>NC_056727.1:859713995-860063995 GCF_019279795.1 Protopterus annectens
TATATATATATATATATATATAAAAACACACACACACACAAAGACCAAACATGTATATATTAATAGATATGTGTGTGGATGCAACCTGTACTACAAGCCACCCAGAAGGTAAAAGACAAATGGATGAACAGAATTACACTTTAGCAGAATTTTCAAAAAGGAGTAGCAAAGAGAACTCAAGATTGGGCTATTTATTTTTTAATTTATTTGTCTTTTATTACCATGAAAATCCAACTGGGAAAAGCTCTTTTTCAGTGGACCCCATGGGTTCACATTACATAGCAAGAGCTGGCAGTAAAAGTATACACCTTAGCAGTTATCCACAGTATTAGATACACTGTATAGCTCAGTCATTAATTCAGCACATTAATCTCACACTCCACATCTACAAAATATTGAGTATTATTTAACAGAGTATGTGTGTGTATGTATGTGCTCATATTCAGATATATATGCATGAATGCATGTATATCACATTTTAATTTCAATGTACAAAGAGCAAATTAGGTATATGCATATTTTAACAAAATAGTTGCAGTTCACTTGAGGCCAGTAACTGGGGAATTATTGTAGAAGACGAGGGAAGATTTTTTTATGATATTTGTTTGGTCTGACTAAATTAAGAAGGGAATTTAGTAATGCAATTGGCACAAGGGCAGGCCCAGGCAGAGGGAAAAGGCAGGACCACTTTTCTGAGGCGTCCTGCCTCGTACTGGTAGCATAGTAGTGAGCATAAACGCTTTCCAAGAAGATGACCCAAGTTTGGTGCTTGGCCTGTGCAAGATGCCTACACATTTAGACAGTTATCTTCATCATGTAAGTAGGGAGACAAAAACACTTATGGCTTTTCATTGTAGCACAAATACACACAAAATACAAACACAGTAAACAAAACTTGCACATTTCTCCAACAGGTAACATCCATACTTATCAATATCACCTTTTGGAACATTTTAATTGGTCACCAGTAAATGACAAAGTAATGTTACTGTTTAGTTCACAAGTCTATAAAACAGTCAAAGTAGGGCAATATCCCCCATTAAAATGTACATTGTTCATCAGCCATTACAATTATTTGCTCACAGATTACCTTAAAGAAAGCCTAACCCTTACTTGAAGTTGACCCCACTTCAAAAACTGCTACAGGAGTAAGAACTTTTTCCAAGCTTGGCCTTGCCATTTGAAATTGCCTTCTTATAGATGTAAGGTTGACCTGTTTAAAGCTAAATTAAAAGAACACATTTCAAAGGAATCTGCCTGTAAATGCTTCAAACATAATGGCTAGAAGTTAAACAAACAGAAGCTGAAGTTATGGAATACCTGCAAAATGAAGATTTAGTGTAGAAAGTACAACAAAGGTTATGTCACAGCATGATGGAACAATAAGTCCCTAAAGTAAGGAGAAACAGGCGGAGCAGGAGATACCTGAAGAGGAAATATGGACAAGGGAAATAAAAAAAGATTTAATATGGTGCAATATTTATGCAGAGGAGAAAACAAAACTAATGAATACAAGAAAGCAGCACCAAAGATATTTGAACAGAAATATTGGAAAAGGCTTCCAGGGATGGAACATTTTACAATACAAAAATAAGGAAACAAAGGGGAAAGTAGAAAACAGGATTAATAATAGAGAAGTTAAATAAAAACTAAATTATGGATTACCTGCAAAGTGATGGATTTAGTGTAGAAAATCCAAATCTGGTAATGTCACAACATGATGGAACAGTGAGTCTCCAAATTAAGGAGAAACAGGTGGAATGGGAAGCATCTGATCATTTGCGACATGAAGATACTCTGGAGCCTTCAGTAGAAAGCCAGTTCAAAAGTTTAATTGGAGTTGCACAGCAAAGGAAGGAATAGGAAATGGTGGGAACTCTGATGCAGGCAATGTTGTGGAGTGACAGGCCATTGAGTTCCCATATGAAAGAGCAACAGATAATGCAGTTGAAGAGAATATGTCACAGGAAAATGTACTTTCTGTAGAATACCCACAGGAAAGATAAAATAAAGAATCTGCCCTTAGAAAAAACAGATCTAAGGGAAGAGGAGAGACATATTAAGATCGATGAAAGAAACAGATTAGAGAAAGTCAATAAGACCCAAAATGTTAGAAGTCTGATAAAACAAGTGAACACAGAAATCAAGAATATTGAAAGAAATTCATGCGATATCAGGGAAGTAAATAGGATATATAACTGTGCAGCAAAATTAATATCAGATAAAGTTTTACCACAAAAATACAGAGCAGTAAAAGAAAGGAAGGGAAGAAATTAAATGCTATCATTGAAGTATCTAATATAGAAAACTATAAAGCAATTAAGACAAGTGTCACTGTTAGAAAAGTATATAAGAGGGAAAAGATCAACAAAATACTTAGAAAGACAGATGTAAAACAGATCAGGATCTATTGTACACTACTGCAAATAAACTTAGAAAATATGCAGATAGATATAAAGGAAAAACACAAAATAAGCAATTCATTGAAGATACAAAAAAGTTTGTTAGAGTATTGGGGAAAAAAGGCAAAAGAAATAAAAACACCACCAACAAAAGAAGAAATAGACAAATTTTGGAGCAATATTTCTGAAGACCCTTTGGGACATAATAAAGATACTCACTGGATAGAAGAAGTTAAAGAAACAGTAAGAACTTCAAATGTACATGATATGACATCGGATGAAGTAACGGCCACAGAAATTGAAGCAAAATTTAGAAAAGCACCTAACTGGAAATCCATGGCCCAGATGTCGTACCTAACTTCTGACTAAATGTATTAATATTGTTACACAAAGATTTAGCTGTGAGCAAGAACTACTCCTACAACCACCCCAAACAGACACCAATTTCGTTAACAAAAGTAAAAATGATACTCCTTCTTAAGAGTGAAACTGGAAGCTATCCTAAAAACTATTGACTAATAACTTTCCTTCCAATGATGTATAAACTATATACTGGAATTGATGCCAACAGAGTTTATAGTCATTTAGAACAAAACTCAAGCATGTCAATAGAACAAAAGACAACAAAAGTTAACAAAAGAAAGTCATATGGAGCAAATAATCATTTGCTGTTAAATAAAGTCATAATAGAGAATTGTATAAAGGGAAATAATTTGCAGGTAGTGTGAAGAGTGGTCAAAACACCAAAAACAGCCAAAACAACCACTCAATAGTAGCCAAAACCCGGACTCAAGTACTGTAAAAGTTTTTATTCCACATGCAGGTATTAAAAAATCAATTGGAGAACACAGTCAAGCGCTTTTGTCATCCAAGACTTCATCAGAACTTTCCATGGAGTCTATTCCATGTCTAACAATAACCAAATGTACACGGCAGTAGCAACATATTGTTCAGATGTTTCTACTTTAATCCACAGTTTGAGCACTTTCATTCCTCTCAGTAGCAGAGCTTCATCAGAAACAGGGAAAGAATCTAAGTATGGCAATGACAGATTACAAAAAATGTGTGACAGTATCCCACATTCATGGATAAAGGAGTGCTTACTGATGTATAAGATACACCCTACAATGGTCAATTACATTACAGTGACCATGAAACAGTGGCAAATTACTTTGAAGCTAAGCTATGATAGAGGATAAATTATTATCCCAGGGATAAAAATTCATAGGAGGGATATTCCAGGTGTGATTCTTTGTTACTGCTGCTCATCTGTCTTGCTCTTAGCCCATTAAACTGTATACTTAACAGATTAGGTCATGGGTACAATTTGGCTCCCAGATAACAAATTTTAAAGGCTTCTGCTCTTCTCTTTGTGGATGATTTAAAACTGTACAGCTGATCTGAAAAGGAGCTGAAAGCACAAGTGGAAGTGGTCAAAACTTTCTCAGATGATAGAAGAATGTCATTTGGTATTTTTTTTAAACACCTTTACTGAATTATCAATTGAGACATAGACAAATTTACATTTATATAAAAGTAATCAAATTGTATTAACAAGTTCATGTTTACAAACATTATACTTCACATCTACTGCTATATATCATATAACCTAAGCAACATTACATAAATTATTCATTTCCTGCCCTTTTTTTAAATAAGAAACATCTTTATTAAACCATCACTTACCACATAGGCAATCATAGTTAAATAAATTAAAACCAACATTACAGACACAATCCTAGTTGCAAGCATTTTCCATCACAAACCATACCGACACACTCCAAGTTGCAAATATTATAGATCATTTATACTCTACCCAATCATTTCCAGTCAAACATTACATAGCTCATTTAAGTCCTGTCTTCTTTTAAACCTCATTCCTCCCCGCATGTATTGTTCCCACAATTCACATTTTTGCCTATGTAGTTTGCTCCTACCCTTTTCTTGAGATCTCAGTTCCATTTGTTTTATCTCTGTTACTATATTTACTACTTCTGGTATAGTTGGTTTGGATTTTGATTTCTATTTTCTAGCAATTTATTTTTTGGCAGCCACAATAATTAGACACAGCAGGGCCTTACCATGTCTAGGCAATTCTGATTCTATATCACAGCTCAGAAAAATAATTTCCCTCATCACACCAATCTGTCCACCCAGCATCCCTGACATTGCATCCTGCAAGGGATCCTTAAAGTCTGCCAACTCGCCACACTCCCAGAAAATATGTTCCCAATTACCTCTTTCTTCCCAGTCACACTTCCAACATTTGCTGTCTACCTGAGGAAAAATTTTCTGAAGTCTACTTGGGGTATAAAAATATCTATGTAAACATTTCCAAGCAAAAATCCTAAATCTTCTAGATTTTGTTCCATATTTGTGACACATACCTATATCCTCCCATTGTTTCCCTGTGAATCACATATCCAATCTCTCCTCCAAATCCTTTCTAACCTCTTCCTCTGCTTGATTCTTATAGTTATCATGCAATATTTTATATATGCTCTACTAATTATTCCTTTTTTAATGGTAGCTTCTGTTCTAGATTCTACTAAAAACTGTACCAGTGCCAACCCTTTATTTAGGACCCTCATAGTTCTTTCTCTTTGCCTATACTATGACATCAATCCCAGATAGGGAAGGCAATCTCTAACCCACAGTCCAAATAAATTCTTGCCATCTTCCCATTCTATCACCTTTCCCTCTCTAGTTATTTGCTCCAAATATCTTGGTTCCTTTGCCAGTTTTCATCAATAAATTCCAGCTGCCTTTTGCCTAGTGTCTATATCCCTAATTGCAGTCATCCCTATCAGCAGAATCTCCTTTCTCCATTCCTGTGTTGGCTTTGTTCTTAGAGTACTTTCTGCTACTTTACAGATATAATATTCTGTATGATTATTGTTATTCTCCTTAAAAGCCTGAATCCAAAATCCCAATCTCTCCTTGTTTCTTGAGCTCCCCCCTCCCCTGTTTCATCATCATCCCTTTCCACTTCGAATTATAGTTTTCTGCTTTGTGCTATGTATAGGAGCCTTAACTGTGTAGATCTGAAATACCACTTCAAATTGGGTAATCCCAGTCCATCCTGTTCTATGGAAAAATCAGCTTATCCCACTTGACTCTTGCCGTCTTTCCTTCCCAGATGAAGTCTTCAGCTCTTTATTAATTGCTATCTACAGCTTCTCCACTGGTTGATAGAAAATATGCCTGATCTGTGTATAATACTAATGGGACTAAAAACATTTTAACTGCTTACATATCCATATAACAAAGCTTCCATTTTCTCAGTTTTTGTATTACCTTTTGTTTAGTCTCTTCCCACATATCCTTAGCTGCCACACCAGATTCAATTTTAATCCATACTCCTAAATATTTCATTTGATCATGTCCCCATAAATATGGATACCATTTAACCAATTCATATATCAGTACATAATTTCCTGCTATTGCCTTTGTTTTACCCTCATTAATTTTCTATCCCAAGAAGATTTGAAACTGTCTCAGAATGTTCCATAACACTGTACTGCCTCTTTCTGTTTTTGTCAGGTATAAAATTATATCACCTGCAAATAGAGCCAGCTTTTCTTGATTACCATACCAATTATATCCTTGAATTTCTGAGTCCCTTATTTTCTTTGGCAATGCTTATAAATATAATGCAAAAAACAAAGGGGAAAGAGGACACTCCTGCCAGTCCCACTGCTCAAACAGAAATGATCAGAAAGGACCCCACCCACTTTAATTTTTCACCTCCAGTCCTTTCATATATCCTTCTAATCAACTTGATATTTTTTCAGGAAATGCAGATGATTCCATTGCCCTGCTCATACACTCCCAGCTTACTTTAAGTGCTTTCTCTGCATTAAGACCAACCAACAACATTTTTTTTCTTGCATTCTGCTTCCCTCTGGATCATCAATGTTCTGTTAATGTTGTCAAATGTTTGCCTCCCCTGCAGAAAACCACATTGATATCTATATATATATATATATATATATATATATATATATATATATATATATGGGTCCCCTTCAAAACATCTAAAACCCATAACATCTAATTTCATAACATTGAGCCTAGAACATCTAAAACCCATAACATTGAATTTCATAACATCTAACAGTACAAATCACATGAAAATAACATCCCCTCCACATATAACGACATATAATGACACCAAACTACCAAACACACTTCTTAATACATTTCTGCAGGGGGGCTTGATACAGTGGGGGTAGGAAATTAACTTTTTCCCACTGTAGTGTGATCTTAGAGTTGGTATATTTAATTTACCAGGGGGAAGCCCCCCACATGGCGGGGGGTTCAGGGGGGCTTGCCCCCCTGCAGAAACATAGTAAAAAGTGTGTTTGGTAATTTGGTGTCGTTATATGTGGAGGGGATGTTATTTTCTTGTGATTTGTAGTGTTAGATGTTACGAAATTCAATAAATTCCAGCCGCCTTTTGCCTAGTGTCTATATACCTAATTGCAGTCATCCCTATCAGCAGAATCTCCTTTCTTCATTCCTGTGTTGGCTTTGTTTTTAAAGTACTTTCTGCTACTTTACAGATATAATATTCTGTATGATTATTGTTATTCTCCTTAAAGGCCTGAATCCAAAATCCCAATCTCTCCTTGTTTCTTGAGCTCCCCCCTTCCCTGTTTCATCATCATCCCTTTCCACTTCGAATTATAGTTTTCTGCTTGTGCTATGTATAGGAGCCTTAACTGTGTAGATCTGAAATACCACTTCAGATTGGGTAATCCCAGTCCATCCTGTTCTATGGAGGAATCAGCTTATCCCACTTGACTCTTGCCGTCTTTCCTTCCCAGATGAAGTCTTCAGCTCTTTATTAATTGCTATCTACAGCTTCTCCTCTGGTTGATAGAAAATATGCCTGACCTGTGTATAATACTAATGGAACTAAAAACATTTTAACTGCTTGCATCTTACTATCCATATCCATATAACAAAGCTTCCATTTTCTCAGTTTTTATATTACCTTTTTGTCTCTTCCCACATATCCTTAGCTGCCACACCACATTCATTTTTAATCCATACTCCTAAATATTTCATTTTATCATGTCCCCATAAATATGGATACTGTTTAACCAATTCATATATCAGTACATAATTTCCTGCTATTGCCTTTGTTTTACCCTCATTCATTTTCTATCCCAAGAAGATTTGAAACTGTCTCAGAATGTTCCATAACACTGTACTGCCTCTTTCTGTTTTTGTCAGGTATAAAATTATATCACCTGCAAATAGAGCCAGCTTTTCTTGATTACCATACCAATTATATCCTTGAATTTCTGAGTCCCTTATTTTCTTTGGCAATGCTGCTAAATATAATGCAAATAACAAAGGGGAAAGAGGACACTCCTGCCAGTCCCACTGCTCAAACAAATTATCAGAGAGGACCCCACCCACTTTAATTTTTCACCTACAGTCCTTCATATATCCTCCTAATCAACCAGATATTTTTTTCAGGAAATGCAAATGATTCCATTGCCCTGCTCATACACTCCCAGCTTACTCTGTTAAGTGCTTTCTCTGCATTAAGACCAACTAACAACAATGTTTCTTTCTTACATTCTGCTTCCCTCTGAATCATCAATGTTCTGTTAATGTTGTCAAATGTTTGCCTCTCCTCCATAAAACCACATTGATATATATATATATATATATATATATATATATATATATATATATATATATATATATATATGGGTCCCCTTCAAAATATCTAAAACCCATAACATCTAATTTCATAACATTGAGCCTAGAACATCTAAAATCCATAACACTGAATTTCATAACATCTAACAGTACAAATCACATGAAAATAACATCCCCTCCACATATAACAACATATAATGACACCAAACTACCAAACACACTTTTTAATACATTTCTGCAGAGGGGCTTGATATAGTGGGGGTAGGAAATTAACTTTTTCCCACTGTAGTGTGATCTTGGAGTTGGTATATTATTACAGGGAGGAGCCCCCCACATGGGGGGGGATTCAGCGGGGCTTGCCCCTCCTGCAGAAACATAGTAAAAAGTGTGGTAGTTTGGTGTCGTTATACGTGGAGGGGATGTTATTTTCTTGTGATTTGTAGTGTTAGATGTTACGAAATTCGATGTTATGGGATTTAGATGTTTTGGTCTCAATGTTATGAAATTAGATGTTATGAGTTTTAGATGTTTCAAAGTAGACCTATATATATATATATATATATATATATATATATATATATATATATATCAAGTTTGGAATTACTTTTACCATTCTTTAGCTGTTATTGACATGAACACTTTATAATCATGGTTTAGTATTGTAATGGGCCTGTATGAAGCTGAATCTGATGGCTCTTTACCCTCTTTAGGTATTACAGCTACCACTGCTTTCTTCCAGGATGGTGATACTTCTCCTCCTATTAAAATCCTGTTAAACAAAACCTTCCACACCTTTATCACTTTTTCCCTCCTAGCTTCCAAACTTCCAGAGGAATACCATCTATTCCTGTAGATTGGTTATACATCACAATTTTTATCTCATCTCCTCCTATCCTAACCATTAGTAAATTAGCCTTATCTTGCAGCTGACTTAGAATGGGTGCGGACCTGGGGAATCCAACTGTTTAATTAAAATAAAGCATTGTGAAGGCCTGAGATGGGTGTTGAAGTGATGTGATTGCTGCCCAGTTCTCTGAGTTAGTCTTACCCTACTGATGATGTGTTGTTGCGATGTTAATCCTGCTCAGTACGAGGGCAACTGCAGGTTCAGACATTTAGTGTATGTGCTTGACTGAGAAGCCAATGGTACAGAACTAGCATCTATGGCATTATGACTGAATGCCTCTAAGTCAGAATCCCACCTAAATGTAATGATAGCACAGTGCCATTGATCTCCAGTTGGCCAGAGATAGCCAGACACAAGGTTGGTGAGGAATGCAGCTCATCATTAGGTTGCAGCATGGAGGAAAGGGGGCTGCCTCTCTCCAGAAGTGCACCACACGTTTGTGGGGAACTGAGTGCTAAATCATTTCTGATTTCCATAGTTCTCTGCTTTATACAGACTTTCAAAGAATTTCTAAAATATTTACAATACCTTTACTGGATCTGTTGTTACCTTCCTTGTTAAAGGCTCCCTAAGCTTGGTGATAGCCCTTTCTACTTTCTGTTGCCTGAGTCATTGTGCTAAAAGTTTTTTTTGCTCTAGTGCTATTATCAAAAATCAGTTGCTTAACAGCAATCTTTCTAAACTTGTGTATATTATCAAGGTAATCCATTATTTTCTGCTTAGCATTCTGCAGTTGATCCTGTTCTTGTTCTGTGAGACTTCCCCTATTCTGCAGTACTTTAACATTTGTCAGTCCATCTAAATAATTCTTGTTACTTCTTAATCATTCCTCCCTTTCTTTTATTTCCACCCTGTTTTTAAATTCCACCTTAATTCTGTCCCACTCCCTAGCTATATTTTCAGAAGTAATTTCTATCCTCTCAAATAGCTCCTAAATAATCACCACTACCCATTCCTTAAGGTCCTCTATTTTCAACAGATAGGTGGGAAAGCAACAGTGTCTCATTTTTATTTCATTACCCTGTGTTTTTATTTTAGTTATTATTGGCGCATGATCTGATATAATTACTGAGTGTGTATCAAGACCTTCAAATAAATGCACATGCTCCTGTGAAATGTAAATTCTGTCTAGCCTAGCTCAATTTTTAATATCTTGGGGAATAACATGTAAATTCACTCCAAACTCCTATTACTGAATTCACATCTTCCATGCCAAATATTTTCATAAATTTATTCAAAAATCTATCCTCCATTGTTATACTTTCCCTTCTGGGACCCGAGACACATCTTCACTGCTGCAATTTCCCACCTTTCATGTATAACACCTTTTTTGTTAAATGTCTAATTCCAGCTTTTGTGTTACATGCATACACTGTTTGGCAGGCTGAACTTTTATATAGATGTTTCTTGTCATATCCATTTGAGCATATGTCACATCTTACAATTTTTTTGTTTTGTTAAAAGCCCTGAAACATAAAAAACAAACTCCCTCTTAAAACCTTTTAATGTAATACTAACACACAGAATTATGAACATCTTCAAATATTGAAGTTTGACCCTCCTAAAAGGAACAAATGTCCCAAACTGATAGCCACACTCATAGACATGAGTTAACCTAAAATAAAGGTTATCCATGCTATGATGCATGGTGCAGCTTGTGCTTCTACTATGTGCTAACTGGTTTTGTCTCCTAGCTGAGAAAACGCCCAAATGCTTTCAGAGAACATTATCTCCTAGCCAGTTTCTCTCTTCCTTTTTCCCAACCAGTCACCCTCCACAATACTGTAACCAATTTCTCTTTATCAGATTGTCTCCATGGAGACATGAGAACCAGACAGCTAATATTTCATTATCAGATTAGCTCCATGGAGACATGAGAACCACACAATTTTTCTTTATCACATTGTTTCCATGGAGGGCCAGAGACAGAATTGCTATTAAGTATACATTAATTTGCAAAAAAAAAAAACCTCACAATATTCAATATTTGTTTTATTTAGTTGCTTTCTCTTAAAACTTGTTACTAAATCATTCTATGGTCCTTAATCCAGTCATTCTCCCATGCAAGAATGAGAAAAAGCACAATAACTTTCTTTTGCCATGCTCTTTTAACCAGGCTGTTTTACATTGCAGTGCCTACATTTCTTAAAACTGAACAGAAAGAAAAGGAGAAGGGAGACAGAAAGGGAAAAAAATAACAGCAGCACCTATTTAAACCTCCATTACACTTAAAATAGCTGAGAAAACTTAACTTTATAGCATGCAAAGAAAATCAGACACCACAAAAATAGTACTATTAACATTTTTTCTTTACTTACAGTTAGTTTTCTCCAATCACATCCCCTCCCCAAGGCATTTTCCCCAATATTAATGACATGACATCGGGCTTATACTTTAGAGTCTTCCACAAGTCCAACAAATTCTGAAAAAAATCCACTATTTCCAGATTTTCCTGTTCTATCAAATTTCTCAAAAATAATTATTGCATTGTAATCCCACATTATGCTACTGATTTTATTACTGTTCATCTCCATCACCTAAGTCCTGTCTCTGCTTCATTTCCAATGTACTCTCAATTCTTCTGGTCATCTCTCATGTTCCCTTCCTTCTCGCCAACATCTTCCATTCAAACAGTGGAAAAGGTTTCACAAGTACAGTATCTCTGTAGTCTTTATTACCAGAATAACAAAAAGCAGAATCTCCTTCTGTTTCACTACTCACTTTTTGTTGGACAAACTTTTGTATTTCTTCCTTAGCATGTACTTCATAGGTTCATAGGTAGGTACTAGGCTATCTGCCTGAAGGCATTTATAAGCCTAGCCAGAATGTGTTGGCTTTCGCTGCCCCCTTAGATTAGTTCCCTGTGCCTCTGTCCAGCAGAGCCACTGAAGTGATCCCTGGGGTAAACTTCCTGTTTCCCATCCACTTGTCAAGGTTTCTCTTGAAGAGTGTTAGCGAGGAGCTCTGCCTAATGTAGATTGGAATCTTGTTCCAAAGCATGGGAAGTCTCTGGTACAGGAATCTATCCCTCCAGCACGTCCTATTTATTGTTGTGGTGAAGTTTACATCCCTAGAGCATGTGGCTCGAGGGGATAAGGTTTGCTTTAGGTGGAGCATGTTCATCAATTCTGGGTTGGACATGGCTTTGTATGTCAGACAGAGATCACCTCTGAGTAGGCAGTATGCAACCGAGTACAGCTGGAGTTTCTTCAGTTGAGCTGCATAGTGCATCTGTTTGAGGCCAGTGATCCTCTTGGTGAGGTACTTCTGTGGTCTTTCCAGCTGTTGCAGGTGTCTTGTAAGGTACATCCCAAATGGGGTGTTGTACTCTATAATGGGTCTGATGAGTGATGACTAGAGGGGCACAATAACCTCTTTTGATCTGGATGCGAACCCTTTTGTGATTAGGTGGGCCACGTAGAAGGATTTTCTAACCACTTTGGCAATGTAAATATCAAAGGAGAGATTACTATCTACTTGGGTCCCCAGATCCATTATTACATCTTCCGTATTTAGGGGACTACCACCTATGTGGTAGTATGTGGGTACTTTTTTTCCAAAGGGGATGACTATGCACTTTTTGGCATTTAGCTTGAAGCCATGATTTTGACACCAGGTATCAGTCTCAGTGAGACCCTTTTGGAGGATGTCTGTGTCAGCCTGAGAGTCAATTATAGCCCCTAGTTTGCAGTCATTTGTGAACTTGGTCAGCCATAGTCCTCCTGTGCATGCCTGTACCTCTAAGAAGCATATGCCGAACAGGAGGGGTCCTAGGACTGAGCCCTAGGGAACTCCACTTGTAACCGGCTTAGAGTCGGACCTAACTCCCACAACTCTCACCATGTGGGTTCTGTCCGTGAGCCAGTTGGCAACCCATCTTGTGATGTAGGGGTTTATATTCAGACTGGTAAGCTTGTCTATAATACCAGAATAGGGAATGGTGTTGAAGGCCTTTGCGAGGTCTAGGTAGGCTGTGTGTACCACCTTTCCCTCATCTATAGCCTTGGTAACTGTCTCAAAAAAGTCTACCAGGTTTAGGAGGCATGATCTGCCCTTAACAAAGCCAAACTGGGTAGGGTCCAGTGTTTGGAGGTTCCCAATGTCTCTGTTAATGAGTTCCATGATGATGCGCTTCATAGCCTTGCAGACCAAGCTAGTCAGGCATATAGGGTGATAGTTCCTGAGGTCTGTTGTGGCTACACCTTTGTGGAACAAAATAATTGTTGCTGTGCACCACTCTATGGGTACGTAGCCTGTGGAGAGGCTGAGTTTGAGCAGTGTGTTTAGGTGAGGGGGTTAGTTCATCTTTGAGCTTGTGTAGGATGCAGCCTGGGACACCGTCCGGTCCCACTGATGCTGTGTTTTTGGCTTTGGAAAGGGCTGTTTTAACCTGAGTGCCTGTGATTTCAGGGGCTCTACATTTTTCTGGTATGGTTATGGGCCCTTTTGGGGGTGAGAGGGGGGTGAAGTTTGTGCTGAACCTGTCTGCCAGGATATTGGCGATATTGGTCGGTTTAGTGTATTTTGTGCCATTCTGCACTGACTCCAAGCAGATCTGAGCATTGCCACTTAGATTCTTGACATAGCTAAAGAATGCCTTGTATTTACCTTTGGAGTCCTTGGCAATTTTTCTTTCGAAGCTTGCCTTGGATGATTTTATGAGGGATCGTAGTTTCTTGCTGATACTGATCAGGGATGTCTTCCCTTCTTGGGATTTTACTCTTTTCTGTACTAGTTTCCTCCTTCTATTGTATAGCTTGTTTATGGCAGGAGTACACCAGACTGTTTTCCTTTCTTGGAGGAGTGAGTCTTGGTTTTGCTTGGGATAGCATGATCCATGCATTCTTGTAGGTGCCCATAGAATGCATTAGTAAAGGATTTTGCAGCTTGGACAGCGTTATCCTTTAGCATGGGGGCTTTGAAACTTTCCACTTCTGTCTTAAGTAACGTGAAGTTTGCTTTTGAAAAGTTTTCACAGTGGTTTCCTTGTCCAGGGGTGGTGGCGGAATGTGGATATCCAAAGTGATTTGTTTATGGTGAGATCTAACCAGCGAAGGGTTGACCTCCAGTGTGGAGCACCGGTCGCCCATGTTGGTGATGACCAGGTCCAATATGTTGTCACCTCTGGTTGGAGTGTTGACCAGCTGATCCAGGGCATATGAGTTCATAAATTCTAGGAAATGTTGGGCATTATAAATGCCTTCGGGCAGATAGCCTAGTACTTACCTATGAACCTATGGAGTACATGTTAAGGAGGAAATACAAAAGTTTGTCCAACAAAAAGTGAGTAGTGAAACAGAAGGAGATTCTGCTTTTTGTTATTCAGAGATACTGTACTTGTGAAACCTTTTCCACTGTTTGAATGGAAGATGTTGGAGAGAAGGAAGGGAACATGAGATCTGACTAGAAGAATCGAGTATACATTGGAAATGAAGCAGAGACAGGACTTAGGTGATGGAGATGAACAGTAACAAAACCAGTAACTTAATGTGGGATTACAATGCAACTTGAGTAGTTCTCCCAGTTAATGTTTGGGTAATTGAAATCACCCAATATTAGGGTCTTTGGTAAGACCTTTATGTTTCCCAGTGTTTCCAGAAACACGGAATGGGAGTCCTGGGACATGGGGGGTGATCTGTAGCAAGTTACAATTTGAACTGCAGTTTTGCCCATTGTTAGTTTCATGTGGATGATCTCTGAAGCATCATACTGTGCCACTAACCTGGAGGTGTGGGTATCCTTGATGAATATGGATACGCCCCTGTCTTTTGTATTTCGGTCCGGGTTCTGTGGCCGAAATGTATGGTATGAGTTGTAGTCTGGTAGTGCTGGGGTGCTCTCTGGATCCTTAAACCAGGTTTCTGTTACTGTACATATATCGATTTTCTCCATACTGAGGAGTGCCTCAAGTGCATGCATTTTGAGGTTTAGACTTCTGGCATTGAGTAGCATTATCCTCAGTTTTTTGTTACTTGTGTTATTTACGGCGGTGGGTTTGTCTTTTCAGCCTTGCCTAAAAATGGCACTATGGAGGTGGCAAGAGCCCTGGCCAGTATTTGAAAGCCTAAGGGTGACAGTTGCAAGCCATCTCTAGTGAAGCAGCGTGGCATGTCGAGCATGTCATCCCAGGCAGACAGACACTGGATCCCCTTTGAATGACACCAGAAACTTAGCCAATTGTTGAAATTAAGAATTTTTTCTTTATACCGTGGTATCATTCTTGGTGAGGGCAGGATGCTACTCAGGGTCAGAGTCATACCGGCCTGGGCTATGTGATCAGAGAGCTCTTCCATGTCTCTTTTCATGTAGTCCAGGGAGGTACGGCTCAGGTCATTCATACCAACATGGACAATCACAGTGTCGTATTTTTACTTGTTCTAGAGTGACCTGAGTGCTTGTGTTATGTGGTGGATCCTGGCACCTGACAGGCAACTAACAGTAATCTTCTCCTTATTCAGCCTAGTGAGTGGGATGTCAGTGTGCCTGACTATAGAGTCACCTATTATTAGTATGTTGGGTATGTTATTTTGCCTTAAGGGCTGTGATTGCATGGCACACTGGTTTTGTGAAGTATGTGTTTCACGGTTTGTATGGGGGGGGGTGAAGATTGCTTGGATGTTTGCTTTGGAGGTCTCTGCTGCTTTTGCAAATTTTTATTTAGAGCCTCCGAGTATGTTTTCTTGTATTTATGTGTGTTTATTGCCGGTGCTGGTTTAATGGGTCTATGTGAGACTGGTGGTGTGATGCAAGTATTTCCCTTCTCCTCTTGACTGTCTGATCCAGTCTTGGGTTGAGAGAGCTTAGCCTCCAGTTTGGCTGTATAATTGCATCTCTCACATGCATTAGTGTTTGGTAGTAGGAGGAGAGGGTTGTTTGTGTACATGAGGCAGTTGTAACATGGCCTCAAAATGCCCAGCTTCACCAGCTGGACTGGAGAGTACACCTGAAACGGCCCTTTGGACATACCTAGATAGTACAGTGAACTGTTTTACTGAATGGCTGGTAAGGTCGAATAGAGAGCCTTGTCCTTCTGTACAGTACAGGAGGGTTTACTGCTAGGGTTTATAAGTGTTTGCTATGAGTTTTGAGCAAGTGCCAGGCTGAGAAATGAATGGCCTGAGTGCTTAAGTTGAAAGTTTGTCTATTTCCAAGGGAAAAATTGAAGAGGAGACTTTGTGGAGTCAGGAATAGTTATACCCTAGCTAACCAGCACTGCCCAGTGCGCAAAACCGGGCAAATGCGGTATTTATAGCAGGGAAATGAAAGAGATAGAAATTAGCCCAAAATGGCCAATAAACTACTAATTTCTGGGCTGAAACCACTCCTCCAGGGACAGATAGGCTGCTCAAAGCTCCTCTCTCGCACAGGTGAACAGAGAAACTTTCTTCTATCCAAGTAAGGTATGGGCAAACACAGAGATTTGAAACACAGCCCTGAATTCAGCACTAACATGAAAACTGGACTATACTAGCTTAGAAAGGCGGGAAACAAGTATATATTTTTTTTTTTTTTGTTTCATCAAAAAAAAAAAAAAAAAAGGATTTTGTCCCTCCAGGGAAGAATACCTTGAAGACAGCTGGGTAAAGCAGTTTGAATCTCACACCTGCATCTTGACAGAATGTCATTTGGTATTGATAAATATAGTCTGGGATAGGAATGCGAAATAAAGGAACTCGAGCAAGATGGAGTACATAAATAATTGGGAACTGATAAAGGATCCACAATAAAACATGAACAAATGAGAACAAAACTCAGTAAAGAATATTTTAGAAGACAAAAATTAATACTGAAAACACACCTGACATCTGGGAACAAAGTTCAAGATAACAGATTTGGTCTTTCTGTTCTAAATTAATGTTGGAGGGTGACTGACTGGCCAGGAAAAAGTACTAGATCAGTTGGACAGGAACACAAGGAAAATGCTTCATGCTTATCAGATGATAAATAAAAATCAGTGTATACTAAGACTGCATATCCCTCATTCTGAAGGAGGTATGGGTCTCCTTGAAATTGATTACATGTATAGATCTGTAATTGTAGGACTGCATACATATCTGTTGACTTCATCAGAATACAGTGAAAGTTCTGAAACATGATGAGAACAAATACAAGATGACTTTCCTGCTTAGTTTAGCAGAAGTTTATCAGTGTAAAGTGGGAATGGAATCCAAACCAGAAGCAGACAAAATCCAGGCAGCAACTGAATGTGCCAAAAAGAACAAAAAAAACAAAACAAAAGAAAGGCTATAAGGAGAAGGATCAGATGAGAAGGCAAGAAATGAGAAAAAAGGCATAAATACAGTTGCAAGTACAGAAAACTCTTGGAACAACCTTATGTCGATCAGGACCTGACGC
The DNA here is from genome assembly GCF_019279795.1 of Protopterus annectens. NCBI lineage: Eukaryota > Metazoa > Chordata > Ceratodontiformes > Protopteridae > Protopterus > Protopterus annectens. The sequence goes on from NC_056727.1 coordinate 859,731,339, forward strand.
AGGAATGGTTAAAGAGAGGTGAATTTAAACCAAAAGATGAAAGGTTAATATTAGCATCCCAGGACAGTGGACTATGTACATGTTAGTTTACAAAGTCCATTGAACTAGTGAGAGAAACAGACTAATGCAGATTCTGTAAAACAGAACTGGAAACAATTGCACGGGTCTATATTAGATCATCGAAAGCTTAAACAAGCGAACGCTGATTGATCGACCTTATTTTAGCAAATGTTCAAAATATCGAAGCAACAGAAACCCAAATTTTTTCCTAGGGAAAGAATTTGGTTGTCTGTTTCTGTTGCTTCGGTATTTTCAGTGCTGTGGTGGAAAGTTACGGGTCGGATTCAGGTAAGTGTGCGATTGTGTGGATGTGAGTGTTAGGGTGGGTTAGGTGAGTTAGGGCTCGGGTTAGGTATGTGTGCGATTGTGTGGACGTGAGGGTTAGGGCGGGTTTAGGTGAGTTAGGGTTAGGGAGCAGGTGAGGTGAGCGTGCGATAGTGACGGACCTTAGGGTTAGGGTTTGGGTTAAGGTAAGTGGATAGTTAGAGGTGTGTGCATAGTTTAGTGTAGGGTTAGGTGTCAGATTTTAGGTGTATGTGTGTGGATTTCTGTTTGGTGTGCTTGTGTTGTGTGTATTTGTTTTGGATCAGCGATTTTTTCCCCTCAGAAAAAAATCGTTGATCTGACAGGTTGAGACTGTAAGCTTTCGCTTACATAAGGTCGATCAATCAGTGTTCGCTTTTTTAAGCGTTTGCTGATCTGATATAGACCCCAACTGCACATATTACTGCTAGGTGTCATACACTAATGGAAGAGGGACTGTAACTGAAAGGCATAATAACATGGCAAGACTGGTGCATTGGGGATTGTGCAAACATTACAATATTAAAATAGCTGGGAAGCACTGGAAACATGAGCCACAATGCATTATAGAGAATGATGAAGTTTAAATAACATGGGATCACCCTTACCAACAGTTTAAAAAATAGATGTGAAAAAACAGTTATAGTAGTCCATAAAAAAAGACAAAAGTAGCAATGATCATAGAAACTGCTACATCCAGTGATTAGTGTCTTATGTACATTGAGACACAGTGTCATAAAATGCCAGGATTTGCAGGAGGAAATGAAGGCAATTTGGAGGAAGGATACCTAGACAATTCCAACACTTGTAGGAGCAATGAGTCTCACATAAAAAAATGCACAGTCTTATTTAGATATGCTACCAACACATGTAACACCATATGAACTGTAGTGGGGGTGCATTTTGTGCACATTGCGAGTGCTGTGAAGAGCAGTTTGGGCTAACATCAAAGACTGAAACAATGCTAATGTCACAAACTTTAATCATACTTTGACTTAGGAGAGGGGTCCATTCCTGTCATGGTATTAGAAACCCAAAAGATTTGGAGGAAATAAAAAAGAAATAGAAATAGTACTATGTGCTGTAGCCAGTCATAATATTGCAGTTAATTAAAACTCATGTACTTGATGTTCATTATCAAAGTTAAATGTAAACCTAATTTGTAACTACTATATAATTTTCTTGTTCACTATTATTTGTCACTGTTAAGTACAACTGTTTTTGCATATTGCAGCCTTAGTTTGAATACAAGTAATTGTTTTGTAGACTGCATCTTTATCTTGTAAAGTCTAATGTTATTAACAGTTGGTCACTGGGCCCAAGTCTTGGCTGAAAAAGGTCTGTTAACCAGTTTAATTGTCCAGTTAACAAAATAAAATGAATAAATAAGTCTTCACACTGAGGTTTTGAATTATATATGGGATGAGATTTTTCTGATACCTGTTGAGTTAAAGTTCCACAGTTCAGTAACAAATATAAAGTATAGACAGTCACTGATAGACTTTTTAGATTTTTGTTTTTTTAAACACCTTTATTAAACTATCACTTAAGACAGAGGTAACATATATTAACAGAAAAGAAAAACATTTTTACATTTTTTTCATTTCAATACAATATATATCACACATATATTTTCTTTGCTACTATCATCAGTCCAACGTTACAAAAAACTGCTAAATTCCTGCCTTCCCTTAAATGTGACTGCTTCTAATGAAAATTATTATGTGGTATTGTTCCCATAAATTCCATTTACTTCTATTTAATCTGCCCCTTCCCTTTTCTAATGATCCCTCTTCCAACCATTTTGTTTATAATATTCAATACTCCAAACACAGTTGGTGTAGACTTTGATATCCATTTTCTAGTAACTGATTTTTGCTAGCAGCCAACAAACTTAAACTTAATAAGGCCTTACTAATTCTAGGCAGTTCAGCTGCTCTATCTCAGCCCAAAATAATAATTTTCTTACTTACAGCTATTTGCTCACGCAATATTTCTGATAGACTATTCTGTAGAGAGAATTTTTACTACCTCCCTTTCTTTCTTCTTCTCCATCACACCTCCAATATTTGCTATCTACCCGAGAAAAAGTTCTTTGAAGTGTGCTTGTGGTATAAAAATACCTATGCATACATATCCAAGCAAAGATCCTGAACCTTCTGGACTTGGTTGCACACTTAGGAGGCATACATATGTCTTCCCATTATTTTCTTCTGAATTGCTTTTTGAATCTCTCTCCCCAATCTTTTCAAACTCCTCTGATTGATTTTATAGTTATCATGCAATATTTTATATGTCCTACTAATTATTCCTTTTTTACCAAAAAAAAAAAAAAAAAGAAAAAAACAGAGGAGGTATTTCACTTAAGATTCTCCTGTCCTTTTTCTATTTGCATGTACTCTGATATCAATCACTTGTAGGGAGGGCAGTCTGTAGCTTCCAATCCAAATGTCTTCTTGACCTCATCCCACTTTATTAACTTTCTTTTCTTTCTCTAATCTCTCTTCCCAAACATTTCTAACTTCCTCCAATTGATTCTTATAGTTGTCATACAATATTTTATATGCCCTATTAATTATGCCATTTTAACAATTGCTTCTGTTGCAGATTCAACTAAAAACATTACCAAAGCAGGTCTTTCACTTAAAATTTCCCCTATCTCTTTCTCTTTGCCTATACTCTGAGGTCAAGCCTGGTAGGGAAGGCAGTCTCTAGCCTGCAATCCAAATGTCTTCTTGGCTTCATCCCTGTCTATTAACTTTCCTGCTTCAGTTATTTGATCTCACTATCTTGGTTCCTTTGCCAGGTTTCTCCAGTAAATTCCACCTCCCCCTTGCCTAGTTTCTGTACTCCCTATACTTTCTGCTATTTTATGAATATAATATTCTATATGATTCTTCTTCTTCTTTTCCTTAAGGATCTGCATCCAAATTCCCACTCTATTTCTTAAACATAATCCTTGCTTCATCATCATCCCTTTCCACCTTCTGCTTGTGTTATGTAAATGAGCATTAAGTGTGCAGCTCTAAAATATCCCTTCAAATCATGTAAACCTAAACCACCTTGTTCAGTCAATATTATATTTTTTTGATTTTTGAGTAAATACTAGTTGTTAGTTCAGTCAGAGCACATGTCTATGGGGTGTCTACCAGTCGAATAACTGGATGGTGGCAAGGTATTTTCTGGGGTATAGAGGATGTCCTGCATAGTCTTAAATTAAGTATATTATAAAAGATGAAATTGTGCCAAACAGGTAACAGACTGAGGTGCAAAAAAACAGTGATAAGTACTGTGTATGCAGATACTTGCAAAACTTGCCATTTTATTTTAAAAGTGCTTCAATACGAATACCTGAGAGGTGGTAGGTTGGTGAAATTTCATGAGGCATACAGAAGATTAGGGAGTAGACAGATATGAGTTATGGTCGTATGCACATTTTCTGTTAGGAAAAGGTGGCTCTACAAAGAAATCCTTGTTCATGGTTGTGTTTTTTGGGCTGGATTTGCTACTGAATTGTAATTTATGGCCACAAAATGAATCACAAAAACTAAAAACCATAACAAAGCCACGACGCTGAAGCCAGTCTGGTTCTACTCTCATGTTTAATGGATGAACAACCCTAGACAATAAAAACTTTTCACAGACAATAAAAACAATAATATAAACGCTAAAATGATAAGCACTTTCGTCCATTAGAATAATACTACAAGTTGACAATAGGGCATGGTGTTTAGTTGTAGATCAATCATGAACAAAGGGGTGTTTTGATCCCTTGAAGAAAATTTATAGTATATTTAAAGTTTTGATGTTTTTAGTTGGCTAATCTGAAGAAGTTCATTATTCTAATGGACAAAAGCAAATTGATATCTTCATGGAAAAAGTGAATGGGAAACAATTGAGACCACACTGATGATATCAAATGAGACCATACTGATGATATCTTCAATTTCTCTTATCACTCCTTCTCCACACAGCCTTCAGCACCAGGAACCTCTTGCCCACCCCTTCAACTGCAAATAATTCAACCACTCCCCTCTCCAATTCCAAATTCTTCTCTCAGTTCCGCAAAGGACTGCAATATTGTTTCTCACATTGTAACACATCTACGGCAAAGTTGATCTTCTTCTTATTTCACCAGTTCACTCAGTATTCTTGTCCTTTACTGGCTCATCCTAGGATATCGTAAAAATTCTCCAACCTCCTCCACATATTCTTCTCATAGCCACTTCTCAGAGGGGAGTCTGTGCATCACTGAGACATGGTTTAAAGCTGCGGACAGCACACCAACGGTGCAAGGTTATAATGTCTTCCACACATTTAGACCAGCTACTCCACAGGCAGGGACTAAAGGTGGAGATGTCTCGGTTTACATCAAAAACAAATGTACTTCAAGGCTGGTCAAACAGGACAATGCACTTGAGCTGCTCCATGTTCAAATCACCACAGGTAAAGTCCAATACCACTTTCTTGCAAGCTATAGGTCCCCCTCTATGACCCAGGAAACTCATACCATGTATTTCAACTTATTAGAAACACTAACCATCCAACCCAATGCCATAGTCATGGGTGAATTTACTTACCTCACTATTAACTGTGAATCTTATAAGACACCAAATGTACAGGCACAGAGATTCCTGGATTTTGTAAACACAAACACTCTGGACTAGGTAGTCAGTACACCAACCAGGTGTGCAACCATACTGGATCTGGTCCTCACTAATATGGGAAAGTGCTGCACACCCACTACTGTAATGCCTTCCCTGGTAAGGTCAGACCACAAAAATGGTCTTCTTTGAAGTAAAAATAAAACCTGGACCTCCAGCTAAACCTGGAATATTCAAAAACTACTCAAATACTAACCTCCTGCTATTAAGTGATACCCTGGCTAAATTTCAAGCACCCATAAACGCTGAGAACACTACTGCCTATGTGGAACTGTTCATAGAAACCCTGTACAAGTATGTTAATAGCTACGTAGAGGCAGCTGTACCCACTAGGAAGAAGTACAGAACTAACTCAAAAAACAAGCCACCCTGGTGGAATCACAAAATCAATAGGCTGTATAACAGAAGGAAGAAAATCGTGGCAAAAATTAGGAGGTGAAGCACCCAGCAGGGTAAAAGCACTCCCATCAAACTAAACAAACAACTCAGAGGACAAATAAAGTCTACCAAAGCCAAATTTGATGTAAGTTTGGCAATCCAGGCCAAGGACAACCACAAAGCATTCTTGAGCTATGTCAGCAACCTCAAAGGCAATATACAATTATTTGCCAAGATCATTGTAAATAGAGCCAGCTATACTGACCCAGAAGATAATGCCAACCCCCTGGCTGATAAATTCAGCTCTAACTTTACCCCTCTGTCCCCCTCAACCTTCCCTCAGGTAATACTATGAAATATAACTCCCCCTACTATCACTAGGAAACAGGTCCTTAATGCTCTAAGACCAAAAACACTGCATCAGTGGGCCCAGACAATATCCCAAGATGCCTTTTAAATAGTGTGAAACATGACCTACCAGGGCCTCTGGAATTACTATTCAACTGTAGCCATCAAACAGGCCTCATGCCTCATGAATGGAGAACAGCAACAGTCAACCCTCTGCACAAAGGTGGACCATCTACAGACCCTGGAAACTACAGACCCATAAGTCTCACCAGTCTTATATGTAAAGCCATGGAAAGAATTATCATGGAAATGATCAATAGAGATATAGTAAACCTCCAAACACTGGACCCAACCCAGTTTGGTTTCATCAAGGACAGAACATGCCTACTCAACCTGGTGGACATCTTTGAGAAGGTAACCAAAGCAATGGATTTGGGGAACATGGTGCACACTACCTACCTTGACCTGGCCAAGGCATTTGACACAATACCCCACTCAGGCATTGTTGACAAACTCAGGAGGTTAGGTACACACTCGTATGTCACCCAGTGGATAACTAACTGGCACACAGATAGGACACAGGGAGTTAGAACTGGGAGTCCACCTCTGCAAAGTGGCCAGTTACAAGTGGAGTCCCTCAGGGATCAGTCCTTGGACCACTCCTTTTTGGCATTTATTTCTGTGAAGTCAAGACCAATGTCAGTGGTCTAAGGCTGACTAAATTTGCAAATGATTGCAAATTAGGAGCTGTAATTGAATCCCACACTGACACAAATGTTCTCCAGGAGGGGGGTGACACAGACAAACAATTAGTGTCAGAGCCATAGACTAAAACTAAATGACAAGAAATGCATAATAGTAGACTAAAACAAAATGCTAAGAAATGCATACTAGTATCCTTTGGGAAGTCATCCGCCCCTGGTAACTATCATATTGATAATACATGCCTTAGAATTGACTCAGCAGTCGGGGACTTAGGGACACATACAGATAATAATCCAGCCTCTGACTTTCATGTGTCTACAGTAGTGAGGAAATCTTTCTATGTTGCGCAACTTATAAACAAAGGTATGGCATCTAAGTCCGAGGAAGTCATTGTTTCACTGTATTCGGCACTCATCAAACCTATGATTGAGTACAATGCCCCCTTTGGAAAGTACCTAACCAACCATATCCAACAACTGGAATGTCCATAGAGGTTCCTCACTAAAAGAATATAGGGCATAAGTAAAATGTCCTCGGCAGACTGCCTCAAGGCCTTATTCCTGTATTCTGTTTCCTACAGGCTTTTGAGGGGAGATCTTTGCCTGGCATACAGGGCATTGTCAGACCCCTGCATATCCACAAAACAAACAGTACCAGAAGTATCCATTCTAAAGACTTAAACTTTACCTGTGATATAAACAGGGCCTGCTGGAGAGACAGGTATGTATCCCGGAGACTACCCCATCTATGAAACAGGCTCCCCATCCATATGCAGCAGAGTTCTTCCCTAACCCATTTCAAGTGCAACTTGGACAATTGGATGAAGAACAGGAAATTCATCCCTAGTTTGGCACCTATGTCTCTAATGGACACAGGCAACCTGTAAATGGTTCATCTCCCAGGCCCATGCTTGTAGATGTTTCATCTCCCAAACCCCTGGTTACACTTATCAAGGGTATCAGAACTTGTCAGAGATTTGGGATGCATGGCTAGGCTTAAAAAGGCCCTTGTGGTCATTAGCTTAGTAAACACCTCTGAAACTATGAACAATGTTATTCCACCTTTGATACATAATCATCCTTCACCACCACCTCTCACTTTCTCTTTCTTACTGGCAACTTCCTCAGTCCATACACTTTAACAATTCTTTTCCAGTATTTTCCTAACATTTACTGTCACTATCCAGCTCTTAAAATCTGCCATTCATCAACTGTCTCTCTGCACAGTACTCTCAATTTCGTCCCTTGTCACTTTTCCTTATCTACATATGAACAGATCACATATTTTTTGCAAGTGCATCATCATTTTCTTCTGACTGGTGCAACAGACAAATGTCTTCTCTACTAAATAAACTGCATGTCTCAACCATAATATTTACAATGCCTGTTCTCCCCACTAACAGGTTACCACTTCCTGCTCAACCATCTAGCTACTTCCCTACCTTTTGTTTTACGGGTCTATATTATAACCTCAAAGGTTTAATACTTCGAATGCATGAAGATTGAACTTTATGCATTGAAGTCTTAAACCATCGAACGGTTATAAAAAAAACTAAAACAAAAAAAATTAAACTAAATTGTTTACGCAGGGGGGCAAGCCCCCCTGCACCCACCACACCCCCCCACTACTTAAATATACCAACTCTGAGATCGCACAATATTGAAGTAAACAAAAATCTCCCCTTACAGAGATTTCTGTTTAAACGTTCAATGTGCACTTTTGGTAATCTCGTGTCGACAATATCGTGTTTGATATTGTCAGACTTCGAGATTCTGATATAGACCCTTGTTTTACAACATTCTGCATTACTACCCTGTACTATTTCAATTAATATCACATGTAAAACAATTTGTAGATATTTCATCCAACTAACTTCATTAAAAACTCCTAGACTCCTTCTTTCCACTCACTCATAAGTACCACTTGTAATTTTATTTCACACCACTTCAAACCTGCTCTTTGTCTTATTCATTTAAATTGTTCTGATATCCTTGATAATCCAAACTCCACATCTCTGAACAAAGCCAAACATTCATCCAAAATCAATACAAAGAAATGCTTTTTCCCTCTTTCCCCACTCCTGTCCCTCAGTACTTAACTCAACCTCCATCATAATACATGTTTCATCAACAAAGTCAGACATGATGACAACTGGAATCCCTGTATAGCATTTTTGTCTAATCTTACCACCATGTATCACTTGACCTTCTGTTCTTACAACTACCTTTATAAATGTCTCCATGTACAATACCTTTACTTAATTAATTCACATCTCACTAGGGCTTACTATGAATAACTTTGTATTATTTAAAGCAATTATTGAACCCCATAATATCTCAAACCTTAGAAGGTTGCTACTCAAATCAGAAAACACTACCAAGGTCACACATTTCAAAAATTCATTAATTTTATTTTATTTTTGTATGGAGCAAGACCCCTATACACTCTGGTGCAGGGGCAAGGCCTTACACCACACAAACTTGAAAAAGAAGAAAAATGTTTGAAAATGTAACACTCACTCTTCAACAAGTCTAACTGGCATTATATAATAACAACAACCTTCCAGTAATGACATTCTGAGCGCTGATCAACTGGCCACCAATAAAGAGTAGGTTTTCCATCTCACTACATTATATGTGAATGCTCAGTCTACCAAACTGAATGCCTTCTTTATAACCACCAGCACTAATCTACTCCATTTGCCCCCTCCCCTCTCTGTTCAAGCCATAAATGCTACCTAGCCTCAAACCATAATGACTAACCAGCCTCCAGTTATCTTCACATGTCCTCTGTTTCATAAACATTGTCTATCCTTTCTCGCTGATTTTCCTAAGACCCCTTTTAACCTTCATGACAGCACTCTTTGCAAAATCATTGCATTTATGTTCAGCAAAGTTATGGGTTTAATGTTTCATGAATCATTCCTTTCTTCTTTAATTCAGCCAGTATCAGTGTTGCTGCATAACTGGTTAGCAATAGGAGCCTCTTTCCTCCTACGGTTTATCAAGCATTTCCTTTAACTTTCCCCACCTGCTCCACTACCTCATAAAATTCTATTAGAAACTTACTGTCATCAGCTACTTTTTCCCTTTAAATCATATAATAGCTTCCAGCACTTCCAACAAAATGACACCTGTATCCAAAACCTTGTTATCTTCCTCAGCTGATGTTTCCAGTCTCATACCCAATCTCTTTCTTTTTCTTCTCCTTTCATACCCAGGAATCCATCTTTCCATTATCGGGTTTTATTAATTTCCAGACAACTCTACCACCTCAATATTCTTGTGTACTCCAAGCCAAATACCAAGGTTCCTGCCATTAGTTCCTTTCTTTATTTATTCATATTTTTGCTACATGGCTAACAGACTGTGTGACAGCCCATTATAGGATTCCCCATGCGAAATGTTATGTGGCACAGCAAGTTAGGCAACAGAACATTAAATGTTTGTCGCCAAATTTAGAGAACCTATGAGAAGAAAAATAACCCGCGATCTAATAGCAGTATTAGAGATATTTTGGAAATTTGATGAGAATTTGTACAAAGCAAAATAATGTGGGACTTAAAAGATGGCTGGAGAATGATTAGCAGCTTAAATTCAGCTCTCCCAGTGTGAAAAGGGAAACTGACAGATAAAGGCTAGTAATTCTGCCAGCTTTAGTAAAATTCAGTTACAGGCTGCTAATTTACGCTGCCAGGATGCCAGCAAAGAAGATGAAGAAGAAACTTAGAGAACCTGAAAGAAAATCAACTGGAAAGGAGAAGAGAAGAGAAAACACTAATAAGAATCCTGCCACTCTTCAGCAAAAATCAGTTAAATCTCCAGCTGTGGTACATGGAATGGCTTCCAGTAATTTAGAGGAAAAATAAATCAAATATAATCAGAGCTGATTAAAAGAAATGAAACATTAAAGTAGTATATCAACGTAAATAACAAAACACTGGGAAATGAAAGAAGCTTTAAACACCTATTTAGATGAACTGATAAAACTGCAAAAATCAGAGAATTAAATGAAGAAAATTCTGTCTAAGCATGAGACTGCTCAAGCAGATCTGTTTCAAAAAATATAGAGTTAGAGAACATAGCACACACAGAAAAGTTGTTTTTTTCTGCTGTACCAGAGAAAATGGAAGAAACAGACTATATTAATTATATAAAAGCAAAAAAATAAGCAACTGGACTGGAATTACACAGTAGGTGGTGTTAACTGAAAGGGCACATAATGTGTATGCTCCAAACCTGGCCATGAGAAAGTATCCAAAACCTCCATTAGTAAAGATGCAATCATAAGAGCAGAAAGAGTTGGCAGAAGGACAAAGTATTAAAAACTGAAGATAGTAGAGAGTTTGTAGAAAATGATTATTCCTGTACACCAGGCAGAAGAGAAACAAAGTTATTAAAGCAATCAGGGAGTGTACAGAGGCAAGTGTAAGATTCAAGCTGCTATATCCAGCTGTCTTCAGGATATTTTTTTCCGGGAGGATCAAAGTATTTTTTGATGCAGAATGGGTTAAGCAGGATATACAAAACTATGTCCAACAAAACATGAGCCATCAAACAGAAGGGGATTCTGTTTCTATTTTTTCTGATAATACAGCTCATAGAGAGACGTTCCACTGAAACCTTTTCCAGTGATCCAAAGGAAAATGCCTGACAGAGAGAAAAAAGCACAGGAGTTAACTAGAAGACTCAGAAGTACCTCTTATTTGAACTGGAGCCTGAAGTTGGAAAATGGAGATGAACAGGAAGAAGACTAGCAACACTATAATTAGTGAATAAACGTGAGACTAAAAACCATCAATCACATACATTTGTGAAGTACGTATTTACAAGGAAAAAGGTAGATGAGAAAGACTTGATTAAAATTGTTGGGGTACTGGAAGGCATATACCCAACTTCATATCATTACTGTTTGGAAGGACAACAAAAGACAAGAAAAAAAGTAACTGTACCAGAGAAAATGGAATGAACAGACTATTAATTATATAAAAGCAAAAATAAGCAAATGGACTGGAATTACACAGTAGGAGATGTCAACTGAAAGGGAGCATCATGTATATGTTCTTAATATTTGTACAGAATATTTTAGGATATAACTTGCATGTTATATAGTAAAGAATTTTCAGTGATTATTGTATGTGACAAAAGATACTAAAGTAAACAAAACCTTTTTTTATAGTTTTAAGAAATGGAAGGATTACAATGTAAAAAGAAGAAAAGCTGGACAAAAACGTATTTCAGTTAATATGCTGTGATCTTGGGATGTTGGATGGGGGGGGGATAAAAGTGCACTGATTATAATATATCTAAAGTTGAGATGTTTTCACTTACTTTTGCATGGGAAGATGCCTGGATTAATGCCATTGGCTTAATCTAATAACAAGTTTCTTGTGTAAGCATTGGGGTTTTAAACATAAGTGAACAATGTGAATGCAATGAAGTTTGCCTTAGAAGGTACAAGTGCAAGCAGCCTAGTAAAAAATAAAGTTTGAAATCATTAGAGGTAAATAAGAAATAGCAGTTTTCCTGCAACCTAAATACTTCAATCCATTTATTAGAAAAGTGTATAATTTACTGTTATTTAAAGTTAGCCAGTTCACTTTTTCTTAAGACTAAAAGTTAATCTTTACTAAATGGATACCAGCTATTTTTCAAATCTGGGAGGGGAATAAGGATATGACAACAACAGACAGCAATTAGTGTCTATAGCAGCACAGGCTGTAATATGAACATTAGTATGTATAACCTTAGGTTGTATAATGTCTGTGGGTGCAGCTGCCAATTTGGGACAACTGCACCTATCAGGAGGGTTAAACTTCATTATTTGAAAAAGTACATAGTTTTCCATGTTTGTTTTAAGTTAATATGTTATGGGGGTTTTCTAGGTGCATGTGTTTTTTTTTCCAAGATTTTCATTATAAGAAAAAGTCTTGTAAAATATGACATAGCTTCAAATGGAGATGACAAGAAACAGCTGTATAAAGGATCAACCCGCAAAACATTAGTGGGTGCATGTAACCCAAAAGCTCGAAATACAACATTTAAAAAAGGTGTCACATACAATAGGTGGGAATAATAACTTATCATAACAGCTATACTATCCATATTATTTTGGAATGTGAATGGCATCATAGGTATAGACGAAAAGGTATGAGTATTGAATTATATTAAGAAATGCAGCACGCAAATAGCAATGCTACAAGAGGCACATTTGGAAAGATGTGAGCATGCAAAGTTGATAAAGAAAGGATTTCAGGATGGATAATCAGCCAGCAAACTATCAGGGACAAAGGAAATAGGAGTACTTATATTAATTGCTAGAGGAACTCCAATAGTGATAGAAGATGGAAAAAAAGATAATAATGGTAGATTTGAGGTAGTAAAGGGCTAGTGACAAAGGAGGAAGATTTAAAGTCAAAATAGGAAGGGATGATGATGAAGCAGGGGGAAGTTCAAGAAATAAAGAGAGAGAAAGATTGGGATTTTGGACGTAGATCCTTACAAACATTCATAATGTTTTATTCATAAAGTAGCAGAAAGTATTCTAAGAACTAAGCCAACATGAGAATGGATAACGGAGATTTTGCCAAAAGGGACAACTGCAAGTAAAGGTACAGAAAATAGACTAAAGGGGGGCTGGAATTTACTAGAAAAAACTGGCAAAGGAACCAAGGTATTGGGAGCAAATAACAAGAGAAGGAAAGGTAATAGAGTGGGATGAGGTCAAGAAGACATTTGGAGTGCAGGCTAGAGACTGCCTCCCTACCAGGGATTGATATCAGAGTATATGCAAACAGAAAGGGACAGGGGAACCTTTAGCAAAATATTTGCTCTGTTTTTTTTTCCTTGCTGCTAAAAAAGGGATAATTAGTACAGCAAATAAAATATTTCATGATAACTATAATGATCAATCACAGGAGGTTAGAAAAATATGACAAGAGAGACTGAAAAAGCAATCTGATCTTGTAGCCCAGGCAGGTATGACTCTAGCCCTGAGTAGCATTCTGCCATCACCCAGAATGATGCCGCAGTACAAGGACAAAATGATTGACTTCAACAATTGGCTAAGCTTCTGGTGCCATTCTAAAGTGATCCAGTATCTGTCTGGGATGACATGGTCGACAGACCACAATGCTTTGCCAGAGATGGCCTGCACCTGTCACCCCTGGGATTCTTGATACTGGCTAAGGTTCTTGCCACTCTTATAGTGCCTTTTTTTAGGTAAGGTTCAAATGACAAATTCACCACTGTAACAGGAACAGGCAAGCAAAAACTGAGGGTGATGCTACTCAATGATAGAAGTCTAAATCTCAAAATGCACTCACTTGAGGCACTCCTTAAAATGGAGAACATCGATATCTGTGCAGTGACTGAGACCTGGTTTAAGGCTCCAGAGAGCACCCCTGCACTACCAGGCTATAACTCATACCATACTCTTCGGCCATGTAACCTGGACCGGAACACCAAAGGCGGAGGTGTGTCCATATTCATTAAGGATATCCACACCTCCAGGCTAGTTGCTCAGCATAATGCAGCCGAGGTTATCCAAGTGCAACTAACTCTGGGCAAAACTGCAATCCAAATTGTAGCTTGCTACAGATCACTCACCATGCTCCAGGATTCCCACTCCTCTTTTCTTGATGTACTGGAAAATATTAGGGTTCAACCAAACACCCTAATAATGGGCGATTTCAACTACCCCACTATTAACTGGGAAAAATACTCATGCACCAACTCCTTCGCTCAATGCTTTCTGGAATTCATAAACTCTAATGCCCTGGATCAACTTATCCACACCCCCATCAGGGGCAACAATATCCTAGATCTAGTCATTATCAACATGAGTGACCGGTGTTCCACACCTGAAGTCAACACCTCGTTGGTCTGAACCGACCATAAGCTAATTACCCTAGATATCCACATCCTGCCCCCACCCCCTATTAAGGAAACCATGGTAAATAATTCCTCCAAAGCCAACTTCATGCTTCTTAAGACAGAAGTGGTGAACTTCATGACACCCATGCAGATGGACAATACAGTTACAACTACTGAATCCTACACAATTGCACTTTATAAGCACTTACATGAGTGCATGGATCGTGCTATCCCAAACAGAACCAAGATGCTATCCTCCAAAAAAAGAAAGCCAATCTGGTGGTCCCCTACCATAAACAAACTGTACAATAGAAGGAAGAAACTGTTGCAAAAGAGAGTAAAATCCCATGAGTGGAGGAGCTCCCTGGTCAGCCTCAGTAAGAAGCAGCGATCCCTGATAAAATCCTCCAAAGCTAGTTACGAAAACAAAATAGCCACTGATTCTAAAGACAACCACAAAGTGTTCTATCTCAATCTCAATGGCAACACTCAGATCTGCTCTGAGTTACAGCACAATGGCACTAAATATACAAACCCAACTGATATTGCCAACATCCTGGCAGATAGGTTCAGTGCTAACTTCTCTCAGCCCCTAAAGAGCCCATCTCTATACCAGAAGAATGCAAAGTTCCTGTAATCATGGCTTCACAGGTAAAAACCACACTCTCCAAAGCCAAGAACCCAGCATCCATGGGACCAGACAACATCCCAGGCTGCGTTCCACACGAACTACAGAATGAACTGGCACCCCACCTAAGTACCATGTTCAATCATAGCCTCACCTCAGGCTTTGTGCCTGCTGAATGGCGCACAGTGATGGTTATCCCACTCTACAAGGTGGGAGCCACCACGGACCCCTGGAACTACCGCCCCATTAGCCAGACGAGCCTGGTCTGCAAGGCCATGGAACGTATTATCATGGAACTTATAAACAAAGACATTGGTAATCTCCAAACTCTGGACCCCACCCAGTTCGGGTTTGTAAAAGGCAGATCATGTCTCCTAAACCTGATAGACGTCTTTGAAGCAGTCACCAAAGCCGTTGACAAGGGTAAGGTGGTTCACACAGCCTATCTAGATCTTGCCAAGGTTTTTGACACCATCCCCCACTCTGGAATTATAGATAACCTCACTAAACTAGGTATAAATCCCTATGTCACAAGATGGGTTGCCAACTGGCTCACTGACAGAACCCACACTATGAAAGTAGCAGACTCCAAATCCAACTTCAGACCAGTGGCAAGTGGAGTACCACAGCATTTAGTCCTGGGTCCTCTCCTGTTTGGTATCTACTTCTCTGAAGTACAGGCTAACACAGAAGGTCTTTGGCTAACAAAGTTCGCAGATGACTGCAAACTAGGAGCCATAATCGAAACTCCTAACGATGTGGACATCCTACAAAAGGGCCTCCCTGAGACAGATGCCTGGTGTCAAAGCCATGGCCTCAAGCTCAATGCCAAAAAGTGCATTGTCATCCCCTTTGGTAAAGACTCTGTACCCATGAACTACAACATAGGCAGTAGTATACTTAACACCGAAAGTGTGATAAGAGACCTTGGGACACAGGTGGACAGTAGTCTCTCCTTTGATAATTACATCACCACAGTAGTCAGGAAATCCTTCTACATGGCACACCTTATCACAAAAGGTTTCTCATCCAGAAAAAAAGAGGTCATTGTTCCCCTCTACTCATCACTCATTGGATCCATTATAGAGTGCAACGCCCCTTTTGGTATGTACCTCACAAGACATCTACAACAACTGGAAAGGCTGCAGAAATACCTCACAAAGAGGATTACCGGCCTCAAACAGACACCCTACGCAGACTGTCTCAAAAAACTCCAGCTTTACTCCATCACATATCACCTACTCAGAGGTGATCTCTGCCTAACATACAAAGCTATGTCAAACCCAGAGCTGTTGGACATGCTCCACTTAAAGAAATCCCAATTCCTCTGAGCTACATGCTCTAGGCACCTAAACCTTGTCACCACAATAAACAGAACATGCCGGAGGGATAGATTCCTGTCCCAGAGACTTCCCATACTCTGGAATAAACTACCTATCTATATCAAACAAAGCTCCTCATTAGCACTCTTCAAGAAAAATCTTGATGATTGGATGGGAAATAAGAAATTCACCCCAGGGATCACCTCTGTGGCTCTGCTCGACAGTGGCACAGGAAAATAATTTTCTTTGGTGGCAAAAGCCAGAGTACCTTTTTGGCTGGGCTTGTATAGGCCCCAGGGCTGATAGCCTAGTACCTACCTATGAACCTATGACAATGGAAGGACATATGTATGGCTCCCATGTATGCAACAAAGTCCAGAAGGTTTATGATGTTTGTTTTTATAACCCAAGCAGACTTTAAAGAATTTTCCTCAGGTAGATAGCAAAAGTTGGAGGTGTAATGGGGGAAAAGATGCAACTTTGAACATGTGTTTTGGGAGTATAATGAGTTGACAGATTTTAAAAATTCCCTAAAGAATTCCCTAAAGAGTACTCTGTCAGAAATGTGTGAGTAAATTGTTATAATTAAGGATATGATTTTTTTTTTTTTGAGCAGGAACACATGGTCTCAATTGCCCAGACACACTAAGGCCTTATCAAGTTTAATTCTGTTGGCTGCCAAAATAGCAATTACCAGAAAACAGAAATCAAAATCTAACCCAACTGCATTTGAAGAAATGAATAATGAATACATTTGAAGAAATGAATACTGTAAAACAGATTAAAAATCTGTAATAGAGATCTTTAGAAAATAGAAGGAGCAAAGTACATAGAAATAAAAATAATTTATAGGAACAACATATGCAGTATAATGTTCAGGAGATGGAGTAAGGCTTAAGGGAAGGGTGGAATAGAACAATTTATGTAATGTTGGACTGAAAGACAGTTAATTACGTAATGCATAATGGGTATAAATGGAAAATGTTAATATGCTTTGTTTTCTTTTCTATCAGTGTATGTGTGTGTATGTCTTAAGTGATAATTTAATAAAAACAGAACAGCTGGAAAAGAGTGCCCCTGTGTTGAAAAGCAGTATCTTATGATGCAGTAGCAAGACAACAGTAATTAATATAAGGGAAAATCTTGGATCCCTAGAACCTGATATGAGCTATGAAAACATACAAACAGCCTGTGAACACATGGGGACTGAACTGATTCCAAATGGAATGGTCCAGAAATGGGAATTATAAAACAACAAAGGTAGGCTTCACAAAAACAAGAACACAAACAAAGTAAAGGATTAAGTTATTAGATTTTTGGCACCTTGGCAAAGCCTCCAATGTTTTTTATCTTTTATTAACAGTATTCTTTTTCATGGACATAGGCATCTTGAAGGTCCAAAGAGCACATCCATTCTCCTTTACATAAACATAGAAGGACAGATTGCACTATGATCATGTGAAATGTTTCCTTACATTTATATGTGTTTATGCCAGTGAGATCTAAGACAGGCCTAACTGCCTTTTCTTCCAGGGCACCAGAAAAGGATCTGTAATAGTATACCATAAGCCTTTCTTGTCTTGTTAGACCTCTTAAATTACTTTGCCTTTCTTGTCTTGTTAGATCTCTTAAATTAC
This sequence comes from Protopterus annectens, assembly GCF_019279795.1. Lineage (NCBI taxonomy): Eukaryota > Metazoa > Chordata > Ceratodontiformes > Protopteridae > Protopterus > Protopterus annectens. The sequence goes on from NC_056727.1 coordinate 859,749,258, forward strand.
TTTCTTGTAGAAGAACTTCTGCCCCTTCTTCTTTGACAGTGATTTTTGATGGGCTAGGATATCTGAAATGGTATCAATGAAATATAGGTGTGATAGCAATAAAATATAGGTGTTGCTGCAAGTCTTGCCAGAACCATATCTGATGTTGACTCCTCTACATTCCAGAAAACATAAGCTGTGCAGTGTGAAACAACACCCAGTCTTCATATTATTAAAGTGTTTAGCAGCTTTAAGGACAAATACATAGGGTTGCATTGGTGGATGAGATCAGCCAGGAGTGGAAAGTATATAGTAATGACAGATCCTATTAGCCTATCAGGCCCTTCAATGTCACTATACACCATATGGATTTTGAGGTAGCTAAGACTGGAGGAGATAGTTTACTGGATCCAGAGTTTCTCTTTCAGTGGACTATCTGGCAACCTTTCTAGCATATATTGCAGTTCATTAGACACAGCCATCTGGAAATTCAATATGTGAATTAAATAATTAACCACCCATAGAAACAGAGTGAGGGAAGCAAATACCCACTTTCCAACTCCTTCCACAGTCTAGATTTCTTTACCTGGGAATGTACACTGGGGCTCCTGTGATGAGCTGCACAGTAAGAGCTGACTTTAGAGTCTCTGCCCAACATGAACACTTCCTTTAAGGGGAACAAACTCCAGTCTGCCTTCCTGGGCACAGAGGCAAAAATGTCAGGGTTTTCAAAAGGTATTCTGGTGGTATCCTGGAAGATGTTCACAAAAGAATAGCAGACCAAGAGTGAAGTAAAACAATAGGTTTTCTGCAAATTTGTTGTCATATGGCCTGCGACTTAAATAGGACATGCTGAAGGGACAGATTTATCTCCCAGTGACTGCTGCATCTTTGGAACAGTCTACCAATTCATGTGAAACATAGCACCTCATGACACTGTTCAAGAGGATGTATACAACAACAAAAACAGGACCAAAGGGTACTATTTGATGCCAAAGAACAACTGTAGCAGGAATCAAAAGAAGAATAATAGCATCAAATATCCAGGCTTCAGTAAAAAAAATACTTTACAATAAAGTGTTTTTTACCTGACGCCTGGATATTTGATGCCATTATTCTTATTTTGATTCTTGCTACTGTTCAAGAGGTACCTGGATGAGTGGATGGGGCGCCATAAATTATTACCAGGGATAGAGCCCACAACCCTCCTGGACATTGGCAGTCATCACTAAATGTAATCTTGGGTATTGACAAGCATTTCTATGGTATTCATTGGGATGAAATGGCTAGACTTAAAATGACCTCCAGGTCGATAGCCTAGTAATCTTATATGATCATATGATCTTTGTTTTAGGAGTAAAGATTGAGTCAGAGGGTCAATACAGTTTAAGAGTGATGGCAGTATACTGTAACTGCAAAGTGATTTTTTTTTCTTGTGGTTTGACTAAATATTTCATGTATTTCTGGGATGAGCCTGAAAATGGTTCAGTAGGATCAGTGGTCTACCCCGGTCAAAAGGTATGTATCTATGTATAAAATGAAATAAATAACCCCCTTGAATAATTTGAGGAATTACCCAAATTTCAGATCATCCAGAGATGAAAGAAGAAGTTGAACCTCTTTTCATCATCTAGATATTTTTCTGGGGATTGGCTTCTGATTTGTATAAGCAGTTCACTGGATTCTCTGACTCAGACAAGTTTGTGGTCCTCCTGAGGAACTAAGAATCAATTGGTAAACTAAGAAAGGAAGAAGGACAGGTGCAAGGTAACACCTGCTGAATATACCATAAAGGCAAATGATTGGGGGGGATTTGTGATTTATATATTCATGGCACCATGGTGAGATCCTCTACAGAACAAATGTGTTAGAACTGGAAACACATTGTTCAGGCCTGGACGGCATACAGAATGCTGGATGTAGAGAAGTTGAAACTAGGAAAGCCTACATTGGAGACATCATCATGGGTGCAACAGCAAAAACACTGCTGACAAGAACACCAATGCTGTGAAACACAATATTCAGAATGCTGCCACTAAGACACTGAGTATAATAGTAATAAATAAACTGGTACTTGGAATTCCAGCATAAAACATACTACCTGTGAGATTTTTAACACTGAAAAGACGGATGCTGTGTAGGGTGCTACACAACTCTGTGTAGCTGATGCTAGGAAAGACAGCATCAGAAAAATTGGCACCAAAGAAACAGAAACATGGGGTAATGCAGCCAGTATAAAAAACTGCATTGGAGCTGGCAACATGTAACTGATACTGGAAAACTGTTGTGAGCTCCACTGGAAAAGCCCAGTGCCATAAAAAATAAGCACTAGACAGAAATGTAAAGACTACTGATGTTCAAGATTAGTAGGGATTGGGGCAAAACCCTGAAAGGATAACATCACAACTACATACTGTCTTGGCCAAGTTAACATACCAGATGGCCATCAAGGCAGGGAGCTGCCTCAGAGGGACTGGCATAAGACGTTTGGAGAAGAAGAAGACAACAAGACATTTGAGTAGCTCTAGAGGAGGATAGGGCACTGGATTTTGCAAGCATTATCAATTTGAAGTCAACAGAATCTACTAATACTTTGCACATATCTTCTGACACTGATTTAGGATATAAACATCCAAAAGAAAAAAAAAATATTCTGTTCCATGACTGACAGGGCTGAAGGATAATTATCTGCTGCCTCAGATGAATGTTTTAACTTTAGTAAAATGATTTCCTAAATTTCTTCTAAGATTTAATTGAAATAAGTGTTGGAAAATGCTACAACCTTTGAAGGGCAGAAAGTAAGAACTCCAAGGTTTTGCTGAACACTCATCTGGTCATATCATTACATCCTAAGCATAAATTACTGTTGTTGGGAGAATATCCTAAACAATTCAAATACTATTTGTGCCCATCAGATAGGATGGCATGATTGCAGGCTTTTTTTGAAAATAAAGAGCTGAGACCATGAATGATAAAAAATGGCAGGCATAGGTCCAACTTCAAGGGGAACAGAAAAACGAAGTTTCAAACAAAAAGGAAACTTGTAGTTGCTCACAAAAAGGTGAAAAACAGATAAAGAAAGCAATGGTTTATGACACTTTACTCCAAAAATTTGTTCAAAATATGAAAAGGCAGTCTGTGGCAATTTCTTCTAATCTGATGTTTTTGTGCTGCAAACAAGTATGAGAGAGACAGTGGGGGCTGAATGGTACAAAATGAGGGAAAAAAAGTGCATGTCAACTTGCAGTTTTACATGCTGAGTGGTCCTGTTACCCGCAGTCCAGATATCCTTTGGTTAGATGGACCTCTGTTAATAAGATGCATACTTGGTAGTTCTAAGCACAAAACCCATGAAAATGAATATATTTATGTTTACTTCTGCAAATATTACTTCACTTCTAACATCATGTGTTATCTTGATGTTTGTAAGAATTCTTAACAAGCAAAGCAGACACTTTCGATGTGCTTCAGACTACATGAGATGTTTATTTACAATGCTTGTAGAGGGAATGTTTTACACATAACATGGAACTCCCTGTAGCTAGGCATTAGAATATTTGAAGCAGTTTACTTTATACACTAGAAGAACATTGGGGGGGTGGTTCATGTCTTTCCTGACATAAACCACTTCAATAAAGTAGCTGTCTTAAAAAATAATAATATTTTGCTTAGAACCAGTTATGAGAAAAGCTAGAAATCTCAACACACAGAAATAATCTTCCAACCTCAGAATAATTCCATTTTAGCATAGAATATGTCTTAAAGCACTGCCTGGATCAAATATGATTCTATCATAATCCATGCAGGTGTTAATGACCTCAGATATACTTTTCTGAACTATGTGGAAGAGACAATGTTGATTTCTCTGAGTATGTGTCTCAGGCATTGAGCAACATTCTATCTACACCAAGGATGAGCCACAGTATGAACAAAACATGACTGACTTTGATAATTGGCCTAGTTTCTGGTAACTTTCCAGAAGGGATTCAATACTAGTTAGTGTGGGAGGACACTGTTAACAAACCACGTTGCTTTACAAAGGGTGATCTGCACCTGTCTCTCCTATGCTTTGGAATATTCGCTAAAACTTTAGCTATTCCCTAGTGCCTTTTTTAGGCAATGCCAAAGCCTCAAGGTGTTACTGCTCAATGCCAGGAGCCTAAACAAGAAACTCAACACCCTACAAGCTCTCCTCAGTCTGGAAAATATAGACATTGATGCCATTACTGAGACATGGCCTAAATCCAAAGAAAGTACTCTGGCTGTTCAAGGTTTCAGTGCTTTCCACACATTTAGACCATTAGCTGCACAAACAGGGACAAAAGTTGGAGGAATCTCAATCTATATTAGCAACAAGTATAAATCTACATTGAATAAACAAAACGGTGCTCTGGAATTCATCCACATACATATCACCATAGACAAAGTCCCTTACCATATCCTAGCCAGCTATAGGTCACCCTCTTTGTCCCTAGAATCCCTAAGCTCATACCTAACCCCACTGGAGATACTCACCATTAAACCAAATACCCTATTCCTGGAAGACTTTAACTACCTCTCTATAGACAGGGAAACATATACTGGTTCATATGCACAGACTCAACCATTTCTGAACTTATTAAGATAAATACCCTTTACCACATAATGCGCACACCCTCCAGAGGTTCAAACATACTGGACTTTGTACTCATCAATATGGGAGAGCATTGTCCCCCACCCCATGCCATGTCATGTCCTCACTGGTGAGTTTGAACCACAAAGCTCTCTCCTTCAAAATAAAAATCAACTCAGGAACCCAAGCAAACCTGTACACTAGAAGGGTCTATATTAGATCATCGAAATGGCAGAATTTCGAATGATCTAATATCGAACCCAATATCGCAAACACTGAAAACAGCATAGCTGCACAAAACCGAATTCTTTCCTAGGGAAAGAATTCAGTTGACCGTTGTTGTGCCTTCGCTGTTTTCAGCGATGTGGTGGAAAGTTATGGGTTGGGTTAAGGTTAGTGTGTTATTGTGTGGACGTTCGGGTTAGGGCATGGGTTGGGTGAGTTAGGGTTAGGGAGCGGGTCAAGTAAGTGTGTGATTGTGACAGAATTTGGGGTTAGGGGCGGGTTAAGTGAGTTAGGGTTAGGGCGCGGGTGAGGTGAGTGTGCAATAGTGAGAATTTGGGGTTAGGGGCGGGTTAAGTGAGTTAGGGGTGAGGTGAGTGTGCGATAATGACAGACCTTAGGGTTAGGGTCTGGGTTAAGGTAAGTGGATAGATAGTAGTGTATGTGCAGTGTAGTGTAGGGTTAGATGTAACTTTTAAATGTATGTGTGTGGATTGCTGATTTTTAGTGTGCTTGTGGTGTGTGTGTATGTTTCTCGGAACAGGAAATTTTTTCCCCTGGGAAAAAAAATTGCTGTTTTGAGGTTTCGATATTGTTAGGGTTCGGGTTTTGCAGTTCAACGTTACAGAATTTGATAATGAGCCATTTCTATGATCTGATATAGACCAATACTAGAAATAAGCCCAAAACAAACTCTAAAAACAAACCAGACTGGTGGAATCCTAACCTTACTGGGGTATACAACAAAAGGAAAATGTAATTGCTAAAATCAGGAAAAGCAGCTCCCATGACGATAAGAGCTCTCTAATTAATCTAAGCAGGAAACTAAGAGGGCTAATTATGTCCAGTAAGGCCAATTATGAGGTCAAGATAACCTCACATGCTAAACAGAACCACAAGCCCTAACACAGCTATGTCCAAAACCTTAAAAGCAGTACACATCAGTTTGCTGAACTGATAATCAATGGTGCCAACTTTACTGAGCACAGCAACATAGTGAATTTACTGGCTAACAAATTCAGCTCATACTTCATCTCCCACTAAACTCCTGGCTCCTCCATGAAATACCTACTAGGATAACCCCCCCACCTCAACTATTAATAGTGAGCTGGCCTGGTGGCTCTCGCTAAGGCCAAAAACATAGCCTCAATGATCCCTGACAATTTCATTGGATACCTCCTGAATAGCTTGAAGTTGGGGAGTTGGCTTAATGTTTAAGGTGTTTAGCTCACAGGCACAAGGTATAAGGTTTAATTCTTATCTTTGGTCACTGTTTGTTGAGATCCGGGGGTTGGTATAATGGTTGAGGTACTGACCTCACAGGCACAAGGTACAGAGTTACAAGGTTTATTCTCACCTTTGAAACAAAAATTGGGTAGGCTTAAAACAGCCCATAAGGGCAGCTAGTCTAGTAGTTACCTATGAGACCCTCCAAAGTTTCTTCAAGTAAAGTGATTTTCTTTATGGCCCTCTATCTCAGGGGTTAAAGCACTGATCTTGTAAATCAGAGGTCATGTGTTCAAATCTCATCAGTGCCTGTGGTTTAGCCCCCTTTGGCATGTATCTGTCCAGATGCACTACAGCAACTGAATGCCACAGAGATATCTTACTAAAAGGATACAATGCCTAAACATGTCCTATATGGACCAAAGCCAAGTCACTACACTCAATATCCTACAGACTGCTAAGAGGTGACCTGTGTCTGGCATACAAGGCATCCTCTGACCCAATACTGATGGATTTACTGCACACCAATACTCGGTCTCAGGATCTAAACCTCTTTTGCAACATAAACATAGTGGTTTGGAGGGGAGGGTATATCTTGCACAGACGATACTGATGATCTGAAACAGACTCCCTATTCACATAAAACAAAGTTCATCTTTGTCCATTTTCAAGCACAACTTGGATCTGTGGATGGAAAACAGAAAATTTCCCCCAGGACTGTACCCTGTACTAGTTATGGACCGAGGCAGCTTCTAAATGCTTTATCCCATGCATGGTCCTCTCAAATTATCTATGGTATGATCCCAGTTCTTCTCATTAGGGGTAATATATAATTATCTCCCTTGGCATGGGTAAGGACAATCATAGGAAGCTGTTGAAGACTGGGGGGGGGGACTTAGTGATCTAAAAAGGGCATTTTTTATAACTATTTACTACCATAACATAGGTTCACTTGTAGGACATTTTAAGCTTAGCCAGTTCTCCTTTGGTGCTTGAATTAACATTTTCTGATGGGTCTTGCCTATCCCATGGCTGATAATTGTATATTAGCCCTAGTGATAATAACTGGGATCATTCCTTAGCTAAGGACCCATGTACGGGATGCAGCATTTAGGAACTGCCTCTATCCATTAGTGGCATGACGGGCAATCCTGGAGTACATTTTCTATTACCCATCCTTAGATCCAAGTTGCATGTGAATATGGGTGTATGAGCTTTGTTTTATTTTTATGGATAGTCTGGTCTGGAACAGTGGCAGCCTCCACAACATTCAGTTTAGATACCTGGACTGAGTATTTCTGATGCCATTTGACTTGCTGATGTTCAGTAAGTCCATCTGTATTAGATCGGAGGATGCCTTGTATGCCAGACATGTCACCTCTAAGCACTCTGTAGGACACTGAGTATAGTAATAAATCTTCGAGGTGGTCCATGCAAGACCTATTATTTAGGACTTGTATCCTTTTAAGCAAGGTATCTCTGAAGGTATTCCAATTGTTGCATGGGACTGGAGAGATACATGTCAAAGTGAGTATTATACAAAATGATTGACCTAATGAGAGCTTTGTAAAGGGAAACAACATCTCTAGATCTAGTAACAATCAATTTGTTTATAAGCTGTGCAATATAGAAAGGCTTTCTTATGACTCTGGGCACATGATGGTCAAAAGATAGGTTACTGAACACACAAGTTCCCAAATGCCAAACAATTAGGTCAATTCTCAAAGGGCATTGTCATGATTTTGACACCAGTTATTATTTGGGACAAACCTTCCTGTGTGATGGTTAAGTCAATTGGGGATTCAATAACTGCTCCTAGCTTGCTGTCATCTCAAACTTAGCCGGCCAAAGCCCTTTGATATTTCCTTTTACTTTTGATATGTATATGCCAAACAGAAAGTCTCAGCACCAAACCCTGGGGGACTCCATTGGTGATTGGTCTCTTCCCCTATTTTGATCTCCTGCATCCTGTGAGCAAGTTGGCAATCCAGCTAGTGATGCAAGTGTTTGCTCCTACATTATTCATCTTTTGTAATACACCTGAGTAGGGGAATGTGTCAAAAGGCTTAGCCAGGTCAAGGTAATGTGGTGTGAACTGTTTTACCTTCATCCATTGCCAATGATTTTGTGCCTTTCACACTTTCATCTGGGCTGTTTTCAAACACATTTTTAGGGTCACATACATGTATGCATTCTTTGATTCACCTTCCTGATTGTATTAAATTATATTCCTTGTATAATACAGCATCAGTTGTTAGATTGTGTTTTAAATTTGTAGTTTTGAACAGTCTTCCAGTAAGCAATGAAACAAAATGTATGAACCAATGACAAAACTACCCACTTCAGAAAATTTCAACCATAAAAGGCCACTCAAACGTCTGTCATTACAATCCACCAATTTCAGTAAATATGCAAAATCTCTGCAGAAGTAAGTCATCTAAATAATTATACATTAAAATGATCTCTAACTAATGAAGAGGTTGCTGCTAGGAAACAACTTTATATTTCATTGTTTCATCTACAAATAAAGTGGCTGTTGCCCTTGAAGAATAAATTGCCTATCTTACATTAAAAAATGATAAGCTAGTAATATTGCAATAGGGAATGGATGGCAAACTGATAACAGGTTCATAGTTACTAGGTAATTCCACCAAAGGAGGACATTCACAGGACTGCAGCATCCACTCCCTTTAAAGTACAGCACAGTACAGTATCACCAATCTACTTGCATACTGTGGGAGTAGAACCCACAGCCTTCTGCATCAAAAGTAAGGCTACTACCTGTTGTGCTACTTACAATGCAAACAGAATCGGAATAAGCAGCACTAAACTTCTCTATACCTGAAGCTCTCAGCAAAATTCTTTATTTATTAAACACTTGTTTACCAGGAAAGTCCAACTTGGAACAAACCCAATTTTCAGCAGAGGCCCAGGGAGCAATGTTCCAGACACATGTCTTTGTAACATGGGAGGAAACCAGAGCACCCAGAGGAATCCCACACAAACACAGGAAGGACATACAGACTCCACACAGAAGGCACCCCAGCAAAGAATTAAACCAAAAAACTTTTACTGTGAGGTGACAACACTATCACTGCACCATTCACTTGACACAACTAAAGCTCTCAATTTCACAGCAGACAAAATCTGGAAAAAGCCAAACTTTATTTGGGGGGGGCAAAGGCCGAATACCAGGGACACATTTTAGATATTGCTTGTATAATCTTAGAACATTGCTAAAATAGTGTTTTGTGTTAACCATGTGTTTCCAAAAAAGATAGGAAGACTGAAACTTTAAGGGCTAGCATTATTTAGTGAATTCCATTCTCACTGATCTGCCAGAAAACCACAAATTTTAAGAGGAACAGGCCAATCTCCCTGCATCACAAGTGATGGTGTGGGTAGAAAATGCAGGCTTCTGTACCTAAGATACAAGGTTTAATTCCAAGTACTTACACACACACACACACACACACACACACACACACACACACACACACACATACACCATGTCCCATCTGTGAAACATTTCAAGGATTAAACACCTTTTATTCCCTGCTGACCTTTCTCTTCCCAGCTTGGCTACTGCAATGCCATCCACCTTGGACTCTCCAACACTGAACTTGATTTGAAAGTGGTGTAGAACTCTGTTGCATGGCTTCAGAGTAAATTGCATCCTTATCAACACATTTACATCTGTTCCGCACAGCCTAAGCTGGCTACCAATTAAAGAATATAGAGCTTTGGTGTTCCTTCAGAAATAGGGAAACAAGTAGTAAATCTAAAGGCTGGTGATTAAGCTTATAACTAAGAGGATCAAAGACATCAAAGCTCAACAAAATAATCTAACGCATCAACACCTCTGATATTATTCACTAGCAGCCAATTAGCAGGGGCAGTGCTATACTTCCAAATGATGTTAAAAACAAATCATACCATAGAAAAAATTCCAACAGCTTACCTGAAACAACCTCTCAAGTAGATCTGGGTTTAAGAAAAGAAAAAAAATCAGTCTAACTGTACACTACAGCAAAACAGTCATTCTACATCCATTCTATAGTCATTATACAGTCCAGAGGAGATGGGTGACCATCTGGTATAAAGCACACATCCTGCTGTTTGGACCATATAAAAACATTCTCAAAAGTGGATGTAAATTTATTACTAAAGTCTCCATTTTCTGATAACGCAATGGCTGGCTGCATTTCACCTTGAATGACTGCAAAGTTTTCTCTCATTCTAAATCATGTTTGGCTGTGACCCCCCCCCCCCCCCCCTTCTTGCAATACAAAAAAAGCTAGGTCTGATAATCTGCAAACAATGTTGCATCTGACAGTTCTATAAAAAGCACTGAGGAAAAAAAGACGGCGGTGAATTAGGGTGGCTAATGTTTACTTTATTCCAACATGTACGGACTCAATGTACAAGGACAGATTTTTCATTCTTCTTCTTCTTTCAGCTTTTCCCAGTTAGGGGTCGCCACAGCAGATCTCCTATCCACTCATGACTGGCAGAGGAGCTTTACAGTGTCGAGTTGCCAGCCCGGCACCTAACCTTCCACAGAAGGCACACACACACACACACACACACACACACACACACACACACACACACACACACACACACACACACACACACACACACACACACACATGCCTAGGGCCAGTTTAGAGTGTCCAATCCACCTACAACATGTCTTTGGGATGAAACCAGAGCACCCAGAGGAAACCCACGTGACCACAGGGAGAACATGCAGACTCCACACAGAAGGCACCGCAGCCTCAGATCAAACTGGAGAACCTTTTGCTGTGACGCGGCAATGCTAACCTCTGCACCACCGTGGTCACCCAAGGACAGATTTCGCATTAACGGCTACATATTTGTCTTTTAATAGTTGCACCACATCGCCAATGCTGTCAAGACTTTTCCATCTGTTTGTTTTTTTCCCCTGGCAGTTTGGTTTCATTAGCATTTATGCAAATTTATTAGGTTGATATCGGATTTGTAAGAACATATTTTCTGAAGTTTGTTTTGGTGAGCTGTTACGATGACATTCATATACCTTTACAGGCTTTGGTAGCACTTTGCCGAATCCTTGCAGTGTTTCATCATTCAAGCAATTAGGAATTTAAAGGTGGTTTGTTACATGTTGGCTCGTAGACATTTGTGTAAACGTCTACTTCTTTTTGGGATGTGGGTAATAGCTTATTCTTTTTTCAGGTTTTGTTTTGTCAGTCTGGGCTCCACTTACTCCACCTGGATAAAGAAGTCAGTTTTCTTTATGTATGCTTAATGGTACTTTTGAAGACGTGCAGGCAAATCAAATAACATAGGCTGGGGTTTTAGAAAGAGTTTTAAGGCCTGTTTCAGAGTTGGGGTTAACTGTGCATGAATTTTATCAGACTTTGGTAAAAATTATTGTGCTGTAGAAAATATACAGTATTTATTTCTTCATGTTTACTGGTAGGGAGTGACCGGGTAGAACCCATTTATGTATTTATTTGTTTATTTTTTAAGCGGCAGATGGGTGGCTGTAATAGTGTTAGTGCCCCCCCTTCACTAGTCTAATTTTTTTATAAGGATGGAGTAAAAATGTAGCAGAAATTAGTGTAATTAGACGCTGCGCATGAAATCAAGTATTAATTTTTATATAGGCATTGTTGCTACAGGCCATTCCCTGATTTTTTTTAAATAATTTGTAAAAGTATGCAATGTACAGTATCATTGAACATAACTGTGATAATATATAATTTTGTCAGCTTCACACAATAGTTTACTTTTTGGCAGAGTTGTATTTAATCTTGACAGACTTTCAAACATTCGTAATAACTGTTGGGGGGATGCTAGGATTATTTTTCTTACCAAACAATGTTTGGTCCCAAGCATGGGAGCAGATAAGCTAAAATTATTTATGATGTATGTCTGATTGTTCATGGCTGGCACCTATGACTCCTGGTAGTTTAGATGGCCCTGAAGGCACTTGACTGGAATACCATCTCCCTTTTTTCTGTCTTTATAGAGAGCAAGTACACATTAGTACTCAAGAGTTTTTAATGCTGTAGAGAGTGACTATTTTTTCTTGTTTCCTGAATTTGCTTAAGTTTAGCAACTCTTAGATTTACTGTAGTCCATAGGTCTTCACTTCATTTGATAAAGTAATAAAACGAAGCCACACACACAGACACACAACATTTGCCTTCGCAAATAAAGTACACACACACCATTTGCCTTCACAGATAAAGCAAAAGCAAAAACGGAGCCTTCACAGATAAAAGCAAAAGCGGAACATTCAAACACACTGCAAAAATGGAGCCTTCAAACACACTGCAAAAACGGAGCCTTCAAACACGAAGGCATATAAGCAGAGATGACACACAGATAAAGCAAAGCAAACATGGAGCCTTGAGCCTTCACAGATAAAGCAAAAACAGAACCTTCAAACACGAAGGCATACAAGCAGTGCTGACACACAGATAAAGCAAACAGATAGCCTTTCAGGCATATAAGGAACCTTCAAACACACACACCCTTCCTGCATATAAACAAGGTAACTGAGCACAGCCTGCATATAAGCAAAAATGGAGCACAGCCTTCCTGCATGTACAGAACAAAGCCTTGGGGGAAAACAAAAACATAGCCCTTCTGTATATAAGCAAAAATGGAGCCAGCCTTCCTGCATACACGGAGCACAGCCTTGGGGGAAAACAAAAACACAGCCTTTCTGCATATTATACAAGCAAAAACGGAGCCAGCCTTCCTGCATATATGGAGCACAGTCTTAGGGGAAAAACACAAAATCTCTTCTTACCGTGGGTTACTCTGGTAGCAGGCTTGATATGGAACATAGTTATTTCTGCACACTTTTGTGTTTGAATTTACATTAGGTCTTGCAGCTGTAAAAGTGGGGGGTGCTCCCTCCGCCTTGCTCTATGGTTCCAGCGCCTATGAATACAATCTATAACCAAATGGGATAGGGTATAGTTTCATAGGTTCATAGGTTTGTACTTGGCTAATGGTCCTGGGGCCCTTACAAGCCTAGCTAAAGGATTACTCTGGCATCGTGCCACCTGATCTTAGTTCCCAGTGCCTCGTCAAGTAGAGCCACTGGAGTTATCCCCGGGGTGAATTTGCTATTTCCCATCCACTCATCAAGATTTCTCTTGAACAGGGTCAGCGAGGTGCTCTGCTTGACATGTATGGGAAGTCTATTCCATAGCATGGGCAGTCTCTGGGTTATGAATCTCTCCCTCCAGTACATTCTGTTGATTGTGGTAATGAGGTTGTGGTCACTGGAGCATGTGGTGCGGAGGGCTTAGGATTTCTTTAGACGTATCATTTCTAACAGAGCTGTGTCTGACATGGCTTTGTAAGTCAAGCAGGGTTCGCCTCTAAGTAGGCGATATGAGACAGAGAATAGTTGGTGTTTTTTGAGTCTGTCCATATAGGACAAGTGTTTAAGGCCTAGGATCCTCTTTGCGAGGTAATTTTGCAGCTTCTCCAGTTGTTGTTGGTGTCTAGTGATGTAGATGCCAAATGGGGCATTGTACTCAATGACTGTCCTAATGAGGGAGGAGTAGAGGAAGACAATGACCTCTTTCTTCCTGGATGCAAAACCCTTAGTAATTAGATGTGCCACAGTGGCAATGTGGTGATCAAAAGAGAGGTTGCTGTCAACCTGTGTTCCCAGATCTCTTATAACATCTTCTGTGTTCAGCGGACTACCATCGATGTGGTCATTTATGGGAACTGGGTTTTTCCCAAAGGGAATGACGACACATTTTTTGGCATTAAGCTTAAGGCCATGGTTCTGACTACAGTCATTGGTCTCAGTGAGGCCTTTCTGTAGGATGTCAGCATCACTTGGTGAGTTAATAATAGTTCCCAACTTGCAATCATCTGCGAACTTTGTCAGCAAGAGTCCCTTCATGTTGGCCTGGACTTTAGAGAAGTAGATACCAAACAGGAGAAGATCCAGGACCGAATCCTGTGGAATTCCACTCATGACTTGGAGTCAGCTACTTTCACAATGTGGGTTTTATTTGAGAGCCAGTTTGCAACCCACCTAGTGATATAGGTGTTGATGCCTAGCTTTGTGAGTTTTTCTATGATTCCTGAGTGGGGAATGGTATCAACGGCCTTGGCCAGATCAGGGTAGGCTGTATAAACCACTTTGCCTTCATCCACAGCTCTGGTGACTGACTCAAAGAAGTCGACCAAGTTGAGCAGGCATGATCTACGCTTCACAAAACCAAACTATGTGGGATCCAGAGTTTGGAGATTCCCTATATCCTTGTTTATTAGGTCCGTGATGATGTGTTCCATAGCTTTGCATATCAGACTCGTCAGGCTAATGGGACGATAGTTCCCAGGCTCTGTAGTCGCTTCTCCTTTGTGTAGCAGTGCACCATTCAGTAGGGGCAAAGCCTGAGGTGAGGCTGTGATTGAACAGGGCATATAGGTGAGGTGCCAGTTCACTCTGTAGTTCATGTAGAACACAGCCAGGGATATTGTTAAGTCCTATAGAAGTTGTATTCTTAGCCTTGGACAGTGCTGTTTTAACCTGTGCAGCAGTAATACTGGGTGCCTGGCAATCTACTGGTATTGTGATTGGTCCTCTGGGGGGGGGAGAGGAGTAAAGTTTGCACTGAATCTGAGAACAAAAAGGAAAATTGCCTAGGCTTAAACTGGACTGCAAGGACAGCTAGCCAACTGCTTACCTATGAATCTATGAGCCTTGAAACATGACTCATACGGACCACTTGAATTACTTTTCAACTACTGCCTCAAAACCAGTTTTGTACCATGAGAATGGAGGGCTGCAATAGTTATCTCACTTCACAAGGGTAGACCATCAACCAACCCCAGAAAAAAGAAGTTATGTCTTACCATAACGTTCCATCTGTGTTGTTGATCTTCACCAATCCTTGACAGTGGAATCAGTTCCAAACCTTGGAACCGACTTGGCCATATCTTCCAGCTCCAAACTCTCAAGCCAGGCACTACCCATAATGCTCCTCACTAAAGTTACCTCAGATCGAGTTTGCTCAAGAAATTAGTAGATAGAAAGACAGAAAAAACGTGGTCATCTAAAGATATTATTGACCTAGGCCATATATGAGTCCCTAAAAGAAAACTAGCTAAGGAGTAATCCAGTCTACTAAGAGACTTTGGATGGGGGAAGGAGGATGGGTATGTCAAGGAATGGGGAAGATTGACAACACAGATGGAACATTATGGTAAGACATAACTTCTTTATCTGATGTTGTCAAGCTTCACCCAATCCTTGACAGTGGAACAGAATCCCTAGCTACTTTAGCCTTGGAAGGTCTCACGGAAGAATATTCCTAAGCACCATAGAGCCAAAGGATGCTCGACCACTCAAGACCTGATCTAGTTTGTAATGAGTGATAAAATTATGATGAGAAGACCATGTAGCTGCTGCACAGATGTCTAAAGAAGGTCTGGCGGAAAAACTGGTAATGTTGCCACGGCTCTTGTTGAATGAGCTTAAACTGGTTTAGGAAGTTGGGGACCTTTAGAGTGATAAATAAATGTGATGCAGTCTCTGAGCCACTTAGCTAAAGTACATAGCAACTGGATTACCCAAATGAAGGGAAGAGAATGCTACAAATAGCTGATCCGATATTCTAAAAACTTTTATCCTGTGAAGGTAAAATGTAGTTGTCTGTGTACATTTATTTATTATTTATTTATTTTACATTTGTTGACCAGGATTGTCCGACTGAGCTGAAAAGCCCTTTTTCAGCGGAGGCCCTATTCCCCTTTGTTAGAAAAATTAGGGAAAAATACTGGTAATTATAGGTTTCGGATGCTACCTTTGGTAAAAATGATGGATTTGTTCTGAGTGCAACTCTATCTTTATGAAATCAAGTAGGGTGATTTGCAGAAAAGGGCCTGGAGCTCAGATACTCTTCTTGCAGAAGTGACAGCGACCAGGAATAAAGTCTTCCAGTACAAATATTTCAAGTCACAAGATGCTGATGGTTCAAAGGGAGTCTCAGTAAGGGCCTGAAGAACAACAGTGAGATCTCAAGGGGGAGCTGGTTCCTTAAATTGAGGTTTAAGTATCATGTGTCCTTTTAAGAAAGCCTTACAAAGCTTGTGAGACATTAGAGAAGAACCATTCAGGCCTGAATGAAAATTTGAAATTGATGCTAGATGGACTTTAATCATGGATGTAGAGGAACCAGATTGAAACAGTGTACTTAGAAAATCTAGAACTTCATGAATGGGGCTGGTATAAGGGTCTATTCCTTTGTTCAAGGCCCATTTATCAAATTTCTCCCATTTGCATTAGTACAGTTTTCTGGTCGAAGGTTTGTGATGAGCAATAATAATTCATTGGACAGGAGAAGAGAGTAAAGGATACCTGGCGATCATGGGTTTTCGAGAAGCCATGCAGTCGGCTTGAGATTTTGGAGATTTGAATGAACCATGCCCTCTGGGTAAGTTAGCAGATCTGGAGCTGAATCCAATATCCATGGTTTTCAAATTAGATGAGGCCAAAGGAGGGGAAACTAAACTTGTTGATGCCAAAAGGGGGCAATGAGGATTATTGTATTCTTTGTCCTTTTGGCTTTCTTTAAGAATTGCGATATGAGAGGAGTTGGGTGAAAGGCATATAGAACAACGGGAGGCCAATCGTGGAGAAGAGAGTCCCTGGGTGACTCCCCCAGAGGGAGGATTACGGCAAAGTAACTTCTGCACTTGATGTTCATGGGAGAGGCAAAAAGGTCACAGCAAGGTTGGCCCCAATGGTGAAAAATCTTGTTCACCATTAGAGGATTGAGAGACCACTTGTGAGGAAAAAGAATCATTCTACTCAACTTGTCCGCTATCACTTTGGAACTTCATGGAATGTGCATTGTTTTCAGAAAGCAGCTGGAAGAAATCGCCCATTGCCAAACTTTGAGTGCTTCTCAACAGAGAGGGTAAGATTTGGCTCCTCTTTGTTTCTTTATATACCAGACTACTGACATGTTATCTGTCTGAATCACTACTGTCCCAAAAGGAAGGGCATCTTGGAATGCTTGCAATGCTAACAGCACTGCCCTCATTTCCAGAATATTGATGTGCAAGTTGATCTCCAATTGGGACCACATGCCTTGTACTGTGTTTCCCAAATAATGCCCCCCCCCCATCTGGGAAGCATCCGTGGTCATTATGGCTTGGGGCTGGGGAAGAGTAAATGGCTGACCTGAGAGAATCTGGTCGAAGTATAGCCACCATTCGACATCCTGTTTGCAACGGTTGGTGACAAAATTAGGTGAGACATTGGTTGGTGTATTAGAGACCATTGCAAAGCTAGTAACCACTGTAGGATTTGCATATGCAACCTTGCCAGAGGAACTAGCATGACTGATGCAGCCATGGAGCCTAATGTTTGAAGAACAAATTTCGCGCTGGAACCCTGTTATTCTGAAGAATTTGTCTGACTTGGAATCTGATGCGTTGAAGTCTCTCTGGAGGGAGAGATGCGATATCTGAAACAGTATCTAAATGAGCTCCAGTGAAATCCAGTTGCTGAGAAGGTTAAAGGGTGGACGTTTCAAAGTTTATTGTTATGCTTAGAGATGTACAAAGATTAATGTCTCTTGCTTGTTCTAACAGATGCCTGGTGGTAGTGGTGAGGAGTCAGTCATCGAGATATGGAAAGACTTGAAAGCCTTGCAGTCTGAGATGAGATGCAACCACTGCCATACATTTAATGAACACCCTGGGTGCTGTGGTGAAGCCAAACAGCAATGCTCTGAACTGGAAATGACTGGCTCCTAGCCGGAAGCACAGAAACCTCATGGAGCTTTTTTCCATTTTTATGCAGTAATAAGTATTTTGGAGGTCTATAGAGCACATCCAGTTGTCTTTTTCCAAGAAAGGAAGTATCAATTGAACTGAGACCATCCGGAATTTGGTTTGTTGGACTGCCTTGCTGAACTGGCTGAGATCCAAAATAGGTCTCTAGTCCCCTGTTTTTTTGGCCACTAAAAAGAATCTTGAGTAAATCCCGGATCCTGTTTGGTCTGGTGGGACTGTTTAGATGACTCTTTTGTTAAGCAGTTTTTGAATTTCTAAGACTGCTGATACCCTTTGATTGAGTGGAACATCTGGGAGTCTTTTTTGGAGTGCTGGACTCATAACAAGTGGGATTTTGTAACCTCTGGATAATATTCCCTGCACCCATTTGTCCAAAGTTATCAATTGCCAGGCAGGTTGATGCAGGGATAATAGCCCTCCAACTGCCTCCAGAGGAAGGCAATCAGGCCCCATTCAGGGATGCTGATAGGAAGATTCAGAGAAGGATTCCCTGGACCCCTGATTTTGTAGTCCATTTCTTCCCATAGGGGGCATCTTCCATGGCTTCCCTCTCTGCCCCAGGGGAAGTCTTTGCCTTGTGAGTCTTGGAAAGGCCCTTTGGATTTTTTTAAACCATAGTCTCCCACTTCTTTGGTTCCTAGAATAAGGTCTCTGAGGAATGGAGAAACATATGCCTGTGGCAGATGGGGTCTTGCCATCTTTCTCACATCTGGCTAAGGTGTCTTTTACCTTGAGGCCAAAAAGGGTAGAGCCGTCAAAAAGAGCATTGACGAATGACAATTTAAATGGCTCTGCAAAGTCACTCAAGCACATCCAAGAATGCTTTCTAATGACTATGCCTGAACCCGCTGCTCTAGTCATTGTTTTAGTTGTGTGAGCAATGAGCCTCATGGACGAACTAGAGATAGCATTAAGGGCTGCAAGCTGAGAGGAAACTTTGTCATGGAACCCTTCAGTCACTGCTCCTGAGAGAGTATTTGAAAGCTCTTTAATCAAATCTCTCTGTAATCTGGTAATGTGTGCCATATAATTCAAGGACTTTAGAGCGAGGGTCAATGAAGCATAAACATGCTTCCCAAATCTATCCAACATCCTAGATTCCTTGTTAGGAGGATGGATAGTCAGACTCTCTTCAGCGAGTTCCTTTATGGTGGCAGCAGCTATCATCACGGCATCAACAGGAATCCCTTTAGACCAATGTGGGTCATCCTTAGGGGCAAATAATATATGGTCATGTCTCTTGGGAATTGGTTTTATGGTGTCGGGCATCTTCCATGCCTGCTGAGCGATCAGTTTAATAAGATCATCAGTGGGCAGAGACATCCAAGAAGTAGAGGGCAGGGAACGAAAAATCTCCAGGTATACTGATTCCTCCAAGGAAGGTCGAATAGAGGACCAGCCACCCCTCGGTTTCAGGATTTATTAGGATTTCCCCAAAGGAAACATCATCGGGGTGACCTGGGGGAACCTTCCTCCTCATTCAAATCAGTGTCTTCAGTGAAGGACTCTTTCAAGGAGTCCAGGCACTTCCTCTTGCACTTCTTTTTTACAGGGAATTCCTTGTGGGGATGATCCAGGACAGTGTCTCAAGAAGAGACCACTAAAGTGGGAGTCACCTGAGACTTTTGTGCCCTCTGTCCCAGAGATGAAACTGATGGTAGCTCAGGCTGAGAAGTAGAAATCTGTACCAACAGGGATAGCAAAGACTGAGCATCCCCAAATGGACAATGCCTTCTCCATTATCCTAAAGGCTGCCCCCTCCATAGAGGGATGGGAGCCTGGAACTGAAATAGACTCCTTCAGAACTGGGGTCACACCCCACACCGAGGAGACAGCTTCTGGAACAGAAGCCTGGCTTGATCCTACAAAGGCTGAGGTACAAAGGGACATGGATGGTTCCGAAGGAAATAAAATCAAAGCCCCTCAGACCCAACCAGAAAATCACAACCCCTGGAGACCTCCGGTGCTAAAGGCTCAGAAGAATTCAAGACAACTCTCGGAACCGGACAAGAGGATAATCCAGAATTGAGACAGTCAACACTGGAGGAGTCAGAACCGAGGGCTCCAAGGTCTCAACAGGAGTTGGAGGAGGAGGGTATGGAGGAGTTATAGCTAGGCTAGTTCCGGTACCAGCCTGGCTAGGAACCAAAGATAACCCTCTGACCATCACAAGCAGATCCATCAGTCTCAATATAATGGCCTCAGAAAGACTCTTAGTAGAACGGATGGATGATGAGGGGGGAGATTTAGGGGGTCTCAATTCTGCAAAGGGGCTGGGTGGCATATCTTTAAAGGCATCAGTGGAAAGACAGTATTTAGTATTTGGCAGTTGTAATAGCTTTTACATCAAGGAATCTGTCGGTGCAGAAGATGTTTTTGGTTCCGAAAGGAGCTTGAGTCTAGAACCAGATAAATCCTCCGGTGCCAAGGATCTTTTTGGTACCGAGGATGACTTAGGCATTTTCTTAGATAGTTCCGATGACCCTGGAACCAAAGAAGGCCTTTTTCTCAAAACAGAGGAAGAAGATGAAGAAGACATGCTAGCTTCAACTCTAGATTCAGATAAGGCCTCATCAAATCCTGCTTTAAGGCGTCCCTTCAATATTAATTTGTTTTTCCTTTCAGTCAGGGTTTGCATAGAGAACCAGTGACAAATTGAACAGTCCTCCTGCAAGTGAATCTTTCCCACGCAATAAACGCATAAGTGTGACCGTCGGAATTAGCCATCTTGCCCTCACATTTCTGGCACCTTTTAAAGCCTGAGGTGCCTTTAGCAGATTTAGCAGGAGACGGTTGTTTGTTTTCTTGGTCAGCCATTATAGTATAAACAACTGTCAAACAGTCACGCGACAAGAGAGAAATAGAGAAGAAAGCAAGAGATTTTTTTTTTTTATTAAAGACTAAAGGTAAGAGATACCAACAATGGTATTTTAAAATACCTAAACATGTAATAAGTAAGAAATAAATAGAAAGAAAGTACCAGCAATGGTACTTAAGTTCTACCATTGGTAGGAGAGGGAAAGAGACAGAATAAACAGCTACATTAAGTATAAGAGGAGTGGGTAGATAGTGAAAGAGGAACTACACAAGAATTTCTTAAAAGGGATAAACAACTATTTCAATGGAATTAGAAAATTAGAAAAATTAGAAAAATAACTCACTGTTATAGCCAAGGTTCAAGAGAAGGAAACTAACATGCATTGTCTGCGAAGCGGCAAACAAGATCTGAGGTAACTTTAGGGAGGAGCATTATGGGTAGTGCCCGGCTCAAGAGTTTGGACAGCGCGAGCTAGAAGATATGGCTTTGTCAGTTCTGAGGTTCAGAACCAAACCAACTGTCAAGGATTGGGTGAAGATTGACAACATCAGATCTACAGACTTATTAGCTGACTAGTCTAATATGCAAAGCCATGGAAAGAATTATCATGTAAAAGATCACCAAAGACATAGGCAACCTTCATATACTGAACCCAACCCAGTATTATTTTGTCATGGGAAAGTCATACCTATTAAACCTGGTAGACTTCTTTGAGAAGATCACAAAGGCAATGGAAGATGGAAAAACAGTGCATACTGCCTATCTGGACCTGGCTAATGCATTTGATATAATTCCCACTGGAGCATAGTTGACAAACTCACCGAACTGAGTATAATTTCTACATAACTCACTGGATTACCTGCTGGCTCACAGGCAGGACCCAGGAAGTCTAGATTAGTGAGACCACCTGCACTAAGAGACCGGTCATCGGTAGGATACATCAGGGCTCTGTGCTGGGATTATCACTATTTGGCATTTACTTCTTGGAGGTAAAGGCTAATGTCAAGAGCCTTTGGCTGACCAAGATCACAGATAACTGCAAACTGGGAGCTATCATAAAATCCCCCCATGACATAAACATCTTATAAGATGGTCTAACACAGAGAAATGGGGTTCCGGCATGTAGCTCGCAAGACATTTCCCTGCGAGCTACATCGCCAAAACCAATTGGCTGCAACAGCAATTTGCCGTAGAGCAATATGGCTGAAAAGCATAGCCGCTGCAGCTGTACACTATGCAAAGCAATCCTACAACTGGTGGTGATCCTTACAGACAGCTGCCCGGCCGTATTCTAGCAGGGATGGCCATACTATATGTGTACCACGTTCTGTATTTTTATGTAAGGAATGCATTTATCACATTATTTATTTATTTTATTGTCAGACATCTGACAATAAAATAAATAAATAATACAATAAATGCATTCCTTACATGAAAATACAGAACATGGTACACATCTAGTACGGTCGTCCCTGCTAGAATACGGCCTGGCAGCTGTCTGTAAGGATTGCCACCAGTTGTAGGATTACTTTGCATAGTGTACAGCTGCAGCGGCTATGCTTTTCAGCCGTAGTGCTCTATGGCAAATTGCTGCTGCAGCCAATTGGTTTTGGTGATGTAGCTTGCAGGGAAATGTCTTGCGAGCTACACGCCGGAACCCGAGAAATGACTAGTGCCAAATTCATGGATTAAAACTCAATACTAAGAAATGCATTATAGTGCCTTTTGGGAAAAATGCTACCCAGACTAATTACTCAATCAGTAAGACACCCCCAAGAGCCGATCCAGTAGTCAGGGATCTAAGAACATATATAGACAAAAATCTGTTTTTTAACCAACATGTGGCCAAGGTAGCATGACACTTTATGTCACACAGCTTATAAGTAAGGGCATGGCATCCAGGTGCAAAGAAGTCATAGTGCCACTTTATTTGGCCCTTATCGGACCCATCAATGAGTATAATACACTCTTCAGCATATACCTAACTAGACATATGCAGCAATTAGAATGGCTACAAAGTTTCTTTACCAGAAGAACTCAGGGTATAAACACGTTGCCTTACATGGACCACCTAAAAACTCTGTCTCCTACAGGTTACTGAGAGGTGATCTATGCCTGGCAAGCAAAGCATCCTTGGATCCAGCTCTGATGGATCTTTTTCACAGCCACAAAAATAACTGCATCAGAGCTACTAGATCCAAGGATTTAAATTTTGATTGTGACATAACTAAGACATGTTGACGAGACAGATACTAGTCTCAGAGGATCCCCATGCTCTGGAACAGGATCCGCATCCATGTGAAGCAAAGTCCATCCCTAACCCTATTTAAGCATAACCTTGACCATTGGAAGGGAAATCAGAAATTCACCCTGGGTCTGGTCTCTATGTCTCTAATAGACAGAGGCAGACAGTAATTCCCATACTAATATACTACCCACATAACTTCTAGAAATTTCCTAACATACCCCCTCCTAATAAACTCTCATGATACAGAGGGATACAACTGAGTTGGATTCCATGGCTAGGCTTATATAGGCCCTGGTGGTCATTAACCTGGTATATACTTACAAACCTATGAGATTCATTGCATGTACCCCCACTTGTAGCCTCAGATAACAATCTGGCTCTGTTCCAACTCTCCAGATCCCCACCACAAGTTTGCATTGCTCTGAAAACAATTTATCTATATTAGCCTCTAAACTCTGGCATTCCCCTCTTACCAAATATCGCAGAAACTCCCTCTTACACCAAATTTAGATCATAATTCAAAAATTTCTACTTTAAACATATGTAAATGCTAGCACAGAGTGTCACTTAGCTAGAACTGGTATGCCCTTTACCTGCCTACCTTACACTTATGATTTTGTGTTTCACTGAAATCTCAAAGACATCTCTTACATAAATATATATATATATATATATATATATATATATATATATATATATATATATATATATATATCGTTACCACCAAAACCACCTTACCACCTTTATGTAACCAGTCTTCAAATATTCATGTAATACCATAAACTTTGTTGTACAATGATATATGTAGTTCACTGTTGACAAATAATTTGTCATTTTAATGATGAAATCTCTATTACTGCCATCTTTTATCATCTATGGCTTCAATCTTTGCTTCTTTTTGTACCATGCAACCCAGGCTAAGATTGTAATTGTTCAATTTTTGACCAGTGCTCTACCCCTTTAACAAAAATAAATACATTTTATTCAACTCTTCTTATTTACTCAAATCTGACTCTTCCTAATGATTCCAGTTAATTATACCAACAGACTTGTTTTTCTATCCATAAAAAACAAAGGTTCTTTACAACTAGTGGCATAATGTGCTTAAAATACTCCACAACATACCCCTCCCAACCCACCTAACTGCAACCCTTTCTCCCTTCAACCTGTTCTTACTTCTTACATCCGATCTCTTCTGCTAAAGCTCAAACCCTGCTTCCCATCCACTGATAATTTTCCTCCAGTCTTCCTCAAATTAGCTGCTGACTCTGTAGATTTCCCAGTGTCTATTCTAATAAACAGGTCCATTCAGGAATCCACTGTACCTACCCTGTGGAAATCCTTCACAAAGGTGGGAACTCTACTGACCCATCCAACTACCGTCCTATAGCTATCTTATCCCCCCCTCTCTAAAATCCTTGAAAGAAGCATTCATTCACAACTTCTTAAAAACCTCCAATACAACCTTCTCACACCCACACAGCATGGTTTCCATCCCAAGCACATCACAACTACAGCCTTACTATCCTTTACCCATACCATTGCTGAGGCCCTAAATAACAACAAACTCATCTCTTGTCTCTTCTTAAACCTCTCTAAGGCATTCGATACAGTCTCCCATTCCATACTACTATCTAAACTTGCTAGTCTCAGCCTATCATCCTCCACCCATTCCTGGTTCTCAAGTTACTTATCTAGTAGGCAGCAGTCTGTTAAATGGCTCTCTTCCTCTTCTCCATTCCTACCTGCCTCAAAAGGGGTTCTCCAGGGCTCCAATCTGGGACCCCTCCTGTTCAATATCTTCACCGTCCTTCACACATCTTGTAAACTATCCTCCCTCATACAATACGCCGATGATTCAACCCCCATCTCCATTTCTGATAACATCTCTGAGCTTCATACTCTTTCTCAACAAGCCTTTCTATCTACTGAACAGTGGCTAACTGATAACCTACTCATCCTCAACCCTAAAAAGACCAAACTCTTACTATTTCTCACCCGCTCACTTTCCCACCACAAATCCTCCTTCTCTATCTCTTTCTCTAATAACACAGTTATTAAACCTGATGCTCACACTAAACTTCTAGGAGTTATCATTAATGATGAACTCAAATTTAATATGCACCTTCTCCAATGTATAAAAAAGACAAGCCAAAAATTAGGTCTACTATATCATAACAAAAAAATTCCTAACTCCAAATGCTAGACTATCCCTTGCTCAAGCTCTCCTTCTCCTATCTCTTCTCTATGCTGCCCCAGTGTTCACCAACATTCAGTCCACAACCTTAAACAAACTTCAACAGACTTACCATAAGATTGCTAGATTTAGCACTAACTCTCCATATAATACACACTACTGCCTAGCCCTTACATCCCTAAACTGGCTGGAAATCCCCCACTTAATGTTGCTAACTCAACTTCAAATGTTACACTCTATTCTCCACAAACCTTCATCTTGTCCTGCTCTCTCTTCCTTCTTTCTAGCTACACTCCATCTCGTAATCTCCGTACCTCAAATCAGCAACTACTACACACCTGCCAACCAAAAAAAAGCAGTAGGAAAACTCTTATATAAATACTCCATAGCCCAGACTTGGAACAAACTTCCTAGAGACATAGGCTCCACTATTCACCCTGCCCACTTTAAGGAAAAAGTCAAAATCCACCTACTCAGCTCCAAAATCTGTTCTTGCAAAGCCCCAACTTGACCTCCCCCTCTCCACTCTTGATTTACCTCAGCTCAATAAGTTCCCCTCCCAACAATAGCAAACCTGGTACTGGATGATACCTCTTTTCTAATGGATTGAACTCGTGTTTGTAAATATGTAAATATTCGGAACTACTCAACTACAATATTGTGTGCATACTTTTGCTTTGTATTGTTATGAGATTGTATAACTCCATTTCTTATCATTTGTTACTGTAAATGTTGTTGTATTTTATTTTTGTAAAATGTCTGCACTTGGAGCTTTTCTCCTTGGGTCTCCACTGAAAACAGGCCAAAAACTCAGCTGGACTAAAACAGTTAATAAATGTCAATAAATAAATAAATAAAATAAAAATATCATGCAATGGGCTTGGAAAACAACACACCTATAACAGTTGATCACCTGAGGATAAATGTAGGCATGATTCTAACCATGGGTCATGCACAGAATTGTACTGTAACATCAGGTCTTCAAGAATAGATCACTGTAAAAGTAAATTATAATGTTTTGTGCTTGCCTGCCTGCCTACCTACCTACCTATTGAACTGCATTGGTCTGGCTAGCTTTCCAAAGTTGTCTGATTTCTGTGTAAGAAATATCACTGGTCTCATGCATGTGAGAGTATCACTATAGGTAATAAGAGACGCTGCTACAGATCCAGCACTGGAATGCACCATCCTGAGTTCTTAATGGCTAATTCCTTTAAAGGGTTATTGTAAAACACAAATATCTAGTACCATCTTATGGAAAGTACAGGTAAAAGTAGTTAGAACATTTAATGTTAAACTTCCATAAATTTCACAAAACTAAGTGCCCCATATCTAAATATAGTAGTACCAACAAAGTGTGAAACAGGAAGTTTTGCTGTTGCAGTGACCTAGCAAAGCTCTACTGCCATGGCAAGTACACTACAAAACTGGGCAGTCTTCTTCAGACAGAGTCACTGAAACAGCAAATTATAAAATTTGGGTAGTAACCCAAGCAGTATTTAATTACTCTTGACAGGATGACAGTTAAGAAATTCTCTGTAGCACAGCTGTGCCAAAACCTGTACTACCTCTAGACCAGTGGTCTCCAACCATTGGGCCACAGACCGGTACTGGGCTGTACATCATTTGGTACCAGGCCACACAGAAACTTTTAGTCAGGGAGTGAAACAAAAAAGTGAGTGTATGTATGTATGTATGTATGTGTGTGATTGTGTTCATGTTTCTGTATGCGTGTGTGAATGAATGTGCGCATGAAAGTAGAATGTATGTGTGTGCGTGAAAGCAGAAGAAATTGTGTATGTCTGCATGGAAGAGTGAACAGTAAGACAGATCTAGCCATTATTTTACACTCGTTTAGCAGCTCTTTTGCTGTTTGGAAAGTATAAAATAAAAATAAATGAAATGGAAAAAAGTGTGTGTGTGTGTGTGTGTGTGTGTGTGTGTGTGTGTGTGTGTGTGTGTGTGTGTGTGTGTGTGTGTGTGTGTGTGTGTGTGTGTGTGTGTGTGTGTGTGTGTGTGTGTGTGTGTGTGTGTGTGTATGTTTCTGTCTGAGTGAGTGAGTGAGTGAGTGAGTGAGTGAGTGAGTGAGTGAGTGAGTGAGTGAACATGTGCATGAAGCAGAAGAAACTGTGTGTGTGTGTGTGTGTGTGTGTGTGTGTGTGTGTGTGTGTGTGTGCGTGTGTGCATCTGTTTGCATGCATGTGTTTGTGTGTGTGTGCCTGTGTGTGTGTGTGTGTGTGTGTGTGTGTGTGTGTGTGTGTGTGTGTGTGTGTGTGTGTGTGTGTGTGTGTGAGTGAGACCGATCCTTGGCAGCAGCAGCATCAATTAAGAGGTTTGCGTACCTGTGAATCATAATTCTCAACCTCTTGCACAATAAATCTAGACCCAGCAGAGCAACAAATAATAGAGAGATTTTAAATATTGCTCTTACAAACTTAGAAAGTTGCTAGATTCAGAAAAAAAGTTTCCATTAGGTTTGCTACCTCTCGATCATACCTTTCAACCTTTTGCACAATAAATCTGGACAGAGCCACAAATAATAGGGGCAGATTTTAAATATTGCTCTTATAAACCTAGAAGGTTGCTAGAATAAGCATTGAAATCCCTGCATCAATTTTCAACATCCTATCTTTGTGATCTTTGTGAAGAGGGGTTTTCTGCAATGACAGCAACCAAAATGAGATTACGGAGTATATTGAACATAAGGTGTAATTGTCTGACATCACACCTAGATGGGACCATCTAGTTGCATGAAACAAGCTCAGGGCTCCCATTGCTTCCGCGTTATGGTGAGTTGTATTTATTATGCACTTTACTATGCTTTATTTTTATGTCCACACAATGGTCAGTCCATGGAAAATTGTTTTACATGAAACTGGTCCTTGGCGCAGAAAAGGTTGCAGAACGTTGCTCTAGACTAAAGTCCTGGTTTACAGTCTTTAGTGAAAGCATGATTAGCAGTTGCTTTATTAAAATGTAATCTAGCAGGACTTTGGAATGTGATTCTTATTTATCACTGGAAAAAGCAACACAATGGACTGGGCACTTGGAAAGATTTATTTGGAAATAGACAAGACCTTTTCCTTTTGGAAAGAAATAAGTAATCTGTTTTCCTTAAAACAGACTGTTTCTGGTGTAATACCTTAGTTGTCTGTGAATATCCAAAGTATGTAAAAGGTGTCCCCCTGCATTCTTTTTGAAGTTAAAAAGTATGAATAAGGAAGACAAGTAAAGCAAGTTTTGTCACTGAAAGTTGAGTTAGTTTTCAGTGGCACTCCTTCACTATGGAATACTGTATAAGGCAGTTTAATGTCAAGGCATGTGATTCTGAATCTTCAGGCCTGATATAACTTCAGCTACGTACAGAGACTTTTAGAAAATATATTTAATGTGCTTAAAGTCTGCTCGTTTAAGGAAGTCCAAGTTAACTTTCCAATAAAAAAAAAAAATCCAAGTTCCATACAGAAGAGTCATGTCTTCTTAGTCTTAAATGAAATACAACTTTTAGAAATTATTTTTGGCATTAGGCTTTGTTACAGCCTGTGAAAAGGTCTGAAATACAAGTTAAAACTGCAAAAAATGTACACTTAAATAGATGAATGAACAAGGCTGAACATATAAAGATGTTTGAATCTCCAGAAGCATTGTTATTAGATGGTTTAAGAGGCCTAAGCCCTTAGCAGATGTGTATGACACAAACCATTATTTGAACACATGATTTCTTGGTAGATAGTTTTTAACATATTTGAGAATGTTTATCACTTAAGTGACAAATGAATCCCTGAATCTCTTTGAGTAATTACAATTCTATAATCCATGTTGAAAAATTCAAGAGAACTGTGATTAAGATGAAGTACTCTGCCTTGCTGCTGAGTTAGCAGGATCTTGTATACAGACAACATTCATGGTGAAAAAGAAGTGAGCTGCATTATGACAGAAAACCAAGGCTGTCGATGCCAAGCTGAAGTTATGAAAATTAACTGTCTTATTCTGCTTTCAAAATAACTTTCTCAATCATTGAGATTGGAAGAAAGGTATACCAGATACTGGGTCCAAAGAAAAAAGAAAGCTTTCATTTTTCAAACTGCATTGTGGTGAATCTAGGAGTAAAATGCAAGAAGCTTATTGTTGAGATGTGTAGCAAACATGTCCACTTTGGGAATTATCCACTGATGCACAGTCTCTGAAACTATCAGATGGTCCAGAAGCTATCTGTAAACTAGACATACATGGCACTTGGGAAGTTTGCCAAAAGATTCTCCTCTGCAAGTTATAATGCATTCAGTAAAAGGCTGTGATGAATACCCCAATCCCAAATTAAAAGTATATCTTTGCAGAATTAAATGAATTTCACATCCCACTGCTTGATATACCACATAAGTCATCCATAACGTTTTGTCGGTGTTGATTTTAAGAAAATGGTGGAAGAAAATTGCCCAAAAAGCTGTCGGGACTCTTTCTGTTGCTCTGATTTCTTTCATACTGATGTAAAGAGACATTTCTTCTTGTGACTGCTAACCCTGCTGTAAGATTCTACTGAAACATAATTGCAAAGCAAAAGCTGAAAAAAGTGTTGTCAAGTGCAGTAAAATGGCTGGAGAAACCAAAGCTCTTCCTTTTAGTCTTTTGCTTGAATCCTGTTTTCCATAATATAGAGTATTATGAGTGAGACACAGATTGTAACCAGCTTATTACGTGTTCAAGACATGGATGTCAAGATTCACCTCGAAAGCAAAGCTCAAGAGGTGGAGCTTGGCATCCATGTCAAGAAGACATAATACAGGATTATGAGCAGAGGACCAATCATTATTCTTTGTAGTGCATGGAGCTTTATTTGCTCCATGTATTACTAGTTACAAAAAATGGCACTAAGTGTTTTGTGGGCTTTTGAAGGCATAATGCTCTTAGCCAGCAGCATGAGAAAGACAGTGTGAAAATGTCTCTTATATTAATACTCACGTTGCCATGCCTCTCAACCATCCAGATTTTCACATAATGTCCAGATTATTTTCCTCATTTTTGTCTGTTCCTCATAAAATCTGTGTTTTTCTGACAAATCACTGAGGACCGAAGTCATTAATAATGACATACATTTGAGTGCCAGACTTTGTATCCTTCAGAAAATGCAGGCTAACACAAATCCTGTTATTTCATCAACCTTCTAAGTTTATACATCATGGACACATTACCGGCACAGACAACAGGCAAGAACAAATCTGTTTTTATTCTGCCACTGTCATTTGTTGGTCAGTACTGGTAGATATGACTGCCTAGCATGAGACCCAACCTTAAAAAGTGAAGCATGGGGTGCTTAATGTTTGTTAAGATTGGGTCTCGCTGTACAGTAGTGCTTAACTGATTTGCTTTTTCTGGATATCAGAACATAATCACCACGCTCCATACACTACAACTCTTTTACTGACTGAGGAAGGGAGATTACTTTTTTCTCAGACTATTCTGTGGAATGATTCTAAACGTTCCTGAGCCCCACTGTGACCTTCTGATATGTAGGTTTACATACGGGACTAAAATAATGCATGAACATGTAAACCAAACTCAAAAGAATCTGTCTTGCAGTAAGTGCAATCCTATGATGTTAACGTTATAGCTGTTTTTTTAGGAATGAAAACATTCATCTGAGGTATCTTTAATGGATCTTGTGAAACATGCTGTTTGTCTAGGAGGCAGACAAGACTTCTTGAAGTATCTTTCAAGTGGTTTTCAAAAGTAATCAGTTCCTTTGACAGTCTGCTCAGATTGTCCTTAAAGTTAGTTTGATCCTCATATTTTTTCAGTTCCTCACATAGTTTTTGAACATCACAAATGTTGACCTCAATAGTTCTTTCATAGTAAGAAGACAGAATATTAACAAAAGACATGGACGCCTGTTGCTGTGCCAGATTCCAATCCCTTAATAATATATCATCCGGCTTACTGACTAATGGTTGTAGTTTGGTCCTTAAACCCCTCGGGGTGATGTTTTGATTTTGATAAGCTTTGAAAAGCTTTAAATGCCAAATGTTAGTACGTAGAGTTTTAACCTTCTTGCCAAGCTGAGTGAACAACAAATTACAACCGTCAAATGGAGCAATCTGGCTGTTCTCCTTGGAGCCCTCATTCATAGGTTTAAGTCCAAATATGTGGATATCATTCTTGACAGCACAAAGCTTTTGGAGCAGCTTATTAAGATCCATGACTATGAGTTGCTAATTTGCTTAAAGCAATCCAAAAGACTCGGTTTGTCAACTGTGATGTAAAAATGCCAAAAATTAAAAACTGTGTGACATCTCCTGAGCAGACTGTCAAAGGTGCTGGGAAATAAACCCCTTATAGTTGAACCTGGTTCTTTGATACAATAAGTAGTAATGTAAACCCGATTTGAGTCAGAGAGAAATGCCAGACATTCGCTGATTGAGACCAAACAGTAACAAGGCAATACAAACTGTTAGGTCCAAAAAGGACACAAAACAATTCCACCCAGAATAAACAAATGAACAATCCGAAACTGAATTCACAAGTTAAATATAATTATGAGTGCTTACCACTGTAAGAATAAACAAACCCCTGTTTCAAAAACAAAGGTAATATAGTAACCATAGACTAATCCCTAATAGAAAACATATTCACAGGTGAGGGGCTTTGAAACCACATATATGTACACATGTTCTTACTGTCTAATATGCCATAACAATTTTAATAATGCTCTACCAACGTAAAGGATCATTATACTAAACATAAAAAATGTATAATGATCAAATGTCAATGTGTGATCCACTTGTGATATAGCATGTGGAAATCAAGTCCTATTTGTACTGGTCACATATGTGACCTAGATAGCTTGCTGTCCCCTAAAAAGCAATATCAAAGCTAATAAGCAACAAAAATAAATGCTGTATAAAAGGGGATTATATAGTATTGGTTACTAGATTCAAGTTGTCCTGGTGGTAAGTTAGTCATAAGCGTTTGAAAAAATCACAAATTCCCCCATAATACCATCCATATGTGCAGAATAGGTCATTGACAATATATCAGGCAATAGATCCTTTAAAACAGGGTGGCATAATATATTAAACATGAAGGAAAGGAAATGGATTGTAAAACTAGGTGGTCTTTTCCCACCTGGATTAAATGACAAATTGTAAAACTTTTCTTTCCTATCATGAGTTGGATACCACTAGGTTGGATTTAATACATGGTGCATAGAGCATCATAATTCTTAAACAGTGAATTATATATGGTATATTAACATTTATGCAATGACCCCCCCCCCCATTAATATTCAAAAACGTGCACGCTGATTGCTCAGTGTGCACGCTGTAAATCAGAGTTATACTAATGGAAAAAGGTGCGGTCGCCTGGACTTTTTCCATTACTATAACTCTTTTTTTACAGCAATGGAGAATGCAAGAGCTCCGTTGCTTCACACTGTCTCGCTATGCTAAACGAGTTTAACATAGCGAGACAGCTTTAAAAAAAGCAACGGAGATTCTCCGTTGCTTTTTTTAAAGCAGTCTCGCTATGTTAAACCCATTTAACATAGCGAAACAGTTTGTAAAAAGCAATGGAGATCTTGCTTTCTCCGTTGCTTTTGCCCACAGCTCTGATGTACTGTGTAGGCAAACGCATGCACAGTACATCAGAACTGCCGCAGAATACCAGACAGCTGCAGAAGGGCAGCAAGGAGGAATTATACAATGCCATTATTTAAGAAAATTAATTATTTTTTTTCTTAAATAATGTCATTAATATATAATAACCACTTCTGGGTGTGGGTAATGCTGGATTTACCCACGGTTGTCTTTATTTGGCCACTCGGGCTTTGCCCACATGACCAAACCACACCAACCGTGGGTAAATCCAGCATTACCCACACCCAGGCGTGGGTTATTGCTATAATAAATCACAAGTACCAGGTGTATTAAAAGTTCTATTTTACATAGACTTTTTATGTGGTTGAATATTGTTTTTTTTTGTGCCTAGGATTTGGTATCACAATTACTTTGTTTTGTTTTAACAGGAAATTATGTCATGGACATTTAATTGGATCAGGTATTTATTGCAGGGTTTGAACTGCTATCTGAGACGTACCACTGATGACAGCTTTATGCTGAAACCGGTCTGGTTCCAATAAACCTGATGCTTCATTCTTCCAAGGTGCTGGCTTTTTTGTTTATGTAAGCATATAGAATAGTTGTTGGTTTTAGCTGTGATGTAGGGATGACTGTGCTGCTGCACAGTACTGTAGTTTATTTGTTGCTGAACTAATGAGTTGCATGAATCATGATTTGCTACAGTTGTACCTATAGTACATGAACAGAACATTTTCACACAGTAAACTATTCTGCACACTAAATGATATTATCACAATATTTAATTAATTTCTTATTTATATTTGTTAACTGAGATAGTCCAACTGGGCAATTGCTTCTTTTTTTGCATAGGCCCAGGAAGATAAGCTCCACTAATGCTCTAATTACAAAATTTAACAGTGACAAAATGTTGTTTGAAAGAATTGATAAGACTGTAGTATACTGGAATTAACTGGAAACAACTGAAATGAGACTGGAATGAAAGTCTTTATCTGTTAATTACCCAAACTTGTGCTGAACAGGTGTCAGTCTCTCCTTTATGGATCAAGTCCTTCTGCACTTTTCAGAATAAATTCTGCATACGCTGTAGTTTGGTTAAGAATGCTTTATTTGATGTTACCAGTATTCAAATACTGCCTCCAATAAAAGTGCTGACAAACAATAACAGTCTGTAGAAATTCTGAAATGCTGGATAACAGTACAGTTGTGTACACTTACCATAAATGTAGATGTTTGAGTGTATTCACTGTTGCAGTCATCACACTTGGGGTTATCTGCCTGCACATAGCCCTCAGTCAGCCCAAATACCAGAGTCTTAGTATTTCTGCGTTGGATGCTGTCGCTTCTTCCATGACGTCAGGTCGTCAGGGGTATAAAACATGCAGCCGACGCCATTACATCAGTTTTTCTTGCCCCAAATGTCAGGAGCCCCCCAAATAGGGAACTAGTATATGGTGGGGAACACCACCAGCAAAAAGTAAATACCAATGCCATTAGGAATGGCCATAGAGAGGAGAGGTAGAAAGGTAGAGCAAACCAGGGGGCTGGAGGGAGGGAAACCAGGACTGCAACAGTGAATACACTTGAACATCTACATTTATGGTAAGTGTACACAACTGTATTATGTTCTTTGTGTTTTACTGTTGCAGTCATGACACTTGGGTTGATTCCCAAAGCTGAAGAAGGGTGGAGACAGTCAAGAAGTGTTAGGGCTGGCTAGTAGGCCTTGCAAGACAGCTGTAGCAAATCCAGCCCTGGATTTAGAAAAGATAGGTAAGTGGTAATGCTTGGTGAAGGTGTGAACAAAACTCCAGGTTGCAGCTTCCAGAATGTCCCTGGTAGGGACTCCCCTGAGAAATGCTATACAGGTAGAAGTAGCCCTAGTGGAATGTGATCTTATCCCCTGTGGGGTAGGTTTACCATGGTGCTTGTAGCAGAAATGCATGCAGTGTGATATCCATTTGGAAATGGTTTGTTTTGAAATGGTCTTACCCTCTGTCCCTGTAGCAAAGCTGCCTAGCAGCTGGTCAGATTTTCTGAAAGGCTAAGTCCTGTCAAGGTAGAACCTGAGCTGTCTGTGCATGTCAAAGGAGTGCAGGATCATTTTGCCTTTATTCTGAGGGTTAGAGAAGAAGGTTGGCAAATGGATGGATTGGTTTAGAGCCACACTGGACACCACCTTGGACATAAAGGAAGGGTTAGTCCTGAGGGAAACCCTATCAGCATGGAAAATAATGAAAGGTTCCACAGCCATTAGTGCCTGTAACTCAGACACTCTTCTTGCTGAAGTTATGGCTAAAAGCAAGGCTGTTTTCCAAGAGAGGAATTTTAACTCTGCTGAGGCAGCAAGTTCAAAAGGAGGAAGTGTGAGCTTTTCCAGTACAAAGTTAAGGTCCCAGGCAGGGGTTGGTGTTCTTCTATGGGGGCCTTAAGTTGTTAGCCCCTCTCAGGAACTGCTTGATGAGAGGGTCAGAAAATAGAGGTGGCTAAGTATTATAATGAGCTGAGATGGCAGAGGAATTAATCTTAATGAAGGAGAAGGATAGGCCTCTGTGGAGTAGCTCTGCTAGGTAATCCAGGATTACAGATAAGGAGGGCACTGCTGTGTCCTTCCCTTGAGTCTGATTCCAAGAACAATATCTTTCCCATTTTTCAGCATAGGATTTCCTAGTACTAGGCCTTCTGGCTTTAAGAATGACATCCAACATCTGTTTGCTGAGGGCCGCTGGTGGGGTATTCAAGAGATAAGCCAGGCTGCAAGGTTTAGGGTTTGCAATTGAGGATGCAAAATCTGTCCCTCTTGCTGAGACAGCAGGGAAGGAGTCTGGAGAAGGTGCCAGGATGGCACTGTTGTCAAGCTGCATAAGAGTGGGTACCAGTGCTGGCGTGGCCAGTCTGGGGCAATAAGAATTGCCCTTGGCCTGTCCTGTTTTACCTTGAGTAGTACTTTGGAGAGAAGGGGCAGAGGGGGAAAGGCATACATTGAGAGGTTTTCCCATTGAAAGGATAGGGCATCCACCTTCCAGGCCCCACTGTGAGGGTTCCTGATGCAGAATTTGTTCAACTGATGGTTCTGGGGGGAGGCAAAGAGGTCTACCTCTGGTGTCCCCCACCTCTGGATCAGATGGTTGAAGGTGTTGGGCTCCAATTTCCACTTCTGTGGGTCTAGGAGATTTCTGCTTAAGTCGTCTGCCAGTGAATTTTGTTTGCCTGGCAGGAACTGAGCTTGCAGATGCACTTGGTTGCTCAAGGCTGTGTTCCACAGGCCCATGGCTAACCTGCAGAGTGGGTAAGAATGGGTTCCCCCCTGCTTGTTTATGTACAACATCACTGTGGTTTGTCTGTTTTTATTAGCAGTTATCCTGGAAGGATTAGGTATTTGAAGGCTGTCAGAGTATTATGTACAACTAGCATCTCTTTTTGATTCATGTGCAGGAGAATCTGGCTTGGGCTCCAGTGGCCCTGCATGCATTTTCCTGCCATATGAGCCCCCCCATGCATAGTCTGATGCATCTGTTGTCAGGGTTTGGGCGGTGAGGGGTTGAGTGAAAAGCAGTCCCTTGTTGTGGTTGCATGCTTCTGCCTACCAAAGGAACTCTGCCCTTAGACAAGGTATGACAGAAATGACTGTTTCCAGGTCCTGAGAATGTTGGCACCAAAGACTTTTAAAGTACCATTGAAGTTTCCTCATATGCAGTCTTGCATATGGAATTAGCAGAATACATGAGGCCATGAAACCTAGGGCTTGCAGTATTTTTCTTGCAGATAGCTGGGTTCTGGTGTCCATTTGTTTGAAGTAATTTGTCAGATAGACCTGTTTTTCTGAAGTGAGAAATGCCATCTGGAAAGTTGTGTCCAAGCTTGCTCCCAGGAATACAATATTTTGACTGGGCTCCAATTGTGATTTATTTTCATTGATGGTGTACCTCAATGAAGTGAGAAGGCTTCTTACAAATGCCAGGTACTGAAGTAGAAATTCTTGACTGTCTGCCTGTATCAGGCAGTCATCCAAGTATGGGAAAATTTGGATATTTCTCTGCCTGCAGTATGCAATGGCTGGAGCCAGGCACTTTGTGAATACTCTGGGTGCAGTAGATAAGCCAAAGGGAAGTGCATAGAGCCTGCCCTGAAACATAGATATTTCCTGCATGACTCCCTTATGGGGATGTGCAAATAAGCTTCTTTTAAGTCTAGAGTGAGTAACCAGGCATCCTTGGCTAACATGGGGAGAAGCTGTTGCAAGGTAAGCATTTTGAACTTTGGGACCACCAGAAAGGTGTTGAGGATAGAAAGATCCAGGATTGGGCAACAAGAACCCTCTTTTCTGGACAACAGGAAAAGTCTGGAGTAGAAACCCTGAACCCTTTGTTCTACTGGAACAGGTTGAATAGCTCTGATATTGAGCAGGGCCAGTACTTGCTTTTGAGCCTCTGCCCACTAGTTTGGAGGAAGGTCTGGAAACCCGCTTGGGTTGGTAGTGAATGGAAGTAGAATTTGCACCCCTGGGATGCAATGTTTAGGACCCATCAGTCCTGAGTAATGGACATCCAGTTTTTTGCATGAAGGGCAATTTTTCCTCCTAGGGGCACAAACAATTGGGCAGGGCAGGGAAGGATTATTGAGAAGTCATTGTGAACTTTTTCTATAATGGGGCGGCTTAACACTCCCTGTTTTTGAGGTGGGGGTGCTCCATTGTTTAGATCTCTGCATACCCTGAGACTTTAGTCTGGGTGGCTTGTTTCCTCTGGGTCTGGTCTGGGAAGGCCTGGCAGGGGCTGGAAAGGACCATTTTTTTGAAGACCAATGCCTACTGAATCTAGGTGGTTGCACTTGTAAGAATTATTTGACAGTTTGCATAGATTTAGCTTTTTCTTCCATCTTTTTAAGCACTTCTTCTGCTTTGGTGCCAAACAAATGGCCCTGATTTAAAGGAGCGTCTAGTAATTTGGATTTGACATGATCTGACAAGGACTGTTCCCTCAGTCAAGCGTGCTTTCTCAGTACAGACCCAGTGACTGCAGCCCTGCAAGATGCTTCTAAGGCATCAAAGCCATACTGCAAAGTATGTTTACTAACTTGGTTTGCAGAATGCATTAGCTCTTGTAAATCTTTATTTTCTGCACAGTCTGACAATAATACCATTTTTTGTTTAATTAGTTCCATAATATGTTGCTGGTACTTCAACATGTGAAACTGGAAATTCAATGCCCTGATGGCAAGATCTGCAGAGGTCTTACCCTATCTGTCTAAAGCTCTGGAATCCCTGCCCGAAGGGGTAGGATTTTTGGCTGTAGTAGCCTTAATAGCTTTAGGTCCCTGGTAAATGGCCTCTGGATCAGCAGTGAGATTCTTGAAGAGGAATTTGTGGGAATCAGGTACTCTGTAGTACCTGTCAGGTTTCCTAGGGGCCGGGGGTAATGTATCTGGAGTTAGACTGGATTCCATAAAAACATCATCAACAACATCCAGGGCAGGGGGTATAGTCAGAGGCCTGTGCTGAGGCAACTCTAAAAATTCCCTGAGTCTCTTTTTGGACTGAGGGTAGTCCTGGCATTCCCAGTGGAAATGCTCTCTCAAAGTATGCAAGGTTTCACCAAAAGAAAAATCCTCTGGTGGGGAGGCAGATGGAATGGATTCCTCTGCATCTGAATCCTCATAGGTTGATAAGGTCATGTCCTGGTAATCAGAAGGGTCAGAGTCATCAGACTCCTGGTCTGTAGAATCAGACTGAAACTCAATTCTTTGACTCTTAGAAGGGGAAGGGTGGCTTCCCCTAATTAGGGTAATAAGGTCTTCAGCCATTCTAAGCATTTGTTTTTGTGGCATGGGAGCTTGACCATGCACTTTGGTCATCAGTTTTCTAGGCATAGTGCATACTCTGGGCCTGAGAAACTCAGTAGTTTTAGCTATAAACGAAATTGTCGGTTTAATACAAACATTGGTATGTCGGAATGCACCCTCAGAAGCCGATGCCTGTACAGCAGCTCTGGACCCATCTAAGGTAGAGACATCCGCAGGTTCCATAGTCAAAGAAGCACCTC
Organism: Protopterus annectens; assembly: GCF_019279795.1. Lineage (NCBI taxonomy): Eukaryota > Metazoa > Chordata > Ceratodontiformes > Protopteridae > Protopterus > Protopterus annectens. The sequence goes on from NC_056727.1 coordinate 859,788,026, forward strand.
GCGGCATACCAGACTCCGAATGGGTCTCAGCAGAGGCCTGCGAATCTGCAGAAGCGGGCATCAGGGGCTGCAAAGGCACCTCACTGAGTACCGGCGAACTGGTGACTAGCTTAATGGAAGCGTTGTTAGCAGTCTTGGACCTATACGTTTTGTCTCTGTCTTTATCTTTATGTTTTTTCAGAAGATCAGTAGTTGGATGGCTTATCGAAGCCATTTCGGAATACGGAGAATGAGAGCGAAAGAATTTAGCGACAAAGATAGCCCGACGATGAATTGTTCGGGTGTTAAACAAGGCACAAAACTGACAGCGAGAGACATCGTGGTCTGGGCCTAAAGAGGTGATGCAGTAAGAATGAAAATCTCTGTGAGGTATTTGCTTTTCAAAGGCAAGGCAATTGTTAACTTTTTCTGACATCGGTTAGAGCAAGAAAAAAGGATCCTAACAGGGTACTTAGCTTTAGAAGACTTCAGGTTAGAAACTCGAAAAATGAAAATTTCAGGTAGAGTCCGACCGGCACTTACAAACTGCTTCTGCTTCGGGCTCCTTCTCAGCAAGAAAGACTGATGTAATGGCATCAGCTGCATGTTTCATATCCCTGACGACCTGACGTCATGGAAGAAGTGACAGCATCCGACGCAGAAAAACTAAGACTCTGCTATTCCGGCCGACTGAGGGCTACCTGCAGGCAGATAACCCCAAGTGTGATGACTGCAACAGTGAAACACAAAGAACATCAGTGCTGATAAATATCCAAAGCTTCTGCACGTGTATTCTGATTCTCCTGAATAATAGCAACTGAATTAGTCTTTTCCTCCTGAACAGTATGGATACTTGACCTGACTTCTGTACTCAGGCTCGAGTGTCTGTACTGTAAAGACCTTTTGCATATCAGTCCAAAAAATAACTTAACTGACTCCACTGACCATATCTGAAGTATATTCTAATAATATCAAACCTTGTATTATTTTACACACTTCCTTAGGCTTGGTTTCCAAGACTTGTCTTGCAGGTGTCTCACAGTCTATATTTTATCTACCATTCCATTACAAGTACACATATATTTCGCTTGAGAAAGGAACATTCTGCAGCTGTCTCTAAGAACTGTTATTTCTGCACATATTATTATTATTTTTTTTTTATCATTTGTTAATCGGGAAAGTCCGACTTGGAATAATAACAATTTTCAGCAGAGGCCTGGGGAGAAACGCTCCAGATGCATGTCTTTGTAACGTGGGAGGAAACCGGAGCACCCAGAGGAAACCCACACGAACACAGGGAGGACATGCAGACTCCACACAGAAGGTACCCCAGCCGAGAATCGAACCAGAGGACCTCTTGCTGTGAGGCGACAATGCTACCATTGCACCACTGTGCCAGCTGAGCCAGCAAGATTATCTTTTCTTCCTTTCTTCTGAACTGTCTTTCCCTGAAACTGAATGTATACATGAAAACGCAAGTCTGACTATATATTTTCAGGCCTATTATTCTACCTTAATGTACTATAGTGTACTCGTAAGAATACAGTGAAAGCCTCAGTCTAACATTGGTGACATTGTAAATATATACAAATGTACAAAAAGTACAGTCATGTGGGTAAACATTTTATAACAGTAGGTGTTTGGATGATCACTGGTCCAGTAGCCCTACTATACGAGTTATATCCTGCAAAGGATATAATAGCCAGCCAGCTTCCAAAGCTTCAGGGCACCTTCCATATGCCCAAACTGTCAAGCAGCTCAACTGGAGCTGACTAAAAGACAAATTTGGCCATCAAGTCCTTCAGAGCTTTGTTGCAAAAAGAAAGTTGGAGGCTGATACTAGAAAGGACAATGCTAGGAAGAACAAAAAATAAATAATCACATATTGGTATAAACAACATTGCAAAAAACAAGGGGGGTGTAGGGAGGAAGCAGCCACTGCAGCAGTGATCATTCTACTGTTATGGTAATTTTACTTATACAACTGTAGTATTTTCATCACTGCTACACTAGCCTTAGCAATATGGGTAGATTAGCCAAGCTTATTACATTTGGGAGGTGGAAAGAAAAGAGTCCAGGAACCCCTGGAGAGTGGTCCTTGCAAAGCCTGATGTAGACCTACAAAAGAAATCCAGCTTCTAGTGTGTGAAAGTATATACAGAGGACCAAGTTGCTGATTCAAGTATACTTCTAGAATCCAACACTGTCAAAAAGGCCACAGATGAAGCCAAGGCCCAGGAAGAGTGGCCTTTGACCCTTCCCAGAATAGTTTTGTTGCGGTGAGTATAACAAAAGGAAACAACCTTAGACAACCATTTCTGAATAATCTACTTTGGCACAGGTCATCCCTTCTTCTTACCTTAATAAGAAATGAACAGTTGATCTGAAAATCTGAAAGATTTAGTTCTATTAAGATAGTACCTCAGAAGTTTGTGGACATCTAAGGTATGGAGTCTCCTTTCTCCTTCATTTTTGGGTTCAAGAAAGAAAATGGGGAGCTGGATAGTCTAGCTTAAAGTAAACTTGGACACCACTTTAGGCATAAAGGAAGGATTAGTTCTCAAAACCCTGTCACCGTGGAAAACAATCTGGGGTTGACTCACCTTAAGAGCTTGCAACTCAGAAACTCTTCTTGCAGAGGTCAGAGCAATCAGTGAAACTGTTTTCCATGTTAAGAACTTTAAGTCAACCAGGTTAACTGGTTGAAATGGTTCAAGTGTTAGCTTCTTTGGCACAAAGTTAATATCACAAAGAGGGGCCACCACTTTTCTTGGAGGCCTCTTATACAAAACCACTTTCAAAAATATTTTGACATGACACTACATTGAAAGATGACACTATATTGAAAGAGGAAGATCCATGGGCACACATGCTGAAATGACTGATAAATGAACCTTGATAGAGGGGTAAAAGAGGCCATAGGTTAGTAACTCACACAAATATACTAAAGCCAGAGAACAACTAGCCCTGAGTGAGTGCTGATTGTGTTATTGACACCACCTAGTACTCCTTTTCCATTTGCTAATATATGATTTCCTAGTAGCAGGTTTTCATACCTCCATTAGTATATGAAGCACATCCTCAGTAAAGAGGTGCCTAAAAGGAATTAAGACCCTATCATTCAGGCAGTCAACTAAAATTGACTGGTTCTGGGTATATCAAATGCCTTTCTTCTTGTGCAAGTATCTCCAGTCTGTGAGAAAGCTTGTGGCAAATGCCTCAAGCCATTTCCAAAAGAAGGTTATAGGTTCATACTAGGCTAACTGCCCTTGTGGGCTATTTTAAGCCAGTTACCCCATGTGAGAATCAAACCCTGCACTTTGTGTTTGTAAGGTAAACACCTTAACCATTATGCCAACCTCCCACCCAAAAACATGGCTGCCTGGGCCACAAAGGAGTCACTACAATGATCTTGGTTGATTCCTTCTGAATCTGCAGAAATACTCTGGATATTAGTGGAATTGGTGGAAAAGCATAGAGGAACATTCCTGTCCAAGGAAGAGAAAAGGCATCTGTCTTCCGGGCTGTCTTAAATGGAGTACTGGAGGAGAATATTTGAGGAGCTCAGTTTCAGTGGTATAACAAGGAACACACTCACCCCTGGTGCAGAAGGCTGTGGGTTCTATTCCTGCACAAGGTAGATCGATTATTGACACAGGAGTGCAGCATAAAGGGATGCATTCCTAAGTGTGTTGTCTTTCAGATGAGACACTAAACCAATACCCCATCTTGAGTTAGTGGTAGCTCACGTAAATGAAAAAGATCCTATGGCACCTATCAAAAAGAGTAGGTGTCCGTAATTTATATACAAAAAGAACTCTTATTTAGAGCATAATTACATAAATTTGCAAATGTACAAATATATAGATATGCAAATCTATTTACACATTTTTATAATTTACTTTACAATCATACTAACTTTTTATCCCTATTAGACCCCCACTCCTTTTTCCATAACTACCATCTGAGTTTATTTAACATTGTTGCTAAAATCCATGTATCATTAAACATTATTTTATTTATTCTTTCATTCCATAAAACCCATTTGACATAAAATAACTTTTTATCTATTTTTTAACATATTCTTTAATTGTATTCTTATACTATCAATATTTAATCATATCACTGTTTGTTTTATCCACTTCTTTTATATCTTTAAAAATCTTATTTACATATTTTCCCATACCCTTTTTTTTGTCTTTTACATTTCAAAAACACATGTTCTGTAGTTCTTCTTGACAATGTAAGCATTTTCTATCACTTTTCTTTTTATATGGCATATTTACTTTTACTGGCAAGTTTATCTATTACCAATTTCCACAAAAAATAGTGACATTCTATATTCTCATTACATTTGTTTCTTATTTTTATAGCTTTAATTTTTAATCTCTTAGATTTTCCCTTGGTTTTACATAGTAGTATTTTATCATTACATCCTTTTATCATACTTTATCTTTTTCTATATCATCAATTTTTATTTTCCCAAGACATGTTTTTCTAGGTAATATTTTATTCCTTCATTTATACACTCTTTTTCTATTTTAGTGTTTTTTACCACAAGCCAAAATCTATCATACTCATATTTATACCGTTTTATTACTAATCACTCATCTTTTGCATTTGTCCACTTTAACAATTTGTACAAATTTAATGAAGCAGCAAATATCACTGGATTAATTAACCCTAAACCTCCTTCCTTTATTTACATACAAAAGTAATATTTTTACTGGGTTTAATCTAGAACCCCATATAAATGAAAATAATTATCTGCAATAATTTATTTTCATATACTGTTGGCAACATAAATACACTTGATAAGTCTGTTCGTATTTCCATCAGTACTGAATTTATCAAATAAGCCTTTTTCTGAATGATAATTTATATGTTCACCAGAAAAGACTGGTTTGTTTTATTTCTTCTATTGCTATTTTCCCCATTGGATTCTGCTTACATCTTTATTCCCAATTTTTATATCTAACACAGAAACATTGTTCATTGTTAAATACATATCCCTATCTTTACTACATCACCTAAACCTTTACTTTTCTCTTTATTTAAAGCCAACCCTATCTCCTCAAGAAACCCATTTGTGTAAACAATTACCTCTTTTACCTAAATGATGTTTTTTGCAATTATTATAATGTCATCTGCATATGTTAACAGAACTGGAATTTTTAACTTTTCAGGTGTTATATACCCTGCCTCCTTCATTTTGTAATTGATTTCAACACTATCACATTCATAACTAATGCAGAGAGTATACAACTCATTGGACATCCCTATATTACACCACTCTTCATATGTACCTCTTGGCTTAACCAGCCATTTACAAGTATTTTACTTTATTATTACTATATGCCAACATACATAATGTTCTAGCTTTCTCTCTTATATTATTTCATTATTGCCTATAAAATTTCATGTCCATTTGTATCAAATATCTTATTAAGGTCTCCTGTCCTGATTTTTGCTTCTTCTTTTCTATTCATAGTATCATCCACAATTTCTCTATCAATAATTCTTGACAACCCTTCTCCAAATATATATACTATCTTCCATAATATTTTCCATTTTAGTTTCAAATCACTTTCATATTATTATCATAAAGACCTTACTTCTTCTTTCAGCTTTTCCCGGTTAGGGGTCGCCACAGCGGATCACCTGTCTGCTCATGATTGGCAGTGGAGTTTTATGGTGTCGAGTTGCCAGCCCGCTGCCCAAACTTCTACAGAAGGCATACACATGCAGGCATACACTCATTCAATACTATCGGTCTGCAGTTTTTTAATTGGCTTCTGTATATCTTCCTTCTTCCACATGAATTTAAGTATTCTACTCAAAATTCTTTATGCATAAAATCTTAACTTAACCATTCATTTAAAATCTTTAATTTTTTTGCCAATTCCTTCAATGTTTACACATTTCATACCCTATTCTATCTCACCCTACAGCAGAATCTATATTTACTTGTCCTAATACTTTATCTAGATCATTTAAAGAAATCTTCTTTTCCAACTCTTTATTTCCTTTTTCTGTTAACTTTTCTTACTTGCCATGGTTTTTCACTACCTTCTTTTTTCTTTAAATGCTCCTTGTACATATTGCACTATACTATCCATAATCTTTTCCTGAGTTCTTTCTATTTCTTGTTTTACATTTTTTATTTCATTCATTATATTAACGTCTTCCTTTAATAATCTACTTAAGTACATTGATACTTCTCTTTTTTTCAGTCTCTTTCCACCTCTGTTCAAAATTGTACATGTATTTTTTGTTTCCTTGTTGAATGTTTTTATCACATAAAGATTTCATGGGTTACAGTCTTTCTTTTTTCATATTCTCTAATAAATATTTCCATTGAAGAAACAGTCTCAAATATAATGTCACAAAATGTCTCTTTGTTAATAAGAATAAGTGCTCTTATCTCATATGGTTTTACACCAAAAGGAGCTATTAAATTGTCTCATACTTCATACCTGTTTCTTTTTCTTCTTAACTTTGAATCCTTACAGTGTACTTCTGTTTTTCATTTTCTTCTGCCTTCTTTTCTGCTATTCCCCTTGTGCAGTCTTTTACTTTCTCTTCATATGTTTTCTTTTCCATTTCACAACTATTGTTGGATTGTATCTACATTCTCATTTTGTATTTTCTCCATAATGTCCTCTAAGGAAACATGTCCTTTATTTTCTGGCAGACTTTGTATAACCATTTCATAAGTAAATAATCCTGCAACCCTCCCAACAGGAGGGCTGTAATTATATATCCATCATTTGATGACTCATCTCCATCAAAAAGATTTCTTTGAAGCATCTCATCAGAATCCTGCACACATTCTCCAGTCTCAGTATTTGCTTTCTCCTCCATTTTTTCGCTACTCCATTATCTCATTCTCTTTCTACCGCTTCCCTGTTTCTCCAGGCCATCTTTGCACCTGGAAAGCAAACAGGAAGTGCTCCTGCAAAATGAGTCAATTTTGCAATAATGACAAACAGGGGCTCTTTATTGATTATCACAGCTTATATACATTATTTACATTGTTTACATAATATGCATTATTTTCAAATATTTACATGTTTATGCATAATACAATATAGTCTCATGTGTTTTAATCATTTCCCCAACCTTTTTTCCACAGCCAAAAATGAATCATCTTCAAAATCTCCAATAATATCAATTTCTCATTAAACTTCACCTCATTGAGTCTCTCATTCCATACTGCCCATATAATATAGAATATTTTTATCAGTTTTCTTAACATCTTATTGTTTTTTATTAATTCAACCTTTTTGGAAACTTTCAACATCTTGTTTTTACATATTTCTTCCCAAAACTTCTTTACTCTAGAACATTTCAAAAACACATTCCATTGTTTCAACCTCCCTACAGTGATTACACACTCTTTCTTGTATTCTTTTATATGGCATGTTAGCTTTAACAAGCAATTTACCTATCGTCAGTCTCCACAACAAATCTTTGCATTCATATATTGTCTTACACCATGCAAATCTTATTCTAATAGCAATTCATTTTTCCTTCTCTAAATGCTTCCATGACAGACATACTAATATTCTTTCATAATATTTAGATACCATTCTTTCCTATTTTTCAACATTATTTATAACCAATTTCCATTAAAAATTGTTTTGGTACTTTTTTATATCTTTATTCACATAAATTTTCTTTATTTTCCCTAAATCTATCTTTTCCCCAAAACTTATGTTTAACATTCAATATATATTCCATTAAATGTCTATTTTCATTTTAAATCTACCAAAGCTCTATAAAGATTCAAAAAGGCTGAATGAAAAATTGGATTAACTAACCCTAATTAACTAACCCTTCATCTTCCTTAACATACAGAATCCTTCTTCTAATTGGATTTAGTCTTCATCCCCATATACTAGAAAATATAATGGCCATCATCTTTTTGCTATACCTAGACAGAATGATGTATACACTTGCCAAATAGTCTAATTTGCCGAAAAGAATTGAATTAATTAAATATATTTTATACCACAATTTATATGATTTCCAAAACATACACATGCCTCTTAATTTCTGAATGATTTTTCCCACTGTTTTTCTCTGTACTCACCTGATCTAAATACTGTTTCCAATATATCTATAACCTCACTGTTAAATTGAATACCTTCTATATTTCTCGTAAATCCAAACCTTTTACATTTGTCTTTATTTACACACCAACCAAGCAGCTTTAAATAGCTATTTAGTTTTCTAATTTCTTCTTCCATACATTCCTTATTTTTAGTAACTAAGACTATATCATCTGCATATGTAAAAAATATTGGCATTCGTATTTCCACCATTATCTTATAAACTGCAATGTTTAACACTCTATTCATTTTATTGACAACACCTTTCATAACTAAAGCAAATAAAATGCTGCTTGCAGGAAATCCTTGCCTCATCTCACAATATATTTCTATTTCTTCATTTAATATTATATTCTCACATTTTTCTCATATACCAACATAATTACTTTTATCTTTTCACTTATATTATAATCCTTTAATATGTCCCATAAATTTTCATACTGCATTCTGTCAAATGCTTTGCTCAAATCTCCTACCATAACTTTAGTTTCCACATTTTTATTTATAATGTCTATCACTTCTTTTATTATCTATAATAAAGCCTGACTTCCTTTCCCTGTTTTACCAAATACTATATATTCAAGTAATTTATCTACTTTATTTGCTAGTCTTTTACCTATTATTTTCAAAAATATAATCTGTATTATTCAACACTATCGGTCTCCAATTTTTTATATCATCTGTTTCTCCTTTTTTTCCATATAAATTTCATAATCTCAGTACATATTTCCTTTTCTACTATTTTTATCTGTAACCATTCATTTAATACCTTCACAAAATACACTTTTTGCCATTCTTCCAGATTATAATGCATATGATATTCATTGCCATCCATTCCTGTAGCTTTTTCCAAGTTAAGTTTTTAAAATCCAATTTAATTGTTCTATACCTATATTTTGTTCCACACTCTTATTATCCTCCTTAGACACTTTTTTAACTTTCCATTCATGTCTCTCTTTTATCTCTTTATTTACAAAAGCATTCTCTATATACTTCCTTATTACCTCTAGTATTCCATCTTGTGTAGTCATTCTTTCTCCTTCATTATTCTTTAATTCCCATATTATTCCCTTATTCTGTTTTACTAATTTATTCAAATAATGAACCACCTCTTCCTTTTTTCCCTTCTAAGCAATATCTCTGTTTATATAACATTTTCTTAATCATATCTTGATTTATTTCATATATTTTCTTCTCCTTTTCATAAAACAATGTAAATGTCTTATTTCTTAATATTTCTCAAAATACTTCCTAACTCAATCTATTTCCTATCTTCTTCATCTAAATGTTTTTCATCAAGCCTTTTAAGGCCTTTACCTACTCTTATATATCTTTCTTTCTCCTGAACTTCTAGCCATATGGCTGAATGATCTGAAAAACGTTATTTTTTTATTCCTTTTTGCATAATTTTCAAACTATCAAATATTAGAAAATAATAATTTTTCATTTTTATCTCATTTCTAACTCCAGTGTTTATTTTCCCACATGTATAACCTTCCACTTTTCATTATTTCATATACAATCCTAGCATCTTTCTTTCTTATTCTTAGATTATAATTAAAGCCTCCTACAGATATTATATCCATATTAACTCCTATGTAATTTAGATTTTTTTAAACATATAGCAAGATTCAATAAACTCCATTTAGGCTCCGTGTACAGCCTACACAGAGTGTATCTGTGTACATGGCCACAATGTGCTCTCGGCAATGCACAATGCATATTAATGATTTGCTGTGTGCCTAAGTGAGGTTTCTCAGCATGTCCCAGTAGTGCTGGCCACAAAACCTAATAGAACAACACGGATAATGAATCCATGTACAGGAGAGTACAGATGGTCCTCCCCAATACCTCTCAACCTCTTAGAGCAAGAAATGTGTACAAAGCCATTAAATAAAGTGGGGCAAAGGCCAAGAAATAGGGACATATTGCCCTTATAAACTTAGAAAGGTGACAAAATAAATGGTTATGCATTAGCATGCATCTTTTGAAGATTATGAAGTCTGAAACTAAAGTGACTGTCATTATTTAGTGACTTCTAATCCAAATGATTACTATAAAACCACACATTTTATTAGAAACCCTGCAAAAATACCAGCCAAAACCCTGAAAACTGCCAGAACTAGTTATATCTGTATAGTTTGACTTTCCTATTTTTTTTTTATTTTTGCCATATCTGCATGATGTGCCATAGTGTTTGGCTATGCTTACCTCATTTGCACAATGGGACCACCTACAGTATGACTCAGACATGACCCAGACATCCAAAAATAGAAACTGGATGCTTTCAATTGCTATTGCTGAGCAATGGTGGGAATTGCGGAAACCCAGTAAGTGGGGCTGCACTACATGCATACCATCAACTTAACAATGGATACTAAAACATATGACTACATATAAGAAATACTGTGATGTGTTGAGTCTTGGACTAGAGTGCAGATGGTCCTGTGTCCTAGTCCAGGGTATGCAAACATTATTTATACTGTTGTGACATTGCGGCTTATAGAAATAAAGTGGTACTCTAATGAAATAACCATGGAATAGCATTGATTGAAAATTATTTTCTGATACATTTGAAAAAGGTGCGCACTGCTTAGCATTGTGCAAACCAATGCACTTGTTTGCGAGATGTTAAGTGGCACACTACTTTTATGAATGTATCAAAATGCAGGCAGTGTGCACTCTCAGTAAGTGCAATTGGCAGGAAACTGTGATATTTAAAGGTGAATTGGCACGAACTGCACTTCAGACATTGAGCTTGAACTTGTGCAGATATGTCAGGCGTTGGAGAGGGTGTGCGATTCAGAGCACAGCGCTAGGGTGTCCAGGAGTCCAAGGTCTTTACTGGGCTCCTGGTTAAGGATCACAGGCCCCGCCTGATGCAAGAAAACTATACCAGCTTGAAATATAAATCCAAAGCCTGGGATAGTTTAGCAAGGGCTCTTACCGGTGCAACTGGCATCCCACACAATGGGGGACAATGTCGTCACCATTTTGACAACCTTCACCAAAGGAAAAGGGATACCCTTGATCAGTGGATTAGGGGGTGTCAGGCAGGGAACACCCCAGAGATGTGCATGTACGATTTACCTTTAGTACTCTTAAATATGCAAACTGAATATGGTAAAACTTGATATTCATAATGCTGTTTCTTTTTCCCTTTTTCCATAGCTGCAGAAGAGAGGGCCTCAAATGTGAGGTCCCATGCAAGGCAATTGGCCAGGATGCAAGAAGCATGTGGCAAGTAAGCATAATTATACAAAGTACTGTCATTGCAGCCATAACAGTTATAGATGGATTAGCTGCTATATCATACAGTTGTATTAATTGGGAATGCATATGCACATCTGAACTGTAAAAGCAAGTATGCATGAATTACTCTGTAGCATAGCTTTCAACTGTACTTACTTCTGCTGAATACCCAGATTTAAGAATCACTGTTTTGGTCTGTTCATTGTAAGATTCATGGTTTTCTGGCAAGTAATATATATTGAAGTCAATAAATAATGACTGTCATGGGGGGGGGGGGGGGTGTGGCAACATACTTGCATTGTAAAGCCAATTGGACCAAATTAAGTGTGTCAAGTAGATACTCGTGAAAAGGAGAGCTATGTATGAGATGACTTTTTTTTTTTGGACAGGTGCCCTTTTTAAGGACAGAGTGGAATGTTGGGGAATGGACATAGGCAAGTCTGCAGCAGGTAACTTGGGAAGGATAGGAAGCATTTTCATACAGGCAAGACATACAAGACAAGAGACAGGGTTGGTGAAGGACACAAGAGGGGTGAACACCTTGGTTGGAATGAGGAGGAGGGGTTCAAAATTTTATGGATGTCATGTTTAGTGGCAGTAAGAATCGAGTCCTTACCAACTGGACTGTCATCACTGTCACCTCACTGTGCCGATGGATGCATGTCCTTGTGTTATTCAGGATAGCAATGGAGAACACTGTCTCCACTTGGTATAGGTGTGCACCAGTTGTGTGGCACACAATCCTATGCACCAGACCTGGCAGTTCAGCTTGGGTGACAAAATCACCACCTCTGCCTCTGCTCCCAGAGGGAACCACAGGCCTATCCTCTGGGGCAGAAGTACCTGAGGGTCCAGGTAGGGTAGTGGCAGGGGGCCGTCAGGCTGCAGGCCAGATGTGCTGGGCCTAAGTGCCATAGCAGTGGAGGGAGTGTAGGCGGACTATGGGAAACTGGCCTACCCTGCCATGCTGTAGTAATAACATACATACAATTGAAATTCCATAATGAAGTAAACCATAACACCAAATAATGGACAGAATAACATTATAAACATATAACAAATTAATATAAAAATAAAAATAATATAATTACAAACACAATGATAAATAATAAGAAATAAAAAAGCAGGAAGTAGCTGACTCCAAGTCAGACTGCCGACCAGTCACGAGTGGAGTCCCACAGGGTTTGGTCCTGGGTCTTCTCCTGTTTGGCATCTACTTCTCTGAAATCCAGGCCAACATGAAGAGACTCTGGCTGTCAAAGTTCACAGATGATTGCAAGTTGGGAGCTATTATTAACTCCCCAAGTGATGTTGACATCCTACAGAAAGGCCTCAATGAGACCAACGACTAGTGTCAGAACCATGGCCTTAAGCTCAATGCCATAAAATGTGTCTTCATTCCCTTTGGGAAAAACCTGGTTCCCTTGAATTACCACATTGATGGTAGTCCACTGAACACAGAAGGCGTTATAAGAGATCTGGGAACACAGGTTGACAGCAACCTCTCTTTTGACCACCACATTGCCACTGTGGTCAGAAAGTCCTTCTATGTGGCACATATCATTACTAAGGGTTTTGCATCCAGGAAGAAAGAGGTCATTGTCTCCCTCTACTCTTCCCTCATTAGGCCAATCATCGAGTACCATGCCCCATTTGGCATGTACCTCACTAGACACCTGCAACAACTGGAGAAGCCACAAAAGTGCCTCACAAAGAGGATCCTAGGCCTTAAACACTTGTCTTATATGGACAGACTAAAAAAACTCCAACTATTCTCTGTTTCATATCGCCTACTTAGAGACGATGGCTGCTTGACTTACAAAGCCATGTCTGACCCAGCTCTGTTAGAAATGCTACATCTAAAAAAATCCCAATCCCTCCACACACATGCTCCAGAGACCTCAACCTCATTACCACAATCAACAGAACATGCTGGAGGGACAGGTTCATAACCCAGAGACTGCCCATGCTATGGAATGGACTTCCCATACATGTCAAGCAGAGCACCTCACTGGCCCTCTTCAAGAGAAATCTTGATGAGTGGATGGGAAATAGAAACTTCAGCCCGGGAATCACTCCAGTGACTCTACTCAACAGAGGCACTAGGAACTAAGGTTGGGTGGCACGATGCCAGGGTAATCCTATGGGCTAGGCTTGTAAAAGCTCCAGGGCTATTAGCCTAGTACACACCTATGAACCTGTGAACCTATTTAACAGAAAAAACAATACATGAGAAACAAAGAATAGGTAATAAAAATAATTATTATAATGAAAAATAGGATTATATACATACTATAATAATAACACTAGAAATAATAAGAAAAAATAAGAAATATAAAAAAAGCAAACAAAAAGAAGGGGTGGGGGTGACCAAAAAAGAAATAACATTAGTAACTGCACAGATAATATACAAAACTTTCTACAAATAATTTATTATACTTTGTTATGTTTTACTTTTAACAATACCAAATGTTAATAAATTGCTTTATTACTTTGAATACTACTATAGTTCAGATAATATCGCATCCAGCAATCATTCATGGGGGCATATATTGCACATATGCATGTTCTATGTACACTGATTACATCTGACAGCAGGCCATACAAGCCACAGCTATAGAGGTCTGCACTTATAATGCTATCATTATGAATACGTAACATACTGTACTATTATTGATGACAACGTAAAACAGCATTGTAAAGAGCTGACTTTAAATATGGGGAGTGTGGTATTCAAACCCACAATCAGTGAGTAATGTAATACTGTACTTTGTAATACTGTACTTTTCCTTTAGAATACAGCATAATGCAAGCACTTTTTCCTTTTCCACTTTAAAGATACACGTTCAATGTTATAATGATAACAATCTGCAGCATGCTCTTGTTTTCCCTGGTTTATAGGTCATACTTTACATTGCAACACTGATGTCAACTTAAACACGTACTGTATAGTTTGGACGTGTGGTTTTCTAAATTACAACCCCTGTCTACTATGTAATACTGGACTGTTGTTTTAACTAACATACTAATGCATGCATACTTTTGCTCTACAATGGACAAATGCATACTCAATGTGATACAAGTGTTTACCACAATAATCTGTATTTACTCCTAATGCTAAAATAACAGTACTGTTTGGAAGCATACATACCACTTGTGTCTCGCATCCTTCTCAGTCTTTCCTCATAGGTTCTCACATTCAGTGATTGACCTGCATTAGCTCTGGGTAAAACAGAACACAACATAATACCATTCATGAACAAATGCAGCTTCTGCCTCCTACAATCAGTGCCTGTAAGTGATATTTACACATTTGTGGAGTGCCATCGGTCCTGCATTCCTTGATCCAATGGTTGAGGGTATCCTGATGTCTTGGTATTGATTGCTACACTGTTCGCCAGTGTGGGGGATACCAGTAACACTGGACAAATACCGGGCCAAAGTATTCCATGCATCTGATTTGTAATCTGATCTATGATTGTGCTCCTACAACAGCTGGGGACCATAATCATTCACTAGGAGTCCAACAAACACTTTGGACTCCTGCACACCCCACCTTTGAGACTGAAATATCAGAACCTCTCCCTGAACATCAGCACTGTCTAATGTAGATGAAAACCAGTGTACAATGACTTTTCCTGCCAATTCCAGTTATGACAGATACTGAAAATGCACACTATTGGATTTTGCAACATTTGAAAATGGTGCGCTCTGCTTAGCATTGTGCAAACATGTTGCTCATGTTTGCGCAATGGGAAACAATAAACTGAAGTTCACAAATAACATATCATCATATGAGTACATATCTGTTATATGTGAACTTCAGTTTATTCAAATTCAAGTAACACATATTATCATATGAGTACATAGGGCGGCCACAGTGGTGCAGCGGTTAGCGTTGCCGCCTCACAGCAAGAGGTTCTCTGGTTCGATCCCCAGCTGGGGTGCCTTCTGTGCAGAGTCTGCATGTCCTCCTGTGGTCACGTGGGTTTCCTCTGGGTGTTCCGGTTTACTCCCACATCCCAAAGACATGCTGTAGGTGGATTGGCTACTCCAAATTGGCCCTAGGCATGAGTGTGTGCGTATGTGTGCCTTCCGTGGAAGGTTGGGCGCCGGGCTGGCAACTCAACACTGTAAAAACTTCACTGCCAATCATGAGTGGACAGGTGATCTGCTGTGGCAACCCCTCACCAGGAAAAGCCGAAAGAAGAAGAAGAAGAATCATATGAATACATAACTGATAATATTAATGTGTCATCCATCAGGAAAATACTTAGGATATAAGAAATACTAGGTCAACTGGTATAACTCAGGTGATTGTAATGTGAAGTGGGACACCATTGAAAAAAGACAAATGTCTGGTGTATTAGAACACTGGACCTTATCCATGGTAGTCCTACACTCATAACTGCTGCCAGTAGAACGATTAAAGAACACGTTAGCTTAATTGCACTGCTATGTAATGCAAGGACAAATTAGTAAAATAAAAGTTACAATCTTTATATCAGAACCCAGGTCCATGTACACTTCAGGCCAGCACATAACATCTGCAGTCACAACAGAGGTTACATGAAAATTTACTACATAAATATTTATCCTGAGGTTCTCACTGTTACACTCTGCTCAATGGTGCTTAATGGGTTAGCGCTACGCTAACTGACATTAAGAGAATGCATTCCAGGACTATTTTTAGATGTCTGGGTTCCATCTGCTACTTGGGTGGTCCACTTCTACAGTTTGTGCACTGTCGCTCTGTGAGCAAACCAGATGCGCATACCTGATACAGTTTGTGCTACATGCAGCAACGCGCAAACAGTGGCTCCAAATTTTGAGATACAAACAAGTGATAATATGTAGAATATAAAATCAATGTATCACATAGGTTCATAGGTTTATACTAGGCTATCTGCCCTAAGGCATTTATAAGCCTAGCCCAAAGTTTTGTGGCTTACACCACCCCTTATATGAAAAAATACTGTGCCCATTAGTTTGTTGTGCCTCTGTCCAGCAGTGACACAGAGATGATTCCCGGGGTAAACCTACAATCTCCCATCCACAGGTCAAGATTTCTCTTGAACAGAGCCAGCGAGGTGCTCTGCCTCACATGGACCGGGATTTTATTCCACAGCATAGGGAGTTTTTGAGTGATAAATCTATCCCTCCAGCACGTCCTATTTATATCCATGCTAAGGTTTAAGTCGTTTGCTCTAGTGGGTTTGGTGGATTTGGATTTTCTGAGGTGGAGCATGTCCATTAATTCCGGGTTGGACATGGCCTTGTATGTCAGGCACATGTCACCTCTGAGCAGACGGTATGCGACTGAATAGAGCTGGAGTTTCTTCAATCTGGCAGCATATGACAGATTTTGGAGTCCCTTTATCCTTTTGGTGAGGAACTTTTGGGGTCTCTCCAATTGCTGCAGATGTCGAGTGAGATACATCCCGAATGGGGCATTGTACTCAATCATTGGTCTGATAAGTGAAGAGTACAGGGGAACAATGACCTCACTAGATCTGGATGTGAATCCCTTTATGATCAGGTGGGCAATGTAGAAAGTCTTTCTAACCACTTTAGCAATGTGAGTGTCAAAAGAAAGGCCACTGTCAACCTGGGTCCCCAGGTCCCTGATAACCTCTTCTGTGCTTAGTGGATTGCCACCTATATGGTAGCTTGGGGTTACCTTGTTTTTCCCGAAGGGTATGACTATACATTTTTTGGCGTTTAACTTCAGGCCATGGCTCTGGCACCAGCTATCTGTTTCCGTGAGTCCCTTCTGAAGGATATCCGTGTCCAATGCACTTTCCACTATGGCGCCCAGTTTGCAGTCGTCTGCAAACTTTGTCAGCCAAAGTCCTCCCATGTTGGCCTGTACTTCTGAGAAGTAGATGCCGAACAATAGGGGCCAAGGACCGAGCCCTGTGGGACACCACTTGTGACCGGCTTGGAGTCTGACATAGCGCCAGCAACTCTAACCCTGTGGGTTCTGTCCTTAAGCCAGTTTGCAACCCATCTTGTGACATATGGGTTTACATTTAAGCTGGTAAGTTTTTCTACAATACCCGAGTGGGGTACTGTGTCGAAAGCCTTTGCAAGGTCAAGGTAGGCTGTATGGACTGCCTTTTGGCCTTGGTGACTGTTTCAAGAAGTCGACCAAGTTCAAAAGGCATGATCTGCCCTTGACAAAGCCAAACTGGGTCGGGTCCAATGTCTGCAAGTCCCCTATATCTTTGTTTATGAGCTCCATTATGATCCTCTCCATAGCTTTGCAGACTAGACTTGTTAAGCTTATGGGGCGGTAATTACCAGGGTCCGTAGAGGCACCGCCTTTGTGGAGTGGGACCACAGTTGCCGTACGCCACTCCTTGGGCACGTATCCTGTGGTAAGGCTGAGATTAAACAGCTGCCTTATGTGCGGGTTTAATTCCTCATTTAGCTCGTGTAGCACACAGCCAGAGGCACCATCCGGTCCCATTGATGCTGTGTTTTTAGCTTTAGAGAGAGCAGCTTTCACCTGCGCATTTGAGATGTCTGGGAGGCTACACTCCGCTGGGATAGTTATCTCTCCTTTAGGGGGGGCGGGGGGGGTGAAGTTTGCACTGAACCTGTCTGCCAGTATGTTGGCAATGTCTGTGGGTTCAGTGATTTTTGTATCATTTTGGACTAATTCTGAGCATATCTGGGAGTTTCCACCCAGGTTCCTAACATAGCTGAAAAAGGCCTTATGATTGTCCTTTGAATCCATGGCAATTTTTCTCTCAAAATTGGCCTTAGTTGATTTTATGAGTGCTCGTATTTTTTATTAATAATGATCAGGGTGACTTCCCTTTTATGGATTTTGTTCTATCATGTAATAGCTTTCTCCTCTTATTGTAAAGTTTGTTAATGGCTGGGGTCCACCAGACTGGACGTTTGCCCTTTGTGGAAAGAGTCTTGGTTTTATTTGGGATTGCCTGATCCATGCAGTCCTGGAGGTGTTCATAGAAGGCATTTGTAAGGGCTTCCACAGCTTGGGTTGTGGTTTCCACTGGCTCAAGGGCCTTGAAGGATACCACACCAGTCTTGAGTAGTGTGTAGTTTGCTTTAGAGAAGTTCTTCACTGTGGTCTTTTTTGTTTGGGGTGGGGGCGGATGTGGATTTCCAGTGAGATTAGTTTATGATCAGATCTCACCAATGAGGGATATACTTCCGGTGTGGAGCATTTTGTCCCCATGTTTGTGATAATGAGATCTAGTATATTTTCTCCTCTCGTGGGAACAGTGATTAGCTGTTCCATGGCATTTGAATTTATGAACTCCAGGAACCGTTGGGCTAGAAAGTTAGGGCTTGAGTAATGTTCCCAGTCTATATTCGGGTAGTTGAAGTCACCCAATATGATGGTGTTTGGAGATACATTTATACCCTCCAGTGTCTTCAGGAAGGCTGTGTGAGGTTCCTGAGTTTGAGAGGGTGGCCTGTAGCATGCTACAATTTGTAGAGCAGTTTTGCCTATGGTTAGTTGCACCTGGATGGTTTCCGAAGCTTCGTGCATTGCCACCAACCTGGAGGTGTGGGTATCCTTTATGAATATGGATACACCCCCTCCTTTCTACACTTCTAGACTATGTTACAACACAGAAAATATTCCCACATAGTTCTTCAGGCCAATTCATCATCCAATGCACATGCCAAATACAGGATGGGTGCCTTAACCCTGTGATCTGAAGTAGGATGTTCATTTGTCAGCAACCTGTGGGTTACGGATCCGATATCGGATCCGAGCCGGCAACTTGTTTCAAGCTAATGGATCCGAGCTCCTAGCTCCTCCCTTCACCCATAATCCCCTGCTAACCCTCCATGACCTCAGATCTAGTTTGCCGCGCTTGTGGACGACTGGATCCTGTTGAGCTCGTCAGATAAGTGAAGAAAAAGTTTCCTTTTTCTAGTACTTTTTGTCAGAAATTTCTTTTTTAGTTTAAATTAATACTTTAAAGTGTGTTTGAGTTAGGTTCCTTATTTTTTAATTAGTACCCTCCCTTCGCTGGTCGCTAGTGTGTGAGTGTGTGTTGCGTGTCTTTTGCGGCCTGTGTGTGTGTGTAGTTGTTTTTTTCTCCTTTCAGTTTAAAAAAAAAAAAAAAAAGAAAAGAAAAGGGGATGGCTGAGGCCCCAAAAGCCATATTTTCTAAATGTACCGTGTGTGGCCATAAGCTCTCCCCGGCTGATGGCCACACTCGGTGCATTCGGTGCCTTGGGGTTGAACATCTCACCTCGGGCTGTACCATCTGTGCAGCGTTCAACCCCAGGGCACTTTAGGAGCGGAGGTCGAAGCTGGTCCTGGCGGGACTTTTACCCCCGGATTTGGCTTCGGCCTCCGCTTCCTCTGCTACTCCCGTGGCTCCACCACAGCCTGTGGTGGCTGCCACTCCTGCCCCCCTGCCTCCGCCCGGGACTCAAACTCCTGCTAAAGGGTCGGAGGACAGGGAGGCCAGGAGGGAGAAACGGAGGGAGAAGCACCACAAGCAGCGGGCCGAGACCTCCGTTTCGGCCCCGCCAGCTAAGTGGGCTTCTTCCTCCACTGCTTCTAGGTCTCCTCCTCCTCGGCTCCGATCCCCTTGTTTCTCCCCAGGGCCCGAGGAGGAGGAGACCCAATCTCCGTCAAGGTCATCGAGGTGGCATTCCAGGCCTGCCTCGGTGGCCTCTTCGAGATCTACGTTCAGTTTATCAGATGCAGACTTGGACCGGATGATGTGAAGATTCATCCAGGCCTAGCTGCAGATGGTAGTGCTCTTGCCTCCCCCCCCCCCTCAGGGGGGGAGCTCGACTCCTTTTTTTCACCCAATTGCTCCTTCTCCGACCCGCTACCCGGGTTCGGAGTGCTCGGAGCCGAGCAGCCTTGGAGCCGGGGGTGGGTCGGCACCGACAGTACTTGGTACTTCGGATCCGACCCTGCCCTCGAGCCTGTCGGATCCGACCTCTCGGAGCCGTGGTCCGAGCTTCGGATCCGGGGGATTCGGTGTGCCTTCGGCTCCGTCCAGGTCGGAGCACACTGGTCTCTCGGATCCGACGGTCTCGGCGTCGGCTCCGTTCCCTTCATCGGATCCGAGTGGGAGCTGACTTTCGGATCCATTGGAGAGTGGCTCTCCCTCGGCCTTCGATGTTGTGGAGAGGGCTCTGTTGAGAGCATCCAGACCCGGTCCTTGCATCGACTCCTCCCTGCAGTCCCTCTCTGCTAGGCCAATCTTCCATCACCCGGCCAAAGGGACAGCCTGCTTCGATGTCACAGATAGTTCCATTGGAACAAGATGTTGCTGGTGAGGCCTCCTC
Source organism: Protopterus annectens (assembly GCF_019279795.1). Classification (NCBI taxonomy): domain Eukaryota; kingdom Metazoa; phylum Chordata; order Ceratodontiformes; family Protopteridae; genus Protopterus; species Protopterus annectens. The sequence continues at coordinate 859,808,671 of NC_056727.1, forward strand.
GGACAGTCCCCCCGAGGAAGCTCCCCGCAAGCATAAGTGCAAAAAGAGGCACGTGGACTCCCCTGAGTCCTTAACCGAGGACACGGACTTGGAGGAAGGGGAAGGCTCCCCAAGATCACCCCCTGAGGATGTCTCCTTTGGAGACATCAAGGAGATGCTGAGAATCAGAGGTGGGTGGTCTGCCCCTAAGTCTTCCTCTGACGAGTCCGTGTTTCTGGAGGCATTCGAGGCAGGCACGTCTACCTCTTGGGTGTCCCCTCCAGCCGACCCCCTGGTGGACCTCATTACCACCAGGGCGTGGAAGGACCCGGACACCGTGGAGCCAATACCGAAGCAACCGGATAGGATTCTTAGCCCCCCCCAGACCGATCACATTGGAGTAAGGGCCCCCCGGTAGATGCCATGTTGACGGCGGCAGCCACAAAGAGGGAATTGGCTCAGGAGAGTCCCTCAGTCCATCCACCGAGCAAAGAGTCCCGTTTGATGGATCACTTAGGGAAGCGAGTCTTTAGTTCAGCGACCTTCTCAGTAAGGTCTCTGAACTATATGGCACATGTCATCAGGATGCAGCGGGATCTTATCAAAGAACACGCTGCATCCCCCCCTGAGTCCATGTGGAGGAGGATAAACAATTGTACTCCACCCGAATGGCCACTCTGAGATCTATTTCAAACACCTCTATGCGGCTGTTGTCCCACGCCACAGAGGGAGCCACTAGGGCTAGCAGAGCAGGCCTAGTCATGAGACGTCAGGCCTGGCTCCGTCATTGTGACTTTGCGGAGCCCTTTAAAGCGTCCTTCATGAATGCCCCTTTTGATGGTTCTGCCCTTTTTGGCAAAACAGTTCGCGAGACACTTGTCCAGAGCGAGAAGGACGGGAAGATGTTGTCTGCCATCGGAGTCCGCTTCTCTGCTCCCCAGCAGTCCTTTTCAAGGAACCAAAAGGATCAGAAGAAGATGTGGTTCTGGAAATCACAGCATTCCCAACCAGCTCCAGACAACCAGTCCTACCGTGGCAGAGGTGGACAGGGAGGACGTCGCCCCAGGGGCAGAGAGGTGCCGAGAAACTTTGGGTCCAGAGAAACTTTCTCTGAGCGGCCCGAGCAGCAGCCCTGAGGGGTTGCCCGGCTGCTCCACTCTGGTGGCAGTCGGGGGGCGTTTTTCGAAACACCAAGCGGCATGGGAGTCCATTACACCAGACCGCTGGGTGCTTCGCATCATATCCAGAGGTTACACAATACCAATACTACATGTCCCCCAATCCAAGAACCTCCCCGATGTACCACCCGATCAGAGGGAGGCCGTAGCCACAGAAATTCAGCAGCTGCTAAGAAAAAGAGCCATCCAGCCCGTCCCCCAAGACCAGCTCGGATTAGGGTTCTACTCCAGGTTCTTTTTGGTGCCAAAAAAGACGGGGGACTTGAGACCCATCCTAGACCTTTCCCGCTTGAACCTGTCAGTAACCAAGGAAAAATTCCGAATGGTCACTCTTCAATCTATTCTCCTCCTTTTGAGGGAAAATGATTGGATGTGCTCTATAGACCTCAAGGATGCATACTACCACATCTTAATGGACAAATGATCCAGGAGGTTCCTTCGCGTCCGGCTGGGGGCCAGTCTCTACCAGTTCAGGGTCCTTCCCTTTGGCCTCACCACAGCCCCCAGGGTGTTCACCAAAGTGTTAGCAGTGATTGCAGCCCACCTGAGACTCCAGGGAATTCAGGTCTTTCCGTACCTGGACGACTGGCTCCTGACCGCACCAACAAGGCATCTACTTTGCTCGGCCAGAGACTTCTTTCTCCATCTAGCCCCACAACTAGGCATTACTATCAATATCGGCAAATCTCTACTGGCTCCGACGCATGTCATAGAATTCATAGGTGCCAGAATAGACACCAGAGATTTGCGAGCCTTCCTAACTTCTGAAAGAATCAGGAACCTACAACTTCATGTGCGGGCTATCCTTCATTCAGAGGCTCCACCAGCGGAATTGGTCCTGAGGGCACTAGGCTCCATGGCGGCAGTGATTACACTCCTTCCATGCGCCCGTTTAAACATGCGAGTACTGCAATGGACACTGTTAGTGCAATGGTCCTTCCTATCCCTTCCTCTCCACCATCCCATTGCTATCAGCAAGGCTTGCAGGAGGGCGCTGCTATGGTGGCTCCAAGCATCGAACTTCCCTTCTGCACCTCTCCCCCTATCGCCATGGTGACCACGGACGCTTCCTGCCTCGGGTGGGGGGGGGGCATTATTCAGGCAGGACAGTCCAAGGCACGTGGAGCGGTAGAGAGACCTCCCTGCATATCAACGTTCTGGAGATGAGAGCGGTGCTGTTGGCATTGCAAGCACTTCAGAGCTTCCTCCCCGCAGGAACAATTGCAATTCAGTCGGACAACATGTCGGTGGTCTGGTATATCAACAAACAGGGGGGAACCAGATCTTACCCTCTTTGCCGCGAAGCCATGAGAGTGTGGGAATGGGCGATCTCCACCAACCGCTTTCTGATTGCAATGCACATTCTGGGGAGGACCAACATCCTAGCGGACAAGCTCAGCCGCACCCTGCTTACCCCATAGGAGTGGTCTCTCAATCCTCTAATAGCGAAGCAGATATTCGCAACATGGGGGCAACCCTGCTGCGATCTTTTTGCATCTCCATCAAACACCAAATGCGACAATTTCTTCGCTCTAATCCCCCCTCCAGGGGAACTCCAAGAGACGCTCTGGTGCATGCTTGGCCACCCGGTCTACTCTATGCCTATCCTCCTTTACCAATGATGATACAACTCTTACAGAAAGCCTCGCGGTTGGGGAGCAAGATGATTCTCATTGCCTTATTCTGGCCTTGACAAATTTGGTTCCCTTACCTGTGGTCTCACCTCGTGAATCACCCTTGGATTCTAGATCCCATTCCGGATCTCATCTCCCATCCGTTGGACTTGCCAACTCCAAACCTGGACAATATGAAACTGACAGCTTGGTTGCTCCAGTTCCACTCCTAGTTAGGACTCCCGGTATCTCTTCACCAGTCAAAGCCATCCTCGTGGCAGCGCATAAGCCCTCCACCAGGAAAGTGTATCACAGTAAATGGAAACGTTTTTCCATTTGGCCGGAGCACCGCAATCTAGATCCCTTTACAGCTCTTCTTCCACTCATTTTAGAATTCCTAACTGAGCTCTTTCGGGAAGGCGCTAGTTGTTCAACTGTCAAAGTGCAATTGGCAGCCATATCTCATTATCATGTCGGACATGATACAGGGCCCTTGATGTCAGCCAAATTGTGTAAAACCTTTCTCAAGGGTACTTTTTTACTTAGACCCCCAGTAAAAGAAGCCGTACCCCCTTGGGATCTTACATTAGTTCTCCAAGCCTTAACTGCTCCACCCTTTGAACCCGCTGCTTCAGTGGATCTCAAATTCTTGTCATGGAAAACAGCATTCCTTGTAGCCATTACTTCAGCGAAAAGAGTGTCGGAGCTCCAAGCTCTTTCTGTGAAGCCTCCATACCTGATTTTTCACCCAGATAGAGTGTACCTCAGGATCAATCCCTCCTTTCTTCCCAAGATAGCATCAGAAACCAACATAAATCAATCCATAAATTTACCGGTTTTCTTCCCAAAATATCAAAATAAGGGAGAGTGCAAGCTGCACTCATTGGATGTTCATAGGCAGCTTCATTTTTATACTCATAGGACAGCTGACCATAGGCAATCTGACCAGCTGTTCGTTTCCTTTGCCAAATTTAACTTGGGGAACGCTATCTCTAAAGTATCTTTATCTCGCTGGATTTCCCAATGTATCCTACTAGCTTATCAAGCCTTGGGTAGACCCACATCAGAAGGAGTTTGTGCTCATTCCACCCACTCCATTTCTACTTCTGCGGCCTTCAAGTCTAGAGTTCCTTAGGATGATATTTGTTCTGCAGCCACTTGGGCTTCATCTCACACCTTTATCAACCACTACAAGCTAGACCTGCTTTCTAGAGGGAGAGCATCCTTTGGCTCTGCGGTGCTTCGTAATATCCTTCCATGATGGCCACCCAAGGTGCAGGTAGCTGGGGACTCTGTCCCACAGGTTGCTGACAAATGAACATCCTACTTCAGATTTAGAAGTTATGTACTCACCATAACGTTCCATCTGAGTAGGTGGTTCATTTGTCTGCAACCATCCCCCCCTTCCCCCTGACCTTCTTCGGATCCTTGGTTAGATATATATATATTGAGAGGCAAACTCGATCTGAGGTCATGGCGGGTTAGCAGGGGATTATGGGTGAAGGGAGGAGCTAGGAGCTCGGATACATTAGCTTGAAACAAGTTGCCGGCTCGGATCCGATATCGGATCCGTAACCCACAGGTTGCAGACAAATGAACCACCTACTCAGATGGAACATTATGGTGAGTACATAACTTCTAATTTCAAACATACACTTTTGTTGCCAGCAGAAACAGGCATCCAGCACCGTAACTCTCAACCTCTTACAGAAAGGAATCTGGACAAAGGCACTAATAATGGGGGGGGGGGGGGGGGGGCAAATGCTTAAAAATAGGGACACTCTTTAAATATTGCTCTTACATACTTCGGAAGTGGACAGAATAACAGATTATGCATTAGCAGGTATTTTCTAAAGGATATGAAGTCTGAAACTCAAATGTGTGCAATTATTTCATGACATCAGTCCTCAATGATTTGCCAGTGATTTGTCAGAAAACCACAATTTTATGAGACACAGACCAAATATACAAGTCCAACATCTGGTCATTCTGCAAAAATATGTATAGTTGAGAGGGATGTCCAGTACACAATCAAACTGAAAATTATGTCATAAAATCATAATAAAATATTACACGTTACCTGTACATTTAGTGAAATGTTTCACTTTTAAAATACTACACTAACTGATTACACACTCCATTATGATGTTTGCTTGTAAATATACAACACTATTTTACATATCTATGTTTCTTGGTCATTCATCAGTATATCTGTCCAGTTGTCTGGGACATACAGTGTGTACAGCATTCAATATCATTGCATTTACAATGTCAAAGGATATTAACTGGGAATAATATCATATGTGGCTGCCAACTAAGGAAAGACAGGTTGGATGTCACAAACAAACACTGACTGTTCTTTTGGGGGTGGGGGGAGCAAAGATGTGTGCCTGCTATGGCACTAACAAGACTGTGTTGGTCTGGTTACACCACATGTCTGGCATCCTTCCTGTTGTATGACTTAGTTATGGGAGAGAACTGTTATCTGTAATACATCCCTAGTACAGATGTATAGTGATGTTGTAGGATGGTTTTAGCCTTATAGGTGTTAAGTCAATGTGCTATGGCTTGTCTCATAGCCAGTGCAAGGGCTTACTGAGCATAGCTATGTCTGCCTACAACCACGCCTGTTGCTGGTTTCTCCTCTGAGTCATCACTGGCCTGTGGCTCTAGTGACCTTGGCATTGTCAGTAGGATGTGTATTCCATCCTCTTCATGATCCTGCTCCAGCTGTTTCTACTATATTAACTTTGGTAGCATAGCACATAACTATGACCTATGAGGGACATGTCAGTGGATTGTATTGGTACCCTTGGCCAGTGCAGTAGCTGAAAAACATGCTCTATGACATTACTAGTTGGACTGTGTGTCTCAATAAGGTGTTCCTCTGTGTGTGCGTGTGTGTGTGTGTGTGTGTGTGTGTGTGTGTGTGTGTGTGTGTGTGTGTGTGTGTGTGTGTGTGTGTGTGTGTTTCCGATGGGTTTCTCAACCATGACTCCAGTACATAGCATACATTCACACCTGAGTGAGCCTTGGAGATATCCCCCATAGCATACATCTGGTGCAGTTGGGGAAAGTGGCACACATGGTAGTTGTGCTAACTGGAAGAGTTGCCAGCACACACATTCCAAATGATTCCCATGACATTACACATGACATGGCAGTTGTTCAAGTGGCAGACCTTATGGTTAATATAGACCCTACCCTGTTCCCAGGTGTTGTTCTCGTGTGTACATGACTGTGATGTATGCCACAAATTACTGGAGAGTAGTGCAATATATGATACAGTTGTGGCATACTTGATTTCCTATCCTCAGAACTTATATTAAAAATATATGTTCTCTTGTAGTATAGCATGTAGGAATGTTCGAAAGATCCTGGATGCTGATGCCTATTGCACATCAAGCATGTCCCCTGGTAGTCTGTTAAGGGTACCTGTGGCTAACATACTAACTTCAACACATAACCTATTTTCCACTGGGATGGGTTCCCGGCATTTGGCTCTGTATCTGACCCAAGGCTGCCAGAGGTCCCACTGTTCTTCTACTGTGCTGTCGGCCTGGATAGTCTTCACCCTCTCTGTCTATAGCTGTTGGCAGCAGCAGGAGCATTAGCTTCAGCCTGCAGCACACACAAATGTATGCAAAATGTAGCTGCTACTAACAATCTGTCAGTGCTTACACTGTATCTGTACTCCTCTATTTCCTCACTCCACATATAAGAAAGGGCATGGTATCTACATTGATGTCTTATATATTGTTGAGTAGGTCCAAAGGATTGGTTGATTAGCATGCAATTCAGCAGTTTATGCTGCATTTAGCATCTCTGAAGAACAGACTGTGTCAGATGCAATCAATTACTACTGTACACCATTATAAAAAGGCACGTGTTGCTAGGCAAACTAATGTGGATGAGAGTTGTTTCCTAAATCAAACTCAATTACACATTTATTTTGGAACAGTATATTTTGACAGAGGAGTATTGTACTGCATCCGGTATGTATCCATTTTGTTACCTAAATAATGCATATATTGGAATGTACTTAGGAATAATGTGAAGTAAATCAGTAATCATTTGTTAGAACTGTACTCTTGACATGGCCTTGTTTTCCAGCCATTTGAGAGGTACAGAGCATGCAGACTAGGCCAAAGGTCTAATGTGTGATAACTTTGCACACATGTTTCATGGATAGGTCCTTTGAGAGCACTTTTCACATTACACTGTTGTTTGGTTAGCACATTTGGGGGGGGGGTGAGTTCCTGTTATGGTAAAAACTAGAATGGACTGTTGTGCTGGCTGTGTGAACATACGTGAGTATCAGTTATGGCGCAAACAAGGATATGTTTGTCATGCTACTCTCCTTTTTTTGTAGTCTCCATGTTATTTGTTGACCACTGTTGAATCTTTAAATTGCAATCAACTGGTGAATGCTGACAGCCTTCTTGTACTGCTTTATCTGTACACAGTTTATTTGTACTTATGTGATCCTTAAATGTGTTATCATTATTTTGTCTTTCAGTAAACAGTATGCCCACTTGCTGTAGGCCTCCGTTTTCTGAGGGAGAGAATGACCTCATAATTAAAGCACTACACCAACATCATACAGTCCTGATGTCCAGAGGGCGGGGCAATATGTCAGAACGTGCAGCCATGTCGGCTGAATTGGTCCAAAATGTCAATGCAATTGGGTGATACAATTGGAGCTACAAATAGGTGTGTCACAGCCATGGACATGATTTATGCAAGGAGGCATGCTGCTGAAGTGGCATGTGATCATCAGATCAACAGTGGTGGGTCTGCAGCAGAACAACCTCTCACTGCCATTGAGGAGTTCCTGACAAACATTGCCATACAGGACAGCTCCCAGCAGTCCATTAGCCTGTATGTTCTGGACATGGGTCCCACTCCACCTCATGGGAAGCTTTCAGGTAGGTTTTGCTAGATCATCAGTAGAATACTGTTGCATTCATTCTATAATAGTGTATATAGTTTATATGTGTCAGGTTGGTTTTTTTTGTGAGGGTATTTAAGATAGCTGCAGTTTTAATGTCATTTCGAGGTTGTCAGCCACATTCTTGTTAACACTACAGTTACTGTAGCTATAGATTATTAAATGTATTACCCCCTGTTATACTGTTAAATGTGGTGCTGTTGCCATTACCTCTCCCTTTACTTTTTTAGGATCATCTGGAATCCACAGATATAGGGCTCCTGCAGTTGGTAAGCAGAATATATTTATGTAGTAATGTAGATATATTCCAACATTTCTGCTAAAGTGTCATCTCAGGCCTGCTGTATGGATTGCTGTACTGTATGCAGACTTGTCAACTGTACAGATATTTGCAGAATGTCCAAACGTGTGTCTCATAGCTCTGGCCCATATTTAAGATCATAGTGACTGAGTTGCAAACTACTGACAAGTCATTAAAGATTAGAGGCATAAAATAATGACAGCGATCTCACATTCAGACTGCATAGCTATCATAAACGTCATGGTGAAGCAATGCCTGTTATTCTATCACCTTCTAGGTTTGTAAGGGCAGTCTGTCACAATGGTGCATATTCTTGGACCTTTGTCTACCCATTATTCGTGGCTTTGCCCACATTCTTTGCTCTAAGAGGTTAAGATACAAATGTTTGTAATAGTGACAGCAGTTTAAATTGCTTAACATATATTGCAGCATAGAAGTGCAGGTATTAATGTATTCTTGTTTTCCTTCCTTTTATCACAGGTGAACATGGAAGTGGATCTGTGTCCTCTACACCACCTGATGTCAGTTTCTCATCAGACTCCAGTGATGATGGTGGCCAAAGTCAGGCACAGCTAGGGGTTGCAGAGGCTAATTCTGACACAGAGGTCGACATCCAGTGCCCCCCCCCCCATTATCACCAGACACAGCCAGCATGCCTACACATACCCAGTCCACTAAGGCCATAGACATCGGACAGTTAGAAGGTGAGGACATTGACAAGGGAAGTGTGGCTACTGCAGCTTCAGTGACTGTTAATACTGGCCATAGCCAAACTGTTGGCGAGGTGCCACACAGGTGGATTGATACAGGTGCTCGGAGAAGGCTTTCTGTCGCCCCCCAGCCAGTCGCAGGTGTCTCATTATTTGTCACTCGATACATGTTTTTGGCCATCATGGAGGCACAGTCATGTGCTGAAAGGAACTCCAGGAGAATGCTCAGGGTTATGGATGCAGCACAGTCTGACATCCGTGACTGCCTCCACCATGTTGTTGATTACCTGGATCTGTTGAATGACATGTTAGAACAGGATGTGTTTGTGAGGGAGTTCAGAATATCTGTCATGGAACACACACTGTCTGTAATGGAACATCTGCAGGGAGGGGAGTGTCTGCCTTGTGGGCATAGGTCAGCAACTACATCTGCTGAGAGCCAATGTGGCCTTGCTCAATCATGCTCCCATAGTGACAGCACATCAACTGCTCCAGTAGGGAGTGTGCTGTCCACATGCAGATGTAGCAGGCCATAGGGTCGTGGTCCTGAGTGTTGCCATGAAGGGAGCACATCCAGCAGACATTGGTCACTTTCAGGTAGTAGCACAGCATCTGAACTAGGGTGTGGAGGTGCCAGTGCAACTCCTGAAAGCACCAGTTCTCATATTCAGGGGAGGAGATGATGAACTGTCAGCTCTACCATGCACGGCTCATAGCTGTCCGACATACAGACACATACAGCTACCACTGAGCTTGGCTGTGTTCGTGCAGACACTCATACACCAGTGTCACACTGATGGCACCTACAGACATACATACAACATTTACATGGCCCACCTTGCCTGCTTCCCTTGCTTTCTCACACACACACACACACACACACACACACACACACACACACACACACACACACGCACACACACACACACACACACACACACACACACACACACACACACACACTCACCAACCTTTTGTGTCAGCCTAGGCCTCCTGCACCCCCACACAACATCCTGTGCAAGTGATGATAACTGTCTGACATCCCTGTCACCTATCTTTTGGATTCAGGGATACTAAAGCTATGTGTCTGATGCACAGGGTGACTATATTAATATATAAGGTTCACCTTAAGCTACATAAGATCAAACGAGATATTCGTGATTACGGAAATGGGCATGCCTTTCTATGGAGAAGCAAGCAAAATATTTGTTCAGGACAGATGGGGAAAACAGGTAATAAAAAGCAATTATCTGTTTCCTTTGCTTCCTCGGATGGTGTAGGTTTTACTACTGATTCAGAGGGTGAAATGCATGACTTTCCCCCATTACTTGTAGCACAAGAACCTGAATCTCATCAACAGCATTTTCGTCAGAATGAAGAAAGCAGCAAAAGAGGAAATAAGAAAAATGGAAATGGTCTCAATTCTGTGGCGGGTGAAGGACAATTTAAACAAACTTATAAACGAGATAGATGGAACTAAATGTGTTCCATCAAATAATATTGATGTTAACTTTACATCTGTAGATGTCTTAAATGTAGTTAACTTATCTGGATGTACCCTGACGGATGAATAAAATTGCTGTTCTCCGTCTCGGTTTAAAGGTTGTACCTACCGTTACATCTAGACTTTACTTAATTAAACAAGAAATGTTTAAATTAATTAGGAAATTGCACTTGAAATGTTTTTTTGCACAGGGGGATGAGCGGTTGATCAATCATGATTCTGAATGTAGTTTTGAAACTGATAGTAATGATGATAGCTTCTTTTCTTGTTTATCTGATGATTTGAATACTCAAGCTTCTCCAAATGCTTATTCATTGTTGAATACTACTGGTATTGATTTTCGGAGTAAATTTATACCTCCTTATATTAATAATACTGTAATAAATTTTTTCAGAAATGGTGAATTTTTCTATACAAGAACTTGTTGAAGAACATACTTATAATTCTTGGCGATATAATATGACTAAAAATGAGTGGCTTGCTCTTAATCTTATGAATAGAAGTGATTTAATTATTAAGCCTTCTGATAAAGGGAACAAAATAGTAGTGCTTCACCACACACAATATTATAACATGTGCATGCAACATTTAAGTGATGTTTCTACTTATGAAATATGTGAAACTGTTGAATATTTGAATGCCATGAAAGATTTTACACTACTAATTGAAAAGGGTGTATGTTTGGGATATTTTTCTAAAAAGGATTTAGATACTAAATTTAATTTGGATAATTGTAAGTTAGCTACTTTTTATTGTCTTCCTAAATTGCACAAAAACTTCACTAGTCCTCCTGAATGCCCTATTGTTTCTGCTGTTAATTATTTTTTGCAGAATATAGGAATTGTGATACATGGTTATTTGTTACCTTATGTGGAAAGAACTGATTCCTATATTAAAGATTCTTTTGATTTTATTGAAAAAATATCAAACATATCCTGGACTGAGAACATGTTTTGAGTTACTATGGATGTAGCTAGTCTATATACTAACATCAGACATGGGGATGGAGTGCAAGCCTTGCATTACTTTCTCGAGGATAGCCCAACTTCACATTACATCATTGATTTAACTCATTTTTGCCTACTACATAACTTTTTCAGTTTTAATGATGTTATTTATCATCAGTTAAGAGGTACGGCCATGGGGGCACCATTTGCCTCCACATATGCCAACCTCTTTATGGCTAAATTTGAGTTGGATTATATATATACTAATGTATTTGTACAACATGTTTTATTTTATTTCCGATACATTGATGATTTGATTTTTATATGTAATGGGGGACGAAATGAAGTACCAATATTTTTTTCGGAAATAAATGATAATGTATATAATATAAAATTTAATGGTCTGCAATGTGGAACAGAGGTTAATTTTTTGGACATCCATTTATTAGGAATGAAGGATGGCTATATTGCTAATACAGTCCATCGGAAGTTTGTAGATGGCAATCAGTACTTGTTTGGGACTAGCTGTCATCCGACCCATACATTGAAGTCGTTGCCCTATGGGGAGATGATTAGGTTGTCCAGGCTTTGCAATGATAATTTGGATTTAGAGAAACAAATTAATCAATCATTACTTATGTTTTTAAGGAGAGGTTATAATAAAATTTTAATTTGTGAATCTATTGATAAATTAATACAATTTAATCTGAATAAAGATGGTACTAATAGCAGAAATAGAATTATAAATGTTAACAATATTAATTCTAGGGTTAAAATAGCAAAGAAGGTTAATAAACAAAAAATATTTTTTGTTACAACTTTTAATTTATTAAGTAGTAAGATTTGGGAACTAATGAAGCACTACCGAAATTTTTACAAAGAGATGAATTCTTACATAGAATTATTTCTGATGTACCTTATGTAGCTTATAGGAGGGGACAGAATTTCGGGGACAAATTAGTTAAAGCATATTATATTGCTCCTATGATCAGGCCCCCTTTTCCTTTATTAACTTGTTGTACTATACCATGCAATAATTGTAATGTTTGTTCTTTTATTAAATTAAGTTTTCCTAGGATTAATGGAAAAATGTTCAAACCACACAGTTGTTTTACATGCCATACAGTAGGTGTGATTTACTGTCTTAAGTGTCCCTGCAACCTTTTCTATATTGGGGAAACTAAGAGGTAATTTGGAATTAGGTTGCAGGAACACATTAGGGACATTAAGAGAGGGATGCTGGAGAGTCCGATAGCATCCCATTTTAAAGAAAAACATAATGGAGATGCTAATTTATTGCAATCCACTATTTTAGAACAAGTATTTATTAAGAAGGGGGATGAAAGATTAATTAAAAGTATTTTGCTTTATAAAGAAACTGTATTTATATTAAAATTTAATACATTGTCACTGATGGGTTTGAATAGAGAAGTTAATTGGTGAAGTTTACTTTAAGATCTTAGAGTATTAGTTAATTGATATTTTATTGTATTTAATTGAATGATTGTTTGATGTATATATATGGGAGTGTGTCTTTATTAAATTTGTACTCTTTGAAGGCTGTAGTGGCCGAGGCGCTAAGGCAAACAACAATAAATTTTATCGGTTTGGAATCCTTTGTCGTTTTGTGGAATATTTACTGGTTGCTTTACCGTTTTTGTGTCTGCTATTAGTTGTGATTTTTGACTATGTTAATATGACTTTATTACCCCCACTTATGCTGTTGAACTGATAACTGTACCTGTCATTTAGATTGTACATAGCCATTTAGGCAGTTGCTAGCATAATAATTGGGTTCCTAGTAAATGATCAAAGACGCATTAATGCATCTTGATCGAACGTGAAAGCACGAAATGTAAAATAGCAAAACAGAATATGAGCAAATTCGTTCCCTGGGAAAGAAATCGCTTGGCTGCTTCTGTTACTTTGCCATTTTCGTGACGGTAGTGCAATCTCAGATTTGGTATATTTAAGTGGGGGGGGGGGGTGATTTGTAGCATCCAAAGCAGGAACTGCGGATTATTAGAAAAACATGTTAAGCACTGTCATATATAATACAAAAGAGACATCATACTTTATATAATGTTTAAATTTTTTTTTTTTTTTTTTGTGGAACTTGGAAAAAAATCGCTTTTCTAAGCATTTGAGATTGTAAGCTTTTGCTTTACATGGGTTCGATAAATCATCGTTCATTTTTTTAAGCATTCAACAATTTAACACAGACCCTAATAATTTATGTACTTTATATTGGATGCTTTTGTAAGAGATGTGAAGTCAGACAACTAAATGTGTTTCATTAATATAGCTAACTTTCTCTTTAAGGATAGTTTAGTATAAATGTATGAGTGCACATCCAAAGTCAATCCATCAGATTCATAGCTCAGGACTGTATGTCAGCACTGAAGACAAATCTCAACAGAATAGTAATACAGTATAATGTTCCTTTTTGCATGTACATCGCCATAGGTTCAGAGGTTCATAGGATGTGACTAGAGTATTGACCTGATGGTGTTAGGAGCATAGCTGTTGCATCACAATATAATATTCAAAGGCAGATATAATATATGGCCAAGTTTTGTCTAGCAAGGACCACCCATGTTCAGGAGAGAAACAGCAGTGATCCATGGCAGATAATGTTTTCACATCAAGTCATCCACCTTGTCCTTCAACAGGGTAATGGATGTGATCTGCTTGACATGGTTTTGAAACCTACTGCTGAGGAGTGACAACCTTTGAGAGATGTATCTGTCTCTCCAGCATGTCCTATGTATGCCATAGTGTACACCGAGGTCCCTGGAACAGGTAACTGTTGTCCCACATTACTTACGGATGTGCAGCATTTTCATCCCATTTTGGCCACAGATAGCCCTGTAAGGCATACATAATCTGCCTCAAAGCTGTCTATATCATACTGCACATAGTGAAAGCTATGTCAGTCTGCCCACAGAAGACACGTGCTGGAGACCCTATGATGTTTTATTACTCAGACATGTCTGAGGTCTGTCAAGTTGGTGCAGGTGTCTGGTACAATGCATATCAAAGGGACAATTATATTCATTAATACGTCTGATGAGGGATGAGTATAGGGGATTGAAAATGTATACTGATATTGATGTAATGCCATTGCTAGTCAGATGCAAGGTGTAGAATGCCTACCTCCCCATAGTTGACCCAGGTTGCAGTCGACATGTGTTCCAAAGTCTATCAATACAGAAGTTGGGAATGGTGTACTCTTGGTTATTTTATAATAAGTAGGAACATTTATTATTACCTAAGGGTATGATGATGCATTTCTGTGCAGTCAATGTAACACCCCATGGCTTTGCCAGCAGTCATTAGTGCCACAGACTCTCTGTTTTGTTCAGGACTTCTGAGACGTATTTGTCAAACATGAGGGGTAACAGCACTGACACTTCTGTTACCACACAGTTGATATGTCTGCTGCTTGAGGTGAAGTCTCGCACTGTGATTGAATTTCGTTGGTCTTTGATCCCATTTGCAAACCTACTGATAACACTGGATTTGATATTCACCTTTGCTAGTTTCCCACTGAGAGCAAATGTTGGATTGTGTTGAAGGCCTCGGCCAGGTTACAATAGGATGTGTGCATGGCTTTGACTTTTTGTATGTCTCTGGTCAAGGTCTTGAATCCCACCAGGTTTTGCACCCACAAGATACCCCTGAGAACACCTAACTGCAACACATCTAGTGTTTGGAGGTCACCATTTCCTTGTGTCTGAGATGCATGTAAATTGTATCCATTGCCTTACGGCAGAGGTTGCATAAAGCTATAGTTCTATAATTACACTTGCATTTTACCAGTCATCCCTTGTGTGGTTAGAAAATGGTCACTGTATTCACTCATTGTGGACAAAAACAGTATTCCAACTGTGGTTGAATATGTTGCCTAGGGGACTAGATCACTGTTGAAGCACATGAAGAACACAGGCCAGAATGCCATCTAGTCCCATGGAGACTGTGCTCCTAGTCTTGGAGAGGGCAGTGATAACTTTTTCACTGTATATACCACAGGTTGAAGGTTATGTTGCACACATGGTTTGTAGTAAGTTTGGTGGTGGCAGGGGGGACACTTTCAGCCAAACGTGTCTGCTAGCAGGTTTGGAATTTACACTGGCTCAGCGCATGTGCTACCATATATAACTGGATCCAAATACAACTTAGTTATATATATATATAAGTTTTCAGATGTACATGAAGACAGCCTTATGGTTATCCCTGGATATGTCGTTGTGCAAATTATTAGCATAGTTGCTCTGTGAGAGTTTTTGAAGGTGTCTTATTTGCAAGTTTAAGCTGAGGAGAGTGGCCTTCCAGCCCAGGTTTCTCAATCTTTTATTTGTAAACAGCAGCTTCTTTCACTTACTGTATAATGTAGTAATGACAGATATCCACCAGTATGGTTTGGATTTTCCGAAGGATCTTTGAGCCTATCAGACATGGCTGTGTGTATACATTTGTGTAGATGTGTAGATTGGGCATTGGAGAGTAAGTTACTATAGCTGCCAATGTCCTTTGTGGAAACTGTGTCTTGGAAGTAGATTAGACCATCCCTTAGGAGGGTGTAGTTACCTTGGATGATGTTTTGAAACTGATGCCTCCTTTGGGGAGTTCAGTAGCTATATCTTTTTCAAACATGCTGCCTTGGGGTTGGATTAACAGTGAGGCACTACACACGTGCCATTACATTGTTTACTCATATTGCTGAGGTACATGTCTGGAATATGAGATAACCTTGTAGAGTTGTGCACTATTTCGTCCATGGCATTTCAGTTCACAAACTCCAGATAATATTGTGCAAGTGAGTTTGTTGTCCTATAACTATCCCGATCAATGGATGACTACTTTTTCTCACTCCTGCCTGGGTTGTTTTGTTCCATTTTAATTGTTCCATGTAGTAATATGCAGGCTGTGTGGCCTTTCATGTTTATGGATGGTGACCTATTAATGGCAATAACATGAATGAGGTTTCCATCCACAGTATGCGGGACATACAATAACTCCATATAGTTATTTTCTCAAAACAGTCTTGAGGTGTGCTAATCTTCAATGTGAATAGATACAACACATCCTGTGGTTCACACAACTTCCATTTGCTGTCTGGATGTTTGGAAGGCATTGTAGCCTTGCAAGGCCAAAGTACTTACTGCAACCTTGAACCAGGTTTCTGTGACTGCACAGACATCACCTTCACTGCAAACAGTGCTTACAGAGAGTGCGGTTTAAGATGTGGACTCCTACGGTTTAGCAGCATGGCCCTTACTTTGCTAGAGTTGTACATTTTCACATTGGTTATTCTGCTTTTGTGACCTTGCCTAATAAAGGGATTGTCTCGTCTTGTCAGGACACAAAAGACAAGACTTCATGAGCTCTGTTCAAGCAGCTTTATTATTGTACAAACACATCAGGATTGAGGCTTAATACTTTAACTTAGATACACTGATATACAAACTAGCTATTACACTCATACATGTTCACTCTCTGGCTGCACTCTCAGAATCGCACTGAGTATACCACTTGCTCGCTATATATATATATATATATATATATATATATATATATATGTATATAGATATATATATATATATATCTATATATATATATCTATATATATATATATATATATATATACATACACACGCGTTCAGTCCTTGAAAGGCTTCTTAAAAGACACAGCACACACTCTTTCTGCATCCTCCCTCTTTGAGAAATAGACATGCAATCTTAAAACAATAATTGTCATGCAATCAGTATAAATAATTCTTGGTCATGCAACTGTACAGAATTAAATACACATATATACAGTTAAGTCCAGGTCGCCGTGTATATCACACTATGTCAAGAAATATGACCAAATCATATGACATAGAAACTAGAATCAGACTTAGCAACTGGGGCTGTCTCTGCAGAATATTCAACTTTCGGGGCATCTGAAACATCATTGGAAATGGAAGTATAATAAGTTAAGACATGTTCTGGAACAGGAACATTGTCTAGGTTGCTCTGAGATTTAGAGTCTGTATCACAGGAATGATGCTGCGATATCGATTCTGATACAGGAAGATGTCTGTGATTTCTCCTGTAGTCCACACGCTAAGATTCTACAAAGTAAGCTTTCGGCTCAGTACATATACCTGTAACTTGAGAAATCTGGTCAAAACCTTTCGCCATTTGTATCCTCACTCTCTCTCCTTCTTTCAATGGATAAAGAAATCTGCTGGATTTGTCATAGCTGGACTTCTAGAAAGAATGCTTTCTGAGTAGTTGACATCTAATAGTCTGGTTGTTCTTAGCTTTAGGCCTCAACAAACTGGAACTGATAGAAGTCTCTAAGCAGGTGAGCCAAGTACATCATCACAGAGTATGTTTCTGAGATTAAGTAGATACAAATAGACATCAGTATTGTCATGCTTTGACCTCACAAGTAATTGCTTTGCACTCTGCACTACACATTCAGAAAGACCATTTGACTGTGGATATTCTGGACTACTAGTAACATGCACAAAGTCCCATTCTCTTGCACATTTCTGAAACAAATGACTAGTAAATTGAGTACCATTGTCCGAGATAACTTTGTGTAGACCACCATGGCCTGATTAATAATGTTTCAACTTAGTAATAACAGCAGTGGATGTTAGGTTAGCTAGTAGATCAATCTCAAACCAGTTCGAGTAAGAGTCTACCAATACCAGGTAAAGCTGATTGTTCCACTCAAATATATCAGTAGCTACTGTTGACCAAGGTAATTCAGGAACTTGACTTATCTGAAATGGTTCTTTTTTGCAGATGCAGTTTAGTACTATTACACACTGAACAAAATGAAAGTATTCTATCAATGCATTTACTAGAGAAGGCCAAAATACTAGTCCTCTCAGTTTTATTTTGATAGATTCGAAGCCTGGGTGACCATGATGCAAAATCTAGATATATTCATGTTGTTAGGAAGTAGGAACAACTTTAGCACCTTTGAAAACATTACCATCTTCCATCAACATCTCATCTCTGTACGGAAAATAAGTTTGCACTTCAGGTGGTACACTAGAACGCTTTTATGGCCATCGAACATTAATGCAGTGGTTGAGCTTTTGCAAAATTGGATCAGTCTCTGTATGATCTCTCAGCTCATCAAGTCTTGTGGTAGAAAAATTAAGCACTTCAATGACATCAAAGTCAAAATTGTCTTCATAAAACTGTCCTGTACTATTTCTGGGTGATCAGGATAAGGTGTCAACCAGATAAAGAAGTTTGCCTTTTGTATAGACCATTTTGAAGTTGTACTTTTGCAATTTGGCCATCATTCTTTGTAATCTTGCTAGAGAGGAATGCATAGGTTTTTTTTTAAATTGTAGCTAGAGGTTGGTGATTAGTTTCAATCTGCATAGCTCAGCCATAAATATAATCATGAAATATGGAACATGCAAACACTATTGCCAAAAACTCTTTCTCAATTTGAACATACTGCTTCTCTGTCTGAGTAACAGTTCTTGATGCATAGGCTATTCTTGAAGAATGACTGCACCAAGACCAAATTTTGAAGCATCACAGGAAAATGTTACTGCTTTGTTAACATCATAGTATCTTAATGTAGGTGGAGTGGCAATTTTCCGCTTAAGGTCATCAAATGCTTTCTGGTGCTGCTCTAACCAAGACCATGTAACGTTTTTGTGCATCAGCTCTCTCAAAGGTGCTGTCACCTCACTGAAGTCTGGTATAAACTTGCCTAAATAGTTGACCACACCAAGAAAATGTTGTAGAGCTTGAACATTACCTGGTGCTGGCATCTCGAGAATGGTTGTCTGTTTAGATGGATCTGGTTGCAAGCCAGTACTAGTAAATAAATGACCAACCTATGTGACTTCTGGTAGTTTGAATTTGCACTTCAGAGGATTGAGCTTTAAGTTCACTTCTCATGGTCTGTCTAAAGCTCTCTTAATATTTCTGTCACGCTCTGTTTCACCATTGCCTCCACCAATAAATCATCTACTATTATGGTACAGGGTTATCCTGAAAAAAAGTTGCTCCATTGCACGCTGAAAGACTTCACAGCAGACCATCTGCTTCCATTTCTACCTGTCCTTTGCATCTTGCTCTGTCACACCAACCACCTGCATGTCCTCTGTCACCACATCCATAAACCTTATCTTAGGCCTTCTTTTTTTTCCTCTTACCTGGCAGCTCCATCCTTAGCATTCTTCTCCCAATATACCCAGAATCACTCCTTAGCACATGTCCAAACCAACACAATCCCACCACTTTATCTTTGCCTTCCAATTGTACAGCCTGAGCTGACACTCTAATATATGGTTAATGCTCCTGTCTGTCCTCAGCAGACACAACATCTGGGACTCTACAAACATATGTTATGACCGCTGTCTTTTTATCACTGGCACCATCTGCAACCCATATGACATAGCTGGTCTCACTACCATCTTGTCGACCTTCCCTTTCACTCTTATTGGTACAAGTCTGTCAAAAATCATTCCTGACACTCTTCTCCACCCACTCCACCCTGCATTCCCTCTCTATCTTCTCCACCCATTTCCCACACCCACCATTACTCTGAATTGTTGATTCAAATTATTTCACATCATATGTCTTCGCTAACTGTACTCCCTGCATCCTAACCATTCCTCTATCCTTGCTCTCATTCACACACATATATTTTGTCTTAGTCCTGCTAACCTTCATTCCTCTTCTCCGTAGGGCATATCTCCACCTCTCCAGGATCTCCTAAACCTATTCCCTACTCTCAATACAGATAACAATATTATCTTCAAACATCATAGTCCACAGGGACACCTATGTGATCTAAGGTGTCAACCTATCCATCACCATTGCAAATAGATGTCATGATGTTTTTGCATAAAATAACAGGAATGTCACTGTCATCTGTCTTATATAGAATGAGTTCACATCTACCCATCTGTCAGGCCAGTGTGCAACCATGGCTTGTTGTGACAAAAACATATTCAATAATCTGATATTGCTGATGACATCAGTGGTGTCTGCTGAAGACAAAAGGACGGTGTACCTGAGCCTGCTGTAAAATGCTCTGTGTAACATGCACCAACAGTTCACACAGATGCACACACAGTTGACTGTGGTGAAAATAGACCCCCTACCAATCTAGGTTTACATACTAATGATCAGAGTACTTAATGCACAGCTGCAGCACGTCTAATTTTAACAGAATGGTAGATGACATCAGCAGGCCATGTGAGGGACAAGAGTTTGGAAGCCTGCTTCAAATGGATGTTTGTGCAAGAATCAAAATAGTGCAAAACTGTGCCATTTGAGAAGTCAGTGTGGGATACACACTTACACCATTGTTTATGGAGACACACACACACACACACACACACACACACACACACACACACACACACACACACACACACACACACACACGTTGGCTGCACTGAGGATAGAACCCCCTACCTATCTAGGTTTACATACTACAAATCAGAGTACTTAACACACATGCCATAGGACAAGTGTGATTTCAACAGGACTGCAGATGATCTTATGGTAGATGACATCAGCCAGCCAAATAGGGGACAAGAGTTTGGAGGTCTGCTTCTACTTGATGTTTGTGGAAGCACCAAAATAGTGCAAAACCATGCGATTTGAGAGGACAGTGTGGGATACATACTTACACTGTTCTTTATGAAGACATGCACCGAGTTGTCTTCAGTGAGAATAGGACCCCTTTCTATCTAGGTTTACATAATACAGATCAGAGTACTTAACACACACACCACAGCACAAGTCTGATTTTAACTGGACCGCAGGTGATATTATGGTAGATGACATCAGCAGGCCACGTGAGGGACAAGAGTTTGGAAGCCTGCTTCGACTGGATATTTATGCAAGCAGCACAACAATGGAAAATAGATTGTGATACACACTTCTACGTTTGTTTACACACACACACACACACACACACACACACACACACACACACGCGCACACACACACACACACACACACACACACACACACACACTCACACACAGTCGAGTGCAATGAGATTAAACCTCTACCTATCTAAGTTTATAGACTACAGATCACAGTACGTAATGCACATGCCACAACACAAATCCGATTTATGTAGAACTGCAGGTGAACCTATACTGGATGACATAACCAAGCAATGTGTTGCACAACAGCTTGGGGGGCCTGCATAGTCATAATGCTTTGTAGTGAACCTGAGGCTAATAGCCTAGCAGACGAATACTGTTTAGTAGCCTAGCTGTGTAACAACAACACCCTTATTGAGCATATTTGTCTGTTTGCATTTGGATGAGCAAGCCTGTTATAACCATTGACTGGCCTTGTCCATGAGGGAGCACACAACTTTATATATTACAACTTGTACAGTGATTGATAATATGTGTGGAAAAATCAAGGTGACCCAGGGTTATTGTGATTGTTGGTGTTGTTGCTGGTGAGTACACAAATGGATGGCTTGTTAATATATGTACACATACTTATATTGTGACCGCAATATGCAATGTTTCCACATGTAGTCTAAGGGGAGATATGGGGTCTGAGAATGATGGGGCACCATACCTCTCAACTGTTCTGATTTTCACAGAATGTCCAGGTGTTTGACTTATATTTTTGGCCAGTTTCTAACAAAATTGTGGTTTTCTGGAAAATCAGCGGCAAATCATGGAGAAATGAAGTCAGAGAATAATGGCTGACATCTGAAATTCAGATGTCATCTGTTCAGAAAATTCATGTCAATGCAATGCCTGTTATTCTATCAACTTTCTAAGTTTGTAAGAGCAATATTTGAAAAGTGTCACTATTTTTTGGCTTTGTCCCCCCATTATTTGTGGATTTGTCCAGATTTCTTGGCTTGAGAGGTATGTACAGCACTAAGGACATATATATATATATATATATATATATATATATATATATATATATATATGTATGTATATATATATACATATACATACAGTTTACTATTAAAATTTAGAAACGTTTGTTAATGTAATGACTTACTCAAAAAAAATTGAAAATTAAAACATTTTTAATCAAAACAACAAAAGTGTTAATATGGATAATTTGAAATTCGATATTATCAACATTACCCAACATATCTTGACTTCCGCTGATTTCCTACCAATTTTTTTGCAAGAGGCAAGACCCACTACGCTTCACACACCCCCTGCTTACTATATATAGAAACTTTGAGATCGCACTGCTGTGAGTAAAAGGATACATTTCCTGATCCCCACTGTATTGCAATCTCCAATCAGAATGTCGACCTCATATGAGCGAATGCACACTAGCATTCACTGTTGTGAAATTGTGAATTCAAACATGCATGGATTGACATTACATCTGAGATGTAGTGTTATGTAAAGTATGCCTACTACTACAACCCATTCTTATCTGTACTCCTGGCTGGGATTTCCAAATTACTAACAGCAATAATTGAATGCATATGGTCATAGTCTTTAAAACACAACCTATTGCTAGTGCACTTCCAAAACCTCTACTTATATCAGGATTAGAACCCTCAACAGCATAACAGCTTCAACACACAGGATGGCTCCCTTAGTCCTTTTCACCACAGAAGCAGCTTGCCAGACCCCGGGTCATTTATCACACAACCACTTGCATAACAATGTGCACTGCTATTCATCAGTTACCTAACACATACACTGTATGATCAAATTTATATTATTGTCCTGAAAATGTGGGAAATAATAACTGTGACAAACATCCATATACTGTGGGTTTAGGGGTAGCATAGATGAGTTACTGTTATGGCAGTTACAAGGGGACACTCCTGTTCTGGGGGTGGGGGAACAGACCACATTTACTTTTAGGATACAGAGAAGTCTGAAGTCAGACACTGCAATGTGTAGCATCACTTTCTAACTTCAGTCTTGAATGATGTACCAGTAGTCTGCTGCAGTAAGACTGTGTAAATGTTTCATGCCTGAGGCCTACTAATTACAAGTGGACACATAATAGTAAAATAGTGTCTGCAGTCACGTTAATTTAATTTCTATACAAATACACTATTTACTTACAAACTGTACCAAGTTCACAGATACAAAGGATATGTCATAATACTCTACAAGAATGCAGTGTAGGTTAAGGACCTACCTTGCAAACGCAGAGGTTGACACAGCTTTAGTTCATGGCTGACTCTGTTTGATGCCAGCAGTACACAGCCAATACACATATAGGTACAGGTTGTGTGAGTTTCTGGCATCAATTTTAATGTATACATGCATGTGAACAGTAGCAAGGTATTAGTCCCTAGGTCCCTAAGTGGTCAGTGAATGTGCTATGCTTTGTCTCTTAGCCAATGCAAGGGCATACTGAGCACTCCTACATCTGCCTACAGGCCCAGCAGCTGGGGGTTCCTCCTCAGATTCCTCCTGTGACTGTGGTGACATAGGCGTTGGTGGGGGGGAGTGTGTCCCTTCCCTTTGCTGATCCTGCTGCAGTTGTTTTTGCATGATCAGAATGTGGATAGCACATACTGTGAATATTTGTGCACATGTGCATGGTGCATACTGCAAGGCTCCACCAGATATATCTAGGCACCAGAACTGTGACTTCAGATGCCCAAACACATGCTCTATGATGTTACTAGTTTGTGCGTGTGCCTCATTATGGCATACTTCCTTGGATGTGTGTACATTTTTGATGGGTGTCATCACCCATGGTTCCAGGGCATAGCCAGCATCCGCCAGTAATGTGATGTGTGCCAAATATGAGAGTTGTGATAACTGCCAATGTTGCCAGCACACATATTCAAGATAATCCCCTGAGCATTGTACATAACTTGACAGTTAATGGAGTGGTATCCTTTGCAATTAATGTAGATTCTACTCTGTTCAACAGATGGTGCCTTGGCGTGTACATGAGTGCAATCTATGGTACCTAGTACTTCAGGGTAGTGCCCTACATGGCAGAAACATTGCATATTGCTGGTTGTTTTCTCAGGGGAAAGGGGAAAAGATATGTGCTCACTGGCATGTAGGAGCATAGCATCCAATAACTGGATTGAGTATCCTGGATCCTGATGCCTGTGACACCCCTTTCATGTCCTCAGCTGGTCTTTGAAAAATCCCTTTAGCTAATATCCTAAGGGATATTCATACCTTAGTTTCCACGGGGATGGGTTCCCCTCAGTTGGCTCTGGCTCTGAGTTGAAGGCGGCAGAGCTCAGACTTTTTGCAATATGTCCCTGTCCACCCCATAGAGCTCTACAATCTCCAGTACATGTAGCACCTGGAAAGTTACCCTGGGCCTGCACAGTCTTTTCCTTCTTCACCTAGGCCTATTGTCAGCAGCACCAGCAGCACTGATTTCAGCCTCTAGCACATACAGATGTAGAATAGCTGCAGCAGTCCTTAGCATTATCTCAGTTAAAATTTCCAAGCCTCTGCTCCAATGGTGTTTAAGTATTGAGGGAAAATCAGAATGTAGGCTGTACGCATACTTTTTAGATTTCTTGAGTAGGTCCACCATGCGGGACTGGCTAATTAAGAAGCACTACATGTACTCAGAATATAATTAAGCAATAACCCACGTCTGGGTGGGGTAATGCTAGATTTACCTACGGTTGGTGTGGTTTGGTCATGAGGGTGAAGCCCGAGTGGCCAAACAAAGACAACTGTGGGTAAAGCTAGCATTACTCACACTGAGACGTGGGTTATTGCTATTATACAATGACATTATTTAAGAAAAAAAAGTACTTACTTTTCTTAAATAATGTCTTTGTATAATACCTCTGAGGTGCCCTTCCACGGTTTCCACTATCCTGGGGCTTTTTCTGATGTACTGCGCAAGCGTATGGAACTTGTGTTCCCATGCTTACGCAGTACATTAGAGCTACGTAGAGGAAGCAATGCAGAATGAAAGTTCTCCATTGCTTTTCTTTTTTTTTTTTTAATTAAAAATTAAAAAAAAAAGAAATTGGGAGACGTTTAATTTAGGGAAAGCCAGGACAGACAAAAATAAAACGATAATCAGGTACGTTTCTTTAATTTTGTAGAACTTACCTGATTATCGTTTACTTTGTCTGTGCCATCTCCCTCATTTAGTTTACATCTCCCGGTTTCTTTTTTTAGTTAAAAAAAAAAAAAAGTAATAAAATTACTAGACTTACTAATGGGAAAAAGTCCAGGTGACCGTATAGTCTTCGATTTACAACAGGCACGCTGGTTGGGCTGGCCAATCAGTGTGCTCGGTTTTTAGTATTAATGGACAATCATTGTATAATTAAAATTTAAAGCACCTTCTTCAGTGAGCAGTAGTACACTGTGTGCACTATCGAGCGCAGCTGTGTATAACTAAGGTAAGCCATGTCAACATTTTATATTTTAATTTCTGTTGTCATGAAACATACAGAAAACACTAATTACTGTAAGTTACATTTTATTTATATAAGCTGCAATGTCAGAAAAGTATGAGAAAAGTTGCCATACCCTGTACTTCAACCGAGGACCATCTGCCCTCCAGTCCAATACTTAACACCTGTCGCCACAGAAGTAGTCGCACAAAGTTCCATAACTTGAGGCTATTAGCTGAGTGCAGCCACACTTACCGGGTTTGTATGATGCCCAGCAGTGCTCAGCAATAATAAATGAATGCATCTGGTTTCTATTTTTGGATGTTTGGCTCATGTCTGATACGTGGGTGGTCTGATCGCACAAACAAGGTAAGCATTGCCAAAAAACATTTGCAGGAAGTGGCGCACTGCACAAACACACACAATACACCAAGAAACAAACAACAAAGTGACCTGACATAGCCCTCTGATGTCACTGACTTTTATTGGAAACACAAACACCATGCAAGAGCTTACACAAAGTGAACATCCCTACACAGTTCCTGCTTTTTGTGATTCAACAACTCCACTGATTTTTGCACTCATTTATACAATAACCATGCCAACAGCTTCGAAACAACATGATTAGTAGCTGTGTAAGCTGGTCAACAGCAAGGGATCCTGATTTTAAAGACACAAGGCAGGGTATTACTTTACCTATGGTGACAGTATATTATACTCCTATATAAAACAAGAAGCTTCCGACTCTCCACGTTAAAAAATCTTACTTTTTATTTATAAAAACAGACAAAAGGTAAGCGCTTTCGCGTATGCTACCATACGCTTCATCAGACATTTTATTATTTTTTTATTATTTTATATTATACTCCTCTTTTACATGACGTTTCTAGTATTCATATTTGAAACCCTTTGAGGCAAGCGACACACTGCACATACATGAGGTAAAAAATTAAAATTTATAGCAATCTGACACACCCCTGATGCTTTCAGACATCCACAGTGTATACATCACCCATTATATGTGTGTTGTTACCTTTTCATGGGAATTCTGTACATATTTCTGGACTTCATGCCCTTGTTTCCGTGTACAGGAGGTCGTTGATGAAGAAGCGGTGAAAGGATGGTGAGCCTTGTATAAAGTGATCTGGTGTTGCTGAGTGTATCTAGCTTTGTTCCAGGTGAATGTCCCTCAGCATTAGTGGTGAGGATTCAGGCTCCTTGATTACTGGCCCAGAAGAGGGATGTCACACTTATCACAAATTTCTTCTTCACATACAGGAATGTACACGGAAACAAGGACACACAGTCTACAGGGATGTATTTAAGGTTGTTGGATTGCTCCACCATGTTGTTTCACTTCATTAACATAAATTTCAGTTACTTATGCTGAAATTTGCATTCCATGTAAGTTTCAGTTATTGCGCTACATGGAGTTTACTGAATCTATAACTTGTCTTGCCTGTGTTTGCATCATGTCGCGACATGCACACGGAAAAAATGACAGTGTAAGCTTTATTGAATTTGCACCAAACCAAAACAAAGAACCATGGCTCACAGGACAATGGATCCACAAACGATCTTGCTATGCTCAGTTCTTCCACTACCTAATATAATGAACATTACGAATTTTTATATGTACTATGTTTTTAAACAGGACTTGTTTATTTTATTGGTGGGAGAGGGTTGTCACATGATGCAATTTTGTTATTTAAACTGTTCAAAGACAATGTTGTTTGTTCTGATGAAGCCTGGTATTTGGACTGGGTGAAAGCGCTTAACTAAATTGTGTTCCGTGGAAGACTGGTTTTGAAAACTTTTATTAAAGTAGCATTTTTACTACTTTTGTGGCTTGGAAATCGTTTGTGGATCCATTGTCCTGTGAGCCGTGGTTCTTTGTTTTGGTTTGGTGCTTTTTGTGTACTTCTGGTGTTACTTTATTCAATTTGCACCGTTATCTCTCTTTCCTTCTTTGTAACATACAATTTATTTATTTATTATATTTAATTTACATTTGTTGACCAGGAATGTCCAACTGTCCTAATAGTAGCCATTTTTCAGCAGAGGCTTGGGGAGAAAAACTCCACAAAAAAGACATTACGTTGAAAATAACATTAAAAAGCAAAAAAGCATTACATTGAGAATATAAAAGCAAGAAGAAAAACTAATTACAGTTCAAGTCAATATATATGTCAATAAATTAAAAGAAATACAATGTATGGTAACACATATGTGTGAGACTCTGGTTCAGTTTCTAGTAAAGGGGGGTTAGTATGGGAATCAGATGTCAGATGACCAGATGCGTGTGTGATGTCAGTCTGCAAGCTAGCATTGAAATTATGTTTTAATATTAGATGAGACAGAAATCTTAGAGCAGTCATTTTTTGAAACCTGACATAGAAGGATCACTTACCCACTTCATCTTGCCTTGCTTTAGTAAGTAATCAGGGACTAGCAATTCTTTAGATCAGTCAGGTAAATACAGTGAGATTAGTTAAGTACTGTTTTTCTGTATCTGTGTGTACCTATCCGTGTTATTTTTAATATTTACAAAAATAATCAGCAATGTCATTTGAAATGTGATTCTGATTGGATGGCATTTGTATTTAAGCTGTACTGTTATACATTTTATTGGAAAAAGGTTTTTACTGAAAGCGCTTATCCATTTTGTTTTTACATTAAAACATTGTTTTTACATACCTTCTTTGGTGTCTATTGCTGATTATTTTTCTTTATACCGTTTGGTTTTACATTTACTTATTTTTAATATTTCCTGTGATTGAAAATCAGGTGTTTATTGTAAATAGATATTTAGTATTTTTGTGTTCTTTTATTATTTAGTATTAAATATATTTAAACTTTCCTTTGTGGCTGGTCTTTTAGAGAATAGTTTAACCTTTGAGTGTGTTTATATTTATTTGGTGATACTGTGGCCACTCCTGAAAGTCTTATTACATTGGTCAAATGCTACCACTTGTATTAGTATTAATTACACTCAGTATAATTGGGTACCCTTGTAATAACCTTAGAGTAGCTGGCTTTGGAGTGTTCTGGTGGCAGTATCTAACTTATAGTCTGGGCAGAGGGGCATAGCTAGTAAATCTGTGCCAGCCATTCCCAGGTGTGTGTGTGTGTGTGTGTGTGTGTGTGTGTGTGTGTGTGTGTGTGTGTGTGTATGCGCGTGCAAAACTCAAATCTCAAAGACTGTATGTGTCAGCTACTTGCAGCAGGGAAACAGAGGACTCAACTCTATAGCTGTGCCAGTTGGGCATCTTATTGGGGGACTGGAGAGGGGGAGACCCTGACAGTGGAGTGAGTGAGTTCCTTGTGTGCTCTTAAGGAGAATTGTGCTTGATGCAGAGATCTGCATCTAGAAATACTGAGTGTATCTAGCTTTGTTCCAGGTGAATGTCCCTCGGCATTAGTGGTGAGGATTCAGGCTCCTTGATTACTGGCCCAGAAGAGGGATGTCACACATCACAAATGTCTTCTTCACCATCTTCTTCACATATTCCACTTGTCTTTCATCTTCTTTTAACATCTGTGCATATGATCTTTTCTTTACTGCAACCTCCGCCACCTCTTCTTCCTGCATCTTCTCAGTGATTTCACTCCACAAAGCTGCCATCTCACTCTCTGGTTCACTCTGGTCTACGATCTCTTTTAAATACACAGCCTACAACCCTCCCAACTGGAGGGTTGTTCCAACACAATCTTGTGTTGATACACCTTTACTGAAGAGGTTTTGCTGAAAGATATCTTCTGAGTCACATAAAGGCATACTGTCTTTCTTTGTACATCCACTTCCTGCCTTTGAAAAGGTTCAACTGCCTCTTCCAATAAAACAGCAATACCAGATCACTTTATACAAGGCTCACCATCCTTGCACGCTTCTTCATCAATGACCTCCTTAATCGTTTCAACAACCATGTTGTAGAATCCACATTCACTAGCTTCACAAGTTGCTAGGACTTCCATCTTCCTTATTTAAAATGTCACTATTACCTCCCTGCTTCTCCAAAGTGCCTTAGCGCTCAGAAAAGAAGCAGGAAGTATGATCATAAAATGGGTCCCCATATATAAAAGGGTAGGGAAATTTCCCCAATGCCCTGGCCAAATTTCTCCTAGTAGTATAAATACCACCTGGGGTCTTCCATGCAAAGAGTTAGTCAAAGAGTACAACATGTTGGGCCTGACAAAATTGTGGCAGAAGGGCAAAGTATTAGCAGAATATATGTAGGAAATGATTATTCACTCAGTACCAGGCAGAAGACAAGCAAATGTATCCCAGTAATCAATGAATGTCGAGTGGCAGGTGTGCGATTCAACCTGCTTCAATGCATTTTTTTTCCTGGAGGACCAAAGTCATTTTTTGATGTAGAACAGACTAAGGAGAAACTATAACAGTTTATCCAACAAAAACATAAGTCAGCAAGCAGAAGGGGACTCTGCTTCTCATTCTTCAGATGCTAAGGTTCATAGAAAGACTTTGCCAGTGAAACATTTTCCAGTGTTCCAAAGGAAAATGCTCAAAAGAAACAGAAAAAACACAGGAGTTCACTAGTGGAATCAGCAGTGTCTTGGACTTGAACTAGAGTCTGGTGTTGGGAAATGGACATGAACAGAAAAAAAGAACAGCAACTCTGAAATTAGTGAATAAATAGAATACTACAAAGCAACTTATCACATTCATGAAATATGGTTTTGCAAGAAAAAGTGTATGAAGAACACAGGACTTTTGCTGACTTTGTGAAACTTTTGGGTGGACTATAAAGCATATACACAACTGTATATCATTAATGTTTAGAAGGACACTAAAAGGGGGAAACTAAACTTAAGAAAACAATTTTTCTTATTATTAGTATATGTATAAAGCATTTCATGACATAAACTGCATGTAAATACAGTAAAAATGTTTTATGTAGTGTGTAGTCAGGTAATTTTAAATGTGGGGAAGTATTTTCAGTGACTATTGCGTGTGTTAAAGATATTAAAGTAAAAAAGTACTCTTAGTTTTAAGAAATAAAGATTTTACAGTATAACAAGAGAATGAAAACGGCTGGACAAAAGCAAGTTTACTGTTCATAAGCTATGATCTTGGGCTGCTGGTGTAGGGTTGAGATGCAGAAGTGTGCTGATTACATTATATGTAGAATTAAGATATTTTCTCTTTTAGTGTGAATGTCTGGATTACTACCTTTGGCTTAAACTGTAAACGGGTGTTTTGCAAGTATGTAGGCTTTTAAAAGTAAGACAAAATGATAAAAGCCATGAAAATGCTAAGCTTCTTGCAAGTGTAAAGATTAGCTTGTTTGCTTTCCACTGGCAAATATTCAATGGAGATATCTGCAGCTGAGGGTAACTGCGCATTCTTTTCTTAATAAAATTTACAAAAACTCATTTCTGAGTACATTTCCATGGAGACAAGTTGTCTACAGGTACAATTAGTTAATTTTGAGAATTCTGACTATTGTTTGCTGAGGTAAAGGCAAAATGTAACGGTTCACTGGCAAGCAGTTCAGTGAAAAAAATTAAGTTTGAAATTATGGGAAGTGAATAAGAGGTAACAACCTCCCTAGCAGCCTTAATACTTTAATGCAGTTACTAGAACACTGTGTAATTTAGTTTTATTTAAAAAAGCCAGTGCACCTTTTCTTATGGCTACAATTTAGTGCTTTCTGAAGGGATACAATCTATTTTTTCATATCTGGGATGGAACAGAGATAATAAAAGAACATTCATCAATCAGTGTAGCACATGCTGTAGAAAGCACTTTAGCATGAGTAACATTCATTTTAGGCTAGTTAATGCAATCAATTTAGTGCAATTGTTCCCTTCTGGAGGGCTAAACTTCATGCTTTTAAGATGTACATGGTTTTGTGTACTTGTTCCAAGATAATCAGGGATGGGGATGTTTTGTATTTAGTTTTTTTTCTTTGAGGGTTTTCATGAAAACAAAAAAAATTGAAAATTGTGGTTCAAATGGAGATGAGAAGAAACAACTGTACAAAAGATCAGCTTACCAACCAATAGTATTTGCATGTAACACAAAAGCTGGAAATACACATTCAAAAAGCTACCATGTATAATAAGTTTGAAAAATAGGTTTTAACATGATGGCTATGCTGTCCATATTACCTTGGAATGTGAATGGCCTTGCAAGTATAGATAAATAGGAAATAGTATTGAATTATATTAAGGAATCCAGAGTGTGAGTAACAATGCTACAGGAAAGAGCCTCATATACACATTTGGAAAGAAATGAGCATGTGAATTTGACAAAGAGAAGATTTCAGAATGGATATTCAGCAGAATATCAGGGAGAGAGGAAAAGGGGAGTAATTATACTAATTGCTAGAGGGGCTCCAATAGTGATAGGTGATG
The DNA here is from genome assembly GCF_019279795.1 of Protopterus annectens. Taxonomy (NCBI): domain Eukaryota; kingdom Metazoa; phylum Chordata; order Ceratodontiformes; family Protopteridae; genus Protopterus; species Protopterus annectens. The sequence continues at coordinate 859,840,582 of NC_056727.1, forward strand.
TAAAAAAGATAAAAATTGTAGATTTGTGGTAGTAAGGGGCTATTGGAAGGGAAGAGGATTATAATGGCATGTATTTATATTCCAACAAAAACTGCTACTATGGAGATTAAGATTTTGGGAAAAATAATCAGCTTTCAGCAGGAAATATTTATTGGTTGGAACTGGAATATGATTTGCAATAGTGAGGATGTATCAGGGGGATCTAGAAGGGGTAATATGACAAAAAGTGTACATTTCTGAAGTAATTTATGAACATGTTTGGTATGGAAGGTATGAATTCAGTAGTAGGAAATTGGGCAGAGTTTAAATATTATTCTCCAAGGCACATTAACTGGGCTAGACTAGACAGAAATTATATTTCACAGGAACATGTGCATTTAATTGAACGCTTTGACACATATCTAGTAACTGTTTCTGATCATGCACCAATAAAAACTAAGATAAAAATCCATGGTATTGAAGTAAAAATAAGACACTGGTACTTCTCCCCACCTGTTAAAAAGAGAGGAATTTAAGGAATGGGTAGTGGAAATTATTTGAAAATTATTAGGGAAGATTGAGATATCTTTAGAATTTATAGTTAGTGATTGGGATAAAACGGAAATGGAGTTTAAAAAGAGACAATTTAAGGGAAAGAGATATGGTTAAGAAGTAATGGAAATTACTTAAAGGGGCTGACAAAGGTTAAAGTACTGTAGAATAAGGAGAATTTCACAGAAAAAGAGGAGTGGCAAATGGGCAGTACTAAAGAGAAAATAAGGGAGTATCCAGATAATATGCATGAGTTTAGAAAGACTGCAGTTAAGCAATTATTTCTGTTAACAACTCAAGAGCACAAAAAACTTTTAGCACAATGACATAGGCAACAGAAAATTGAAAGGGTTGTCACCAAACACAGGGAATCTGTAACAAGAAAAATAACCAGAGATCCTGCAGAGGTTTTAGAAATATTCCAGAAATTTTAGGAAAATGTGTATAAAGCAGAGAAATGTGGAAATCAAGAAAGAGTACAAATAGAAATATTTATGTAAGACTTAATTATGACTAGGTTAGAGGTAGACAAGGCTCAATAACTAACAGTTAAGATAGGAGGCAATGAGATAAAACCAGTGATATATAATCAATATTCAGAAAAGCCTCCAGGAACAGATGGTATTCCTGTGGAAGTTTGGAAATTAGGAGGGTAGAAAGTGATAAAGATCTGGAAAAATGTTAACAGTAGTTTAAAAGGAGAGAAAACACCAACATCCTGAAAGAAAGCTATGGTAGTTGTGTTACCTAAAGATGGAAAAGACCCTTTAGAACCAGCTTCATGCAGACACATTTCAATTTTAAACCACAATTATGATGTGCTTATGTCTTTACTAGCTAAAAGAATGGCAACAATGTTGCCACAATTGATAGTTATGGATCAGTGTGGTTTGTGAAGGGGAGGCAAATATTTGATAACATTAATAGAACAATGATGATTCAAAGGGAAGAAGATTGTAGGAAAATATCTCTGTTTTTGGTGGGTCTTGATGCAAAGAAAACATTTGACAGAGTAAGCTGGGATTTTATAAGCTGGGCACTAGAAGCATTTGCATTCCTTGATTCAATATTAAGGTTAATTATAAGGCTATATGAAGGATCAGAGGGAAGAATTATAGTGGGAGGGTTCCACTCAGATAAGCTGTGTTTAAACAGAGAAAGCAGGCAGTGGTGTCCTCTTTCCCTTTGTTATTTGTTTATATTTAGAGCTATTGGCAAAGAAAATAAGGGGCTCTGAAACATAAGGATATAATTGGTATGGTAATCAAGAAAAGTTGGCTTTGTTTTCAGATGATATTATTTTATACCTGTTAAATCCAGAAATGGACATCTCAGTGTTGTGGAACATTTTGAGACATTTTCAATTCTTTTTGGGATATAAAATTAATGAAGATAAAACAAAGCCTAAAGCCGTAAAATATGTACTCACACACAAATTGGTTCAGCAATACCCATATTTATGGAGACATGATAAGATGTAGAATTTAGAAATATGGATTAAAAAGGCTTCTGCTATGGCAGCTGAGGATATGTGGGAAGAGACTAAACAAAAGACAATACAAAAACTGGAAAACTGGAAACTCTTATTTATGGATACATATAGTAAGATTCAAGCAATGAAAATGTTTTTAGTCCCTTTTGTTTTGTATATGGGTCAGAACTAAAAAACACCAACAGACAGCAAACACGGCTGGGCAGATATCATAAAACCACAATTTGTAAAAGAAAGAATAGTAAGTGATTTCACTTTGACAACCAATGCTTCATCAGACAATTAAAAAACATCATGCAACAAAAAGTATTTAAAATACAATAGACCAATCAAACACTGTTTCACATACACGTCACAGAAAAGATCATAAATTTTATAAACTATTGCAACAAGTTCTTATACTAAAATATAAATGCATTATCTAACAAGCCACATCTCCAAACAATATGTTCTTGAACCTGTTGAAAGCTAAGTCCATCTAGTGAATTAATGAAGCAGAAGCAATCAACAATAAATAAAAACATAATAAGCATACTTAAATGCATAAAACTGCAGTTTATAATCGTTCTTAAAATCAAAGTTAAATTTTAAAAGCTGAGTATAACATTCAAATTAAAATATAACATTCAAGTTACTAGGATAAAAATAAAAATATCAAAAGCTTGCTTAATAAGCAACATACTGTGAATATGAGAGACCAAGGAAAAATCTTGAGTGATCAATATATGAAGACATCTCAGCATGTACATTATGTTTGCTTGGTCTCTCATATTCAGGTATGAGACTATGTTATATTCAGGTTATCAGAGAGACCATCACATGATTTTTAATGTAGTCATTGGATTGGATTAACCCGTGGAGGAAGTTTGAGCAAATCTGAACATGGAGAAGTCTCAGAATGTCAAATATGTTTGGCTTGGATCTTTTAGCTTACCATATATCTATTTGGTTAGGAAGCTTTTTAAATTTAACTTTGACTTTAAGAATGAAACACATAAAACTGCAGTTTGTAATAAGTATGTGTATTATGTTTTTATTTATTGTTGATTGTGTCTGCTTCGCTAATTCACTAGATGGACTTAGCTTCCAACAGGTTCAAGAACATATTGTTCGGAGCTGTAGCTTGTTAATAATGCATTCATATTTCAATATAAGAACTTGTTGCTATAGTTTATAATATTTATGTTTTTTCTGTGATGTGTATGTGAAACAGCATTTGATTGGCCTATTGTATTTTATATACTTTTTGTTGAATGATATTTTTCAATTGTCTGATGAAGCGCTGACTATCAACTTGAAAGCGCTTCCTATCTTTTCTTTTACAATAAAAGTGTGTTTTTATTACATCTGCCCAGCCATGTTTCCTGCCTCTTGGTGGTTTTTGGTTCTGATTTCATTCCATACTATTGAGACAGCTTAATTCTCATGGCACTTGGTTTTATCTGTACATTGTATATGAGTCAGCCATACTTTTATCAACCCAAGGAGAAGCTGTGGACCATAATTAATAAATAATTGAAGGAATTTGTCTGGGAGGAAAAAAGGGAATAAGTTAAGGGGGATAAGTTGATCCTTGCAACAGAACAAGGTGGTTTAGGTTTACATGATTTGAGGGGATATTTTAACGCTATTCAGTTACGGCTTATATACATTACACAAGAAGAGGGCTATAATTTAAAGTGGAAACGGATAATGATGAACCAATTGGAAGTTCAGGAAATAGAGAGAAAGAGTAGGATTTTGGATACAGATCCTTAAGGAGAATAATGACTACTACACAGAATATTATATTCATTAAGTAGCAGAAAGTATTCTAAGAACAAAGCCAATACAAGAATGGAGAAAGGAGATTTTGCCAAAAGGGATGACTGCAAATAGGGGTACAGAAAATAGGCGAGAGCGGGGTTGGAGTTTACTGGAGCAAGCTGGCAAGGAACCAAGATATTGGGAGTAAATAGCTTAAGCAGAAAACATAATAGGGTGGGTGAGGCCAAGAAGACATTTGGATCACAGGCTAAAGACTGTCCTACTTACCAGGGCTTGATCTCGGAGAGTACAGGCAAAGGGAAAAGGATAGGGCAAGTTTAAGTGAAAGACCTGCTCTGGTAGAGTTTTTAGCTGAATCTAGAATAGAAGCAGCTTTTAAAAGGAATAATTAGTAGGGCATACAAAATATTGTATGGCAACTATAAGAACCAATCAGAATATTTTAGAAAACTTGGAAAGATAGACTGGGAAGGAAATTTACAAGAAAACAATGGGAAGACATATGTATGGCTCCCAAGTATGCAACCAAGTCCAGAAAGTTTAGGATTTTTGCTTGGAAGTGTCTGCATACATATTTTTATATTCCAAGCAGACTTCAAAGAATTTTTCCTTGGGTAGATAGCAAATGTTGGAGGTGTGATGGGGAAGAAACAGGTAACTGGAAACATATGTTTTGGGAGTGTAACGAGTTGTCATATTTAAAAAATTTCTTCTTCAGAAATATTAGGTGAAAAAATGGCTGTAAGTAAGAAAATTATTCTTTTGAACTAGGATACAGAATATGAATTACCTAGACATAGTAAGGCCTTTATAAGTTTAAATCTGTTAACTGCCAAAACAGGCAATTATTAGAATATGGAAATGAAAGTCCACACCAACTGTATTTGAGGTACTGAATATTATAAAATAGATAACAGATCTGGAAGATGGAACTTTAGAAAAGGGAAGGAGCAAATTACATAGAAGTAAATGGAAATTGTGGGAACAGTACATGCATAATAATGTCCAGGAGGAGGAGGAGGAGTGAGGTTTAAGAGAAGGCAATAATTCAGCAATTTTTTGTAATGTTGGACTTCTGATAGCAGCAAAGAAAATATATGTGATGTACATTGTATTTAAATGGAAAATGTTAATTAAAATGATTTGTTTTCTTTTCTGTTAATTTATTTTTGCTGTGTCTTAAGTGATAAGTTAGTTGGAGATAAAGCATTTCCATGTTTCATATGGCAGAATGCATTGCAATTATATAACTATATGGAACATATGAATTCAAAAAATAAAAATAAAAATAATTCCAGATTAAGGTTTATCAAAGGATACAAAAACTGGCCACCCCTGCAGACATATTTAGTTCCATTCACATACCAATTGAGCTGTCTATGGACCTCCATGGAATAGAGAAGATACCAGAGAAAAAAAAATACAAGTAAATTCTGCAACATCAACAGAATGGTTTGGTGGGACAGGTATATCTTGCAGAAGATACTGCTGCTCTGGAACAGACTCCCCATCCACATAAAACAAATTTCATCCCTGTCCATATTCAGGGGCAACTTGGATGTATCAGCCCATGTACTACTAACAAAGAGAAGCAGCTCCTAACTGCATTATCCCATGCATGGGTCCCCTTAAAGTATCTATGGTATGATCCCAGTTATTCTCATTACAGGTAATATATAATTATCCACCATGGAATTGGTATGGCTAATCTCTAACCACATGGGATTGGTTAATTCAAGAACAAAAAGAGAAATTGGCTAGTCTTAAAAATAGAAGTTATGTTCTTACCATAACGTTCCATGTTAGTTGTCTTCTTCTCGCCTTCTTCTTGCTGGATGGGTTCGGAGCCGACCTCGGCTCCGACTCGGCCACTCTAAAAGCTCGAGAGTTGGTTCCACCGGCTCGAGGCTCCCCTTATATCCCACAATGCTAGGCGAGAGTTACCTCAGATCTCGTTTGTAAGCTAACCCAGCTTATATCAATAACAGTATAACTGTAAATAGAATCCACCTCTAACAGCAGGAAGAAAAGGGTGACCTACATCCTGAAATAAGAAATATGCACAATAGCATATGACTAAGAAAGAGGTGGTAGAAAGAGAGGTCACGATCACAACTCCTCTAGGTCTGTCCAGGCCAGGGGAAGGAGGGTGGGACGAAGAAGGCGAGAAGAAGACAACTAACATGGAACGTTATGGTAAGAACATAACTTCTATATGTTAAGTTGTCTATCTCGCCTTCATTCTTGCTGGATGGGACCGCCCCTAGCACCTTGTCCTGGGTGGCCTAACGGAACAGACTCCTGAGAACAGTGGAACCAAAATTAGCTCTATGCCTAGAAGCTAAATCCAACTTATAATGGGAAATAAAAGTGTGAGGAGTAGCCCAAGTAGCCGCTGCACAAATGGTGTCAATAGGCAGTCTGTCTTGGAAGGCTAAAGAAGTAGCCAAAGCTCTGGTGGAATGGGCTTTAGGTTTATTAGGCAGTTTTGGTGTCTAATCTCATAAACAAGGGTAATCAGAGACGTTAGCCATCTGGATAATGATACCTTTGAAACTGGAAGTCCTTTTCTGCTTTCCGCATAGGAGACAAACAGCTGATCAGATTTTCTGAATTGTTTCGTCCTGTCCAAGTAGTACCTTAATTGACGATGAACATCCAGGCAGTGTAATTTTGTTCAGACCTATTTGAATACTCTGGGAAAAGACAGGGAGGTCAATGCTTTGGTTTAGATTTGATGTTGAAACCACCTTAGGCAAAAGGACGGGTTAGTTCGTAAGGAAACTCTGTCCTTATGGAACAAAAGATAAGGAGAACGACAACTGAGTGCTTGAAGTTCTGAAATTCTTCTAGCTGATGTGATAGCCACCAGAAAGAGAGTTTTCCATGATAATAATTTCAAGGAACATGAAGCTGCAGGTTCGAAAGGGGAAAGAATCAAAGAAGCAAGAACTAAATTTAGGTCCCAAGGAGAAGGAGGATTTCTTATAGGAGGTCTGAGAAGAAAAACTCCTTTCAAAAAGGCTTTGCAAAGTTTGTGGGACATTAGGGCAGATTCAGAAATGCCCACATGAAAATTAGAAATAGCTGCCAATTGAACCTTAAGAGTAGATGGAGATGAACCTGCATGGAAGAGTTCAGCTAGAAAATCAAGGACTAGTTGGATGGAAGCGGTGAAAGGATCTATGTCCTTTCCTTGTGCCCAATATGAGAAGCGATTCCACTTACTCAAATAAATCTTCGAGTGGAAGATTTATGGGAAGCTATCAATATATCTCTAACCGAGTGAGATAATTGAGGAAGCCTGGCTACGGTTGGAACTGGAGGAACCAAGCAGTGAGGTTCAGAGAGGGAGGGAGCGATGAAACTGACCCGACTGGTGGGTCAAAAGATCTGGAACTAGGTCCAGATGCCATGGTCGCTCCAAGAGAAAACGATGTAGAAAGGGGAACCACACTTGTCGAGGCCAGTAAGGAGCAATGAGGATCAATGAGGCCTTCTGAGCGATAGCTTTCTGTATTACTTGAGAGATCAGAGGGAAAGGAGGAAATGCATACAGAAGTCCCCGGGGCCAAACTTGGACTAGAGCGCCTCTGCTGGGTTGGCCTGGTAAAGGGAATAGAGTGAAGTATTCTCTGCACTTGCTGTTTTGGGGAGTAGCAAAAAGATCGCAGCAAGGCTGACCCCACTTGAGAAATATCTCTCTCACTACAGAGTCTTTCAGAGACCACTCGTGAGGCATGAGTATAGCTCTGCTCAACTTGTCCGCAATGTGATTGGACTTCCGGGATGTGCGTTGCTATCAGAAAACGCTGAGAAGAAATCGCCCATTGCCACAGTCTGAGTGCTTCTCGACACAGGGGTATGATCTGGTTCCGCCTTGTTTGTTGATGTACCACACTACAGACATATTGTCTGTCTGGATTGCAATCGCTCCCAAGGGAAGAGAGTCTTGAAGGGCTTGCAACGCTAAAAGCACTGCTCTCATCTCCAGAACATTTATGTGCAAGTGGCATTCGTTTGGTTGCCATGTGCCCTGGACTGTCCTGCCCTGATAATGCCCCCCCCACCCGATCAGGGAGGCATCCGTTGTCAGAGTAGCAACCGGAGGAGGTGGAACAAATGGTCTTCCCGACAGGAGCTGGGGAAGACATCCACCACATGAGATGCTTTTGCACGCTTGCGTGATCATAATGGTGTGAGACATTGGAAGTTCCTGGTATGACCATTGAGAAAAAGCATCCACTGAAGGATCCACATGTGGTATCTGGCCAATGGGAGGAGAGGTATGGCCGCTGCCATGATTCCCAACACCTTTAGAACTAACCTGGCTTTGGCTCTGTTGTTGTTGAGAAGAAGTGACACCAATTTGTGAATGTCTGATATCCTTTGGTTCGTTAGCGTTGCAGACATGTTTATAGTATCTAAATTTGCCTATGTAGGTAATAGTACGACAAGGTGACAAAACAGACTTTTCGCAATTTATTGAAATACCCAGTTTTTGACAAACGCGAAAAGTATAATCTCTGGCCATCAGAAGGAGATGTTTGGTGGGAGCTGTGAGAAGCCAGTCGTCCAAATATGGAAACACCTGGAATCCTTGTCGTCTCAGGTGAGAAGCTACCACTGCCATGCATTTGGTAAACACCCGGGGGGCAGTGGTGAGACCAAAGGGCAGGGCCCTGAATTGAAAATGACTGGTTCCCAGCCTGAAGCGGAGGAATCTTCTGGAGCGCCTGTTCATTTTATGTGATAGTACGCATCCTGAAGGTCTATAGAGCACATCCAGTTTCCTTTTCCCAATAGGGGAAGAATGGATTGCAGCGTGACCATCCGAAATCTTGTTTTCTTGACTGATCTGTTCAAGATACTGAGATCCAAAATTGGTCTCCAGTCCCCTGTTTTCTTTGGAACTAAAAAGAACCTTGAGTAGATTCCGGATCCTTGTTGGTCTGCTGACACTGGCTGAATTGCTCTTTTGCAAGCAGTTTTGAAATTTCCAAAGCTGCTATATCCCTTTGAGTGGGTGGAACATCTGGAAGGGAGTTTTTTGACTGATTTGGAAAACGAAGAAAGGGGATAGAATAGCCTTCGGAAATGATGGACTGTACCCATTTGTCTTGAGTCAGGGATAGCCAGGCTTCTGGGTACAGTGACAATCTTCCCCCGACTGCCTCCGAAGATGGGCAGTCGGGCAACACCTCAGGGATGCTGAAAGGGCTTGTCAGGAAAGGCTTCCCGATTGCCCTGGTTCTGCGGACACCCCCTGCCCCTAGGGCGACGTCTACCATTGTTATTCCCAACTCTGCCTCTGGTAGGAAAACGACTCTGTGCGTCAGGCGAAGTCCCTTGAGATTGTTTACGGAACCACATCTTTCCACCCTTCTGGCCTTTGGGGTAAGGCCTAGAAGGAGTCGAAAAACGGACTCCGATGGCAGAAAGGGTCTTGCCATCAGTCTCGCACCTAGTCAGGGTTTCTTTCACTTGAGGACCAAAAAGAGATGATCCATCAAAAGGGGAGTTCGTGAAAGATGTCTTGAAAGGTTCCGCAAAGTTGCATAGCCGCATCCAGGCGTGCCTACGTAAGGCTACCCCTGTTCCTGCGGCTCTGCTCGCTCCATCGGCCGCATAAGAGAGGAGGCGCATGGAGGAGTTGGAAATGGAATTAAGGATAGCCAGCTGCGTGTTCATTTTCTCTTGGAAACCCGCAGCTGTAGGGTCCTTCAACATTTCACTCGCTTCCTTGATCAAGTCCCTTTGAAGACGAGTGAAATGGCACAGGTAATTCAGCGAACGCATGGTAAATGTCGCTGAGGAGAACATCCGCTTCCTGCACCTATCCATGGACCTAGATTCCTTGTTAGGTGGATGGACAGGCACTGAAGGATCAGCCAGTTCCTTCTTTGTGGCGGCAGCTACCACCATAGCATCCACAGAAACTCCTTTTGATAAAAATTGCTTGTCTGATGGAGCTGTGATGAATTTGGAGGGTCTCCTGGGAGTGGGGTCCACTGAATCAGGAGCCATCCATGCCTTCTTAGCAACCACCTGCATGAGGGGGTCGAAGGGGGGGGACACCCAGGAGGTGGAAGGATGAGAGCCAAACGCCTCAAGATACACAGATTCGTCCTCCGAAGGGTTGAGGGCTGGCCAATTTCCCCTCTGTTTAAGGATCTCCAGAATGTCTGCAAATGAGACATCTTCAGAAGGGGAACGGGGGGAACCCTCAGAATCATCCAGATCTGTGTCCGACGTGATAGGCTCAGGTGAGTCAATGTGCTTCCTCTTGCACTTCCTCTTCCGAGGGGGCTCTTCTGCCAAATCAGGAGAGGCCTCGGAAGAGGATGAAATCCCCAAAGGGGGCTCCTGAGGAGCTGGCTCTCTGCGGTCCGGGATGAGGGAGTGAGTCGACTTACCCTGAGGCAGCATAGAGGGAGGGGCTGACGGAGCCGACTGTGGAGTAGAGCCAGGCTCTAACACACTCCGCATGACCTCGAATGCACCCCTGTCAGGCAGAGCCAGAGGTCCCCGCCCGAGGAGCTAAGGACCCGCCTCGGCACCGACAGTGATGGCTCCGAGGCCGATGTCGGAGCCGAACTCACCAGCGCCGAAGCACCGAGAGGGAGAGGGGGTCGGACAAGGGTCCGATGCCACTCACCCCCTCGGAGCCGACGAGGGAGGTCCGGCGCCGAGATTCCTCCACGGAAGAAAACGGAGCCGACGACGGAGCCGAAGACAATTGTCTCGGCTCGGCGACCACAGTCTCGGTTCCGACGACCCGGCTCCGAACTCAAAAGAGTCGAAGGAGGAAAGAGTTGATGGACAGGGGCAGGCACCGACTGATGAGTCGGGCTCTGAAGCATCTGGGCTAGTGCCTCGGACTTAAGTAGTCGACTCACCACCCTCTGAAGGTCATGATCGGAAAGCCTCGATGACCTAGAGGAATGAGACCTTTGGCTCCGTTCAGACAGCAGGGGAGATCCTGGAGCCGAATGAACGGAGCCAAGAGAAGGTGACCTAGACCTCTTTCTGGTTGTCGGCTCAAGATCTTGTCGGAGCCGACACGGGTACTCGATAACCCCGCCTCCGCCGGGACCCGAGGAAGCCACAGAAACTGTGGACTGAGTCTTATCGGCTCCAGCCGGAGCCGATAAAGGCAAAGGTTGAACAACCTGAGGTCTCGGCTCAGAAGCCGGAGCCAAAGACCTCGATGCCTTAGAGGGCTTCCTGTTGAAACTGACAGGGAATCCTCTGGTTTTAACAAGCCTCTCAGAATCAACTTGTTTTTTCTCCTGCAGGACCCTGGGGCTGAAGCCATGGCACACAGCACAGGAGTCCTGCAGGTGCAAAGGCCCCAGACAATAGACACAAGAAGTGTGAGCGTCTGTCAGAGACATTTTCTGACAGCACGCATCACACTTCTTGAATCCAGAGACCTTTGCTTCCTTTGACATTTTCCTAACTGACAGGTGTACACTAACACACACCCAAACACACAGTTATACCCTGTCAGAAAAATTATTAATACTAAAAATAATAACAATTTTAGTAAAATACTAATAATTAAGCACGAACAAGGTAAAGTAAGTACGCAAGCACACCGTAGGGAACGGAGGGCCAAAGGCCAAGGGAAGAACCAACGGTTCTTTTAATAAGAAAACGGGAAAAAAGGGTCGGGATAAAGATCTATATCCTACACTAATTTAGGAAGAATTAAAGTTAAAAGGGGAAAAAAAGAGTAACTTTTTGTATAAAAAGCTAACACTCACCAGGAACCGGTAGAAGCAACCAACCTCGAAGCTGTAGCGGCAAACGAGATCTGAGGTAACTCTCGCCTAGCATTGTGGGATATAAGGGGAGCCTCGAGCCGGTGGAACCAACTCTCGAGCTTTTAGAGTGGCCGAGTCGGAGCCGAGGTCGGCTCCGAACCCATCCAGCAAGAATGAAGGCGAGATAGACAACTTAACATCAGGCCACAATTGTAACTAGCATAGTACTTACTTATGAACCTATAGGTTAATATATTGATTCAAGCTGAACTCATTAGCAACTTCTGTCATAAAGACAGTATGATAGCTTTGTTGTGAACACCTCCCTTTATTTATGAAAAAAAAAACAGAAAAACAATGGAACTTGACTTCAGTAATTTATTACCATGGTTAAGTTTACTTGTTTTAATAACTCAGATTTCTTATGAACAACAAAATAAAACTAGGGAATTGGACCTGAGTGTGGCTGAATTAAAAAAAATGAAAAGTGTAAGCTTATGGTTTGCTGTCATATTCATAGCTTTTTTATGGAAAATAGGAATGTGTTCTCACCCCCCCCCCCCATTTTCTGCTGCATCAGGCAATGGCCATGTTGTCTGACTGAACAGATATGTAAATATAACAGCCTGAGGTAAGAAGTCTTGAAAAACAAACAATGTAAATACAACAGCTCTTATTTCCAGTACATTTATGTGAAGGTCAGACTCCTGATACAACTAGCCACACAGAATTGCCTGCCTGTTGCAGTGTCCCCCTCTCACCTCCTACCCAAAGTAGACATGTCCATGGTGAATGATGACTGAGGAGTCTGTAATTGGAATAGACATCCAAACTGAAGATAAGTAGGATCCAAACACTACTGCACTGATATAAAACAAATATTACTGGTCTAGAACCACAACAATATTGTTTGGTCAAAGGGAGATCATGTCTTTTTAATTTAATAAACTTCTCCTTAAAAGTCACTGAAGCTGCAGACAGAGGCCATGCAGTTCACAAAGCATGCCTGATTTGGTCAAGTTCATTGACATTATCCCCCTCACTGGAATTGTAAATAAACTTAAAGGCTTAAATGTAGGTCCTTAGGTTGTAGGATGGACAGCAAACTGGCTGACAGACAGAGAACTCAGGTAGTTAAAGCAGCGAGTGCCACATCAGAAAACAAAAAAAACATGATTAGTGGTATTTCTTAAAGCTCAGGAGTAGGACCCACCAAACAACCAGTTCAGACATACTGCAAAATAAGAACAAAGTAAATGGTGCAGCTCGCCAACACAAACACAAAAATAATAAATAATACTGTGGTACCACAGAGTAACCATACAATTTCCTTTAATTTAAACAACCATTGAGCACTTTCATCCTCCACCACTGGGGACTTCATCCGAATGTAATAAAAGTTCAGTGTAAAAGCTTTTTAAATACCTTACAATTGTAAGCTTTTACATGGAACTTTTATTACATTCTGATGAAGTCCCCAGTGGTGGGGGATGAAAGTGCTCAATGGTTGTTTAAATTAAAGGATACTGTATGGTTACTCCATGGTACAGCAGTATTTTTTTATACTGCAAAATAAATTTGCCAGTGAATGCAAGCTGTGCATTGTCTTTTGAGAAGTAAGAAGGAATGTGCAGAACAGGGAAATAAGTCCCTCATTAGTCCAAACAAGTGAATCAGGGTACCGGCTAAATCTCTGAAAGCAGAATCTGAGGTAAAAATAGCTTCCAAAGCTAAGGATAACCATAAGGCATTTTTCAATTATGTCCTCAGTCTTAAAGGCAACACCGAACAATGTGTGTTATTAGTTGTAGATGGCATCACCTATACTCAGCTGGAAGATTAGACAAATTTGCTGGCTGACAAGTTCAGCTCAAATTTCACCTCCCCATCACCTCCATTTCTCCCAAAAAAATATCCACCACCACTCCACCAGTTATCACTAAGCAAAAGGTTGCTACTGTGTTCTATAAAGCTAAAAACACCACTTCGATGGGGCCCTGACAATATACCAGGTTGACTCTTAAACCTCTTGAATTTTTCAACAATGCCCAAGTGGGTATTGCTGAAAATGCCCTGGCCAGGTCAAGGTAGGCAGTGTGAACCATTCTGTCCTAGTAGTAGGTATGACATGCCCTTGGCATAACCAAACTGGGTTGGGTCCAGTGTCTTGAAGTTTCCTATACCATTCTTGATAATTTCTATGATAACTCTTTCCATGGCTTTGCATATGACACTAGTTACATTTGATGTATTTCCTGATGGAAAGCTAGAGGAAGGGGTACAGTTACAGCTGAATTTGTCTGCCAGTAGGTTTGCTACATATTCTGGCTCAGTATAGGTAGTTTCATTAACAATGATCCATTCGTGGATATTGGCATTCTAACAACCACTGCCAACAGGCCAAATCCAGCTGTTAAAATAACTGGATGCCAGAGGCATCATCATCATCATCAGTGAAAATGAAGCTCCAGGCAGAACTAGCAGGCATTTTTGATGCTCATATCAGAGAGGTTAATGTATCAGTTTAAAATTGTCTGCCTTAAGCTTTTGCAATGGCTTCAGCTAACCTTTCATAGCCAATAACTGGGGGTGCTAGTGAGTACAGGAGCACTCCTGTTGTGCTGGCCTGGTGTCCACATTTGGTGGTTGTTCTGTGGTTAGAAGAGCAGAAGTATATTTTATAATAAAAACAGTCAGATTTTAGTAGCAAAAGTACATTTTACAATAAAAACAGTCAGATTTTAATTGATTACAAAACATCAGCATTACCATCTTTTAACATTTTTTTTCTAGAGGAGGAATCTGCAAGTAGTAACTGATGGAAAAGTAGTACTAGAAACCATTTAGGAAAGTACTGACTTCAACTTTTAAATCTCAGCAAAGGAAGAAGTTTTAGATAGTTTTTCTGAGGTTTGCCAGAAAACTCATCAGATTTTGGTTCTGTTTGATATACAGACAAAACCTGAGAAAGTAACCAAGTCTAAGGTTTACTTGTGCCGTATTATTAATTCATTTCTGTAGAAACAGAAATGTGAAAGAAGTAATGTGCTTCTCTCAATGAAATAAATTTTTAAGTGTACCTGTAGGTGGGTAGAATAGACTGAACATAGGCACACATGCTAAACAAAGGTTTGGAAGTCACAAGATGAATAGCCTAGGCCCAGAGGTGCAGAAAGAAAAAAAAGAAGTTATGTCTTACCATAACGTTCTATCTGTGTTGTTGATTTTCTTTCATTCATCACTGATGGGTTCAGTTCCGAGCCCTCAGAACCGAGTTGGCCTAATACCAAACTCGTAGAAGTAAAAAAACTCTTGAGCTAAGCTTTTACCCACAATGCCCTTCTCCCTGTTACTTCAGATCGAGTTTGCCCATGTTATACAAATAAAGCAGAGGCCATTTTTGGGAAATGCCCTAAGTATCCCCCATGAGCCTTTGGCAGGAGAAGGATGGTGGGAGGTGATGAATGAAAGAAGATTAACAACACAGATGAAATGTTATGAGAAGACATAACTTCTTTACCACTGTGACTGTAGCCGAGTAAGGCTCTAGCATCATTTCTTTTGACCAAATAGAAAACCTTTTCCATTTGTCCTGATATAGTCTTCTGATGGATGGTTTATGAGAGGCCAGAATGATCTCAAGAACAGGTGTGGTGAGATCATCCTGCCTGGCAACTAACGGAAGTGGAGAAACCAAGCTGGCAGGTTGAGACTGGACAGATTCAGGTGACTCAACGCTTGGGGGTGAGAAGTTAGGTCTGGAAGAGGGTCTAGAATCCATGGTGGATATAACAGCTGAGGCTGAAGGAAGGGGAACCAAACTTGTTGAGGCCAAAAGGAGGGTATGAGAATCACTTTGCATTTCAACTGAATAGCTTTCTTTATGAATTGTGGAATCAGAGGAATCGGGGGATAGGCATAAAGGAGACCCATGGGCCAATCGTGAATCAGAGCATCCCTCAGGGACTCCTCCTTTGGGGGGAATAGGGCAAAATAGTTGCTGCATTTGTTGTTTGATGGGGAGGTTGCAACAAGGCTGGCCCCAACAGCTAAAAATTTCTGCCGCTACTTCAGGATTGAGAGACCACTCGTGGAGCAAGAGAATACATCTTCTCAACTTGTCTGCAATCAGGTTGGAGCTCCCTGGGATATGCATTGCTATCAGAAAGTGGTTGGAAGCTATCGCCCACTGCCAAATTCTCATGGCCTCTCGACACAGGGGGTAGGATTTGGTTCCTCCTTGCTTGTTGATATACCAGACTACTGACATAGCGTCTGATTGAATTGCAATCATTCCAGAAGGAAGAACCAGTTGGAATGCTTGCAACACTAACAGCACCGCTCTCAGTTCTAGAACGTTGATATGTGGGTTGGCCACCAATATAGACCATACACCTTAGACTGTCTTTCCCTGGAAATGCCCCCCCCCCAACCCTATCAGGGAAGCATCCATGGTCACAATGGCCTTGGGCTGTGGGAATTGGAATGGGCAGCTCCAAAGTTCTGTGTCTGGCCTCATCCACCAAAGAAGGTCCTGCTTACAAGAGTTGGTTATCTGAATCTGAAAGCATAGAGGGTGATGGTTTGGGAACCACTGAGAGAGAAGAAGCCATTGTAGAATTCGCATGTGCAGTTTTGCAAGAGGCACTACTGGAATGAAAGCTGCCATTGATCCTAGGACCTGAAGAACCTCTCTCGCTGAGACTTTGGCTTGACAGAGTATCACCCGGAGCTGAAATCTCAATCTCTGAAGTCTATGAGCTGGGAGTAACACCAGACAGGATCAAGTGTCGAAGACTGCTCCGATGAATTCTATCTGCCTGGGCTGGAGTAAGGTTGGATTTCTCCCAGTGCATAGTTATCCCCAAAATTTCTGCCAGAGAAAGGGTATAGTGCAGGTCTTTTACCAGAAGATGCTTGGTGGGGGCTGTAAAGAGTCAATCATCCAAATATGGAAACACCTGGAATCCTTGCAGTCTCAAGTGAGCTGTAATCACTGTCATGCCCTTTGTAAACACTGTGGGGGCTGTAGAGAGATCGAACGGCAGAGCAGGAAACTAGTAATGATTGGCTCCTAGCCAGAAGCGAAGAAGACTCCTGGAGTGCTTGTCCATTTTGATGTGGTAATACGCATCCCAGAGATCTATTGAGCACAGCCAAATGCCCTCCCTTAGAAAATGGAGAATGGACTGAACCGTGACCACCTGGAATTTGGTTTGGGCAACAGACTTGTTCAAACTGCGGAGATCCAGAATGGGTCTCCAGTCCCCTGTCTTTTTTGACACCAAAAGGAATTTTGAGTAACATCCGGATCCATATTGGTCTGGTGGGACTAGTTGGGTGCCTTTTGATACAGCTTTTTTATTTCTGAAGCTACTTCTTCCCTCTGACTAGGTGGAACATTGGGGAGTTTTGTTGGAAGTTATAGATAAGTAATGAGGGGAATGGTGTAATCTCTGGTGATGATATTCTGCAACCAGTGATCGGTGGTAATAAAGTGCCAGGTAGCTTGTTGCAGAGGGAAATGACCCCCGACTGCTTCCAGAAGAACACAAATGTAGATTGACAGACAGACCCCAAAACAGTCCAGAAGTAGTCTATAAGTAGTCCAAGTATTTAAAACACGATCCAAGTATAAAAAACAACAACACTTTATTACCATTAAGCACTTTTCCTCTCGCTTATAACAAGACTTCTTCAGATCACATGAAATTGCGTTACACTGTGCTTAAATCCTATCATTAATACTGTTGTTCACAACCTCCTATCAATTCATCACACCAATTGACTACATTAATTAGTTAAGACATTAATTAATCTAACATATCACCTTATCCTAAAATACAATAAATAAAACCACCATTAAAATATAATATATCACTTAAGTTAAATACAATATATTTGTTAGACTTCTACTAAAGTGTGTATACTTAAAATATACATTATTTAAATAACTTTTGTTTAAATAAATATGTTAAATACACTTCCTAAAATCTATTGACAAGCAGCACTAGATATAAGATAAACCAGACTAATTATGTGACTAAAACCTGAACTGTAAGGAAATTCTTTTAATCTTTTACATATTATTTAAAAAGTTCTGAAACATTTTCTTTTATACTTCTAAGATATGTATGTAAATTTATAGATAAATAGGTGAATTATCTTAAAAGACTCTTTAATTTTAATATACAAGCTACTGAATAAATCTCATTCAAGCCAGGTGTATGGCAAGCACAAGTTCATAATTGCCATGACAAATCCAGCTTTTCTAAAAGAAGGGAAGTTGGACCAACTCTCCTATCCTCCAAAACACTATCTATTGCTCTAAAGCCAAACGAGTGGTTCAGGTGTTCACCCACATGTCTAGCTAATGCATTTTCAAGTTTATACTTTTTGATACCATAAAGATGTTAGTAAACCCTCTCCTTGAGTTTCCTAATGGTTTTACCAATATAAAATGCAGGGCATGATTTACATGAATCTAAATAAACAACGCCCTTAGAAATGCAATTGAATTTGCATTTAGTACTGTACTCCAACTCACGTAGAGAGAACTTCTGGCCTGTGTCAATGTATGGACAGTAGGAGCACATCTGACTTCATATTTTTTCCTTTTCTAAACACAGTTCTTGGTCAACCAACTACATTAGAATGGCATGCCAATGTAAGAGACCCAATAGGTCCTTCTAACTTCATTATTTCATATAGCTTGGATGGTTATTCTATAATAAACATCATAAATAAAAAGTGAGACCTAATTAGGTCTGATAATGTTTTATTTGGTAAACTCCAAGAACAGTGTTTAGAAAAGGAAATAATCTAAAGAACCTGTTAGAAGGAAATAAGGGAAGAACGCACTGTTTTAATACTAAAGGAATGTGTAAATGTAAGATGTGCCCCTACTGCTCATACATTGACACAGGCCAGAATTTCTCTATACGTGGGTTGGAGTACAGTACTAAATGCAAATTCAATTGCGATTCTAAGGGTGTTGTTTATTTAGCTTCATGTAAATCATGCCCTGCGTTTTATATCAGTAAAACCGATAGGAAACTCAAGGAGAGGGTTTACAAACATCTTTATGGCATCAGAAAGTGTAAACTGGAAAATGCATTAGCTAGACATGTGGGTGAACACCCGAACCACTCGTTTGGATTAAGAGCAATAGATAGTGTTTTGGAGGATGAGAGAGGTTGTCCAACTTCCCCTCTTTTAGAAAAGCTGGAATTGCCCTGGCAATTACGAACTCGTGCTTGCCATGCACCCGGCTTGAATGAGATTTATTCAATAGCTTGTATATTAAAACTAAAGAGTCTTTTAAGATAACTCACCTATTTATCTATAAATTTACATACACATTTTAGAAGTATAAAAGAAAAATGTTCAAAACTTTTTAAATAATATGTAAAAGATTAAAAGAAATTCTTTACAGTTCAGGTTTTAGTCACATAATTAGTCTGGTTTGTCTTATCTCTATTGCTGCTTGTCAATAGATTTTAGGAAGTGTATTTAAGATATTTATTTAAACAAAACATTTAAATAATGTATGTTTTAAGTATACACACTTTAGTAGAAGTCTAACAAATATATTGTATTTAACTTAAGCGACATATTATATTTTAATGGTTTTATTTATTGTATTTTAGGATAAAGTGATATGTTAGATTAATTAATGTATTAACTAATTAATGTAGTCAATTGGTGTGATGAATTGATAGGAGGTTGAGAGTAACAGTATTAACGGTAGGATTTAAACACAGTGTGATGCAATTTCATGTGATTTGAAGAAGTCTTGCTATAAGCAAGCAGAAAAGCGCTTAATGGTAATAAAGTGTTGTTGGTTTTTTATACTTTGATCATGTTTTAAAAACTTGGACTACTTCTGGACTATGTCTGGACTGTTTTGGGGTCTGTCTGTCAATCTAGATTTGTGTTCTGTTTTTTTTCGTTGCCATTTCTGAGTCTGTTTAGTGTGAGGCATGGAGAGTACCCCAAACACCCCCCCTCCCTCCAGTTGGTTCCTGAAACGGACGAAATAGGAATACTAACGGCCCTGGTTGGGCGTTTATCACAACAAATGGATGCACTAGCTGTAAGAGTGGATTCCCTGTCTAATAATATAGCGGCTTCTCAACCTATGGTAAATACACAAACTGCTATGTTAACAACTAGTCATTTTTGTTGCACCGGTAGCAATTCAGAACCTTTACTGAATCTGAGCACCCACTTACAGTCCGTGGATGCTGTAAATGGAGAAGTTAACTCACAGCAAGATAACAGGAATCCTGTTGACTTAAGCAATGAACCCTTGGGGCTTATTGGAGCTCCGTCTATGGGTTTGAACGCCTGGTTCGCAGATGTCCCGACGTTTCAAGAGCCCTCAAGTAGTACACAATCAAATACGGAGCAACCAGCTGAAGGGTTACAGAACATTTCAGTGAATCTTAAGCTACTGGATTCAAAGTTGTTGAAATATAAAAAGTTGCAACTGGAAATTGCATATTTTAAAGAGTGCATAAGTGAGGATATTGCCCCTAAGGGGCTTAGATCGCGGCAATACCTGACTGGGCTGGTTGATGGTTCTAGTTTTCACAAGGATCTAATAAAATTATTTAACAAGCATGGAACGGAACTACTAGAACTAATGAGCAAATACTATCAATAGTCAGCTGAGGAATTAATGAAGGAAGCCATGATTTTGGATGAAACTATCAAAAATGATTTAGATTTTGCCCGATATAAATTTGAGTATGAAAGATGCTTTTCAAGTATCAACCCGTACTTAGGAAAACTGAAAGCAACAAAACAGAAAAAATTGAAAAGGGACAGGGAAGTGTATGGGCTTGGTGAAGCCTACCCTAAACCCCCCCCTTCACAATCTGGGCTAATGACAAAGGGTTATACAACGGAGGCTGGCTTTCCAATATACAACCAACAGAATGCCAGGTCCAGTGACAACGAGAGCAGTGTATCGTGAAGGGGGTTTCTCTGTGAATGAACAGAGTGGTGCTAGTTTCAATCACAATGCTACTACAAAAAGGAATATGCAACTGGGGGAGGCTTACATCTACTTCAGACAGAGAGGGAAATTTTCAGAAACAAGCCTCAGGCTACAACCTGAGGCAGGGTCTACCTCGAGTAGTGTACAACTCGACGAACAACCAGCATCCACGACAGAGGTAATGGAAACATCTTTAAATAACTGTGAAATTATACATAATACTGAAGGTGACTTTAAAATTTTTTAACTTCTCTTGCCTTGCAGTAGATGCTGTGTTAGCTGATTTGCTTGCAAAAGAACAGACCTTTGTACCAACAAGAAAAGCTGAAATACCTGAGACTGTTATAGATTTAAAGTCATTTACCCAAAAATTGAAACTTAAATTCTTGTTTGGTAATGAAAGTCATGTAAACAAAATGTTTCATATTGCTTGTACTTATTGCCCGCCCCTACATCCCACTTTAGCTATATTTGAGCAGGTTTGTGAGTTGGACTTGTACAATTATTTTAACCAACACAAACGTATTAATGGTGGGCCTTATAACATAACAACTGAGGAGAAAGAGGCCCTTAAGCTTTTTCAACAGACAGAAGTTAATTATGCAGCCTGACAAGGGTGGGGGTTTGGTGATTATGGACAAGTATGAATACCAGCAAAATATGGAGAAAGTTCTTAACAGTGAGGTATACTCTGAAGTATCACGGAACAAGTTAAATATTGTTTATAGGAGAATACGTTCACTATTGGATGAAATGTTTATAGAGGCTAGGATAGATGTAGACTCTTTTAACTTTTTGAATAATTTTCTTCGGTGGCAAAAGCCAGGGTAACTTTTTGGCTAGGCTTGTATAGGCCCTAGGGCCAATAGCCTAGTACCTATCTATGAACCTATGAACCTATGAACATGCCAGCTCCCAAGATCCCTATTCTATTCGGCATACCGAAAATACATAAGTCTGTCTCTGACCCACTGATGAGACCTTTAGCTGATGCGAGAAATGGCATCACCTATGCATGGGCAAGTATGTAGACCATATTTTAAAAAATACGTAGGGCAACAGGAACAAATCTGCAAAGACTCATGGTCTTTTTTGGCCAACATTAAAAATCTCCAGTTCAATAACAACTTGAACTTTTTAACGATTGATGTTAAAGACTTGTATTCATCAATCCCCCACATGGAGGGTATTGAGTGGGTAAGCCTGTTGCTGCACACTTTAGGGGCTCCTAGGTCCAAAATAGGACTAGTGGAGGAATTGTTGGACATCATTTTGTCCAACAATTTTATAACCTTTAACAACAGGTACTACATGCAAACAATTGGTGTGGCAATGGGCTCCTGTTTGGGGCCAGTTTTGCCAACCTAGTGATGGCATACTGGGAAAGGGAGTTTGTGAGAAAGGTCCCAAACATTGCAAGGCAGATACATTTTTATACACTATTTCTGGATGACATTTTTATGTTGATGGAAGGAGATGAAAACAAAGCCATCCAGTTAGTGTCATACCTTAATAACACAACAGGTATTTTGAAGTTCACCCATACTTTTAACACAGACAGAATAGCTTATTTGGATACTGATTTGAAGAAGGACTTGAAGTACAATTGTTATACTGCTAGAATATTCAGAAAGGACACTTAGTCCAGTACATTTTTGCACTTTAGCAGCTGTCACCCTTTACCCCAGAAATGATCAGTGGTGAAGGGGGCAGCTGCTGAGGGCAGCCCGTATGGTTTCAAACGAGGAGGCCTTTTTAATAGAGTGTGAGAACCTTGGAGAAATGTTTTATAAGAGAGGATATCCTGAACGGCTAGTAAAGGACCTAACTGTGGAAGTAGTAAACAAAAGACAGAGGGGGTTTTACCAACCCATCTTGGGGGTGAGTGAGGTAATTCAACCAACTACATTAGAAGGGCATGTCAATGTAAGAGACCCAATAGGTCCTTCTAACTTCATTATTTCATATAGCTTGGATGGTTATTCTATAATGAACATCATAATTAAAAATTGGGAACTAATTAGGTCTGACGATGTTTTATTTGGTAAACTCCAAGGTCCACCAAGAACAGTGTTTAGAAAAGGAAAACATCTGAAGAACCTGTTAGAAGGAAATAAGGGAAGAATGCACTGTTTTAATACTAAAGGTATGTGTAAATGTCAGATGTGTCCCTACTGCCCATACATTAACACAGGCCAGAATTTCTCTATACGTGGGTTGGAGTACAGTACTAAATGCAAATTCAATTGCAATTCTAAGGGCGTTGTTTATTTAGCTTCATGTAAATAATGCCCTGCATTTTATATCAGTAAAACCGATAGGAAACTCAAGGAGAGGATTTACGAACATCTTTATGTTATCAGAAAGTGTAAACTAGAAAATGCATTAGCTAGACATGTGGGTGAACACCCGAACCACTTGTTTGGCTTTAGAGCAATAGATAGTGTTTTGGAGGATGGGAGAGGTGGTCCAACTTCCCTTCTTTTAGAAAAGCTGGAATTGTCCTGGCAATTACGAACTCATGCTTGCCATGCACCTGGCTTGAATGAGATTTAGTCAATAGCTTGTATATTAAAATTAAAGAGTCTTTTAAGATAACTGACCTATTTATCTATAAATTTACATACACATTTTAGAAGTATAAAAAAAAATTTTCAGAACTTTTTAAATAATATATAAAAGATTAAAAGAATTTCCTTACAGTTCAGGTTTTAGTCACATAATTAGTCTGGTTTATCTTATGTCTAGTGCTGCTTGTCAATAGATTTTAGAAAGTGTATTTAAGATATTTATTTAAACAAAAGTTATTTAAATAATGTATGTTTTAAGTATATACACTTTAGTAGAAATCTAACAAATATATTGTATTTAACTTAAGCGATACATTATATTTTAATAGTGGTTTTATTTATTGTATTTTAGGATAAAATGATATGTTAGATTAATTAATGTATTAACTAATTAATGTAGTCAATTAGTGTGACGAATTGATAGGAGGTTGAGAGCAACAGTATTAACAATAGGATTTAAACACAGTGTGATGCAATTTCATGTGATCTGAAGAAGTCTTGCTACAAGCAAGACGAAAAGCGCTTAATGGTAATAAAGTGTTGTTGTTTTTTAAACTTTGATCGTGTTTTAAATACTTGGACTACTTCTGGAGTACTTTTGGACTGTTTTTGGGTCTGTCTGTCAATCTAGATTTGTGTTCAGGTTATTTCCATTGCCATTTCTGAGTCTGCTTCCAGAAGAATGCAATCAGGCTGCTCTTCAGGAGAGCCGGTAAGGCTGCCCCGAGAAGGAGTCTCTGGGGCCGTGGTTATGTGGACCCCCTCTGCCTCGAAAGGGGTGTCTTCCAGAATTGTTACCCCCTCTGCCTCTGGAGGTATCATCACCACATGTGGCATGGAAAGGACCCTGAGATTTTTTGTGCCACATCTTCCCACTCCTCTGGTTCCTGGAGAAGGAACGTTGAGGACTGGAAAAATGTAGACCTATGGCAGAAAGGGTCTTACCATCCTGCTCACTCCTGGCCAGAGTGTCCTTTACCTTGGAGTCAAACAGGGAAGATGCTTTGATGGGAGAATTCAGAAAGGAAGACTTGAAGGGTTCCGCAAAGTCACAAATGTCCATCCAGGCATGACATCTCATAACAATACCTGAACCGGCAGCTCTAGCCACCCCTTCGGTTGTGTGTGAAAGCAACCTCATGGACGAATTGGAGACTGATTCCAGGGTTGTAAGCTGTGAGGCAACTTTGTCCCTTACCTCATCAGACACCTGTCCTGTGAGTGTTTCAGACAGTTCAGATATCAAGTCTCTTTGGAGCCTCATAAAATGTGTCAAGTAGTTCAGGGACCGCATGGCAAAGGTCGCTGATGCAAAGACTCGCTTCACCAATCTGTCCATCGCCCGGGACTCTCTTTTGGGCAGGTAGACAGTAGGACTCTCTTAAGCTAAATCCTTTTTCGTGGCTGCCGCCACCACCATAACATTGACTGGTAAACCTCTGGACCAATGTAGGTGTTCCTCGGGTGGAGAAAGTATCTTGTTGGGTCACCGAGGGATTGCCTCAACAGAATTAGGGTTCTTCCAGGCACTCTGCACCACAAGCTGAACCAGCTCATCTGCAGGTAGAGTGACACAAGAGGTAGATGGGCAGGCAGGGAAAGCCTGCAGGAACATGGACTCCTCAGATGAAGGATTAGTGGGCTTCCAGTCACCCCTCTGTTTCAGCATTTCAAGGATGTCTCCGAAGGAGATATCATCAGGGGGTAAACGTGGGAAACCTTCACCATCATCAAAATCCATGTCCTCTGTTAGGGGCTCCTCAGGGGAGTCTATGTGCTTCCTCTTGCACAATCTCTTCCATGGGGCTCCACATTGGTGGCTTCTGAGGAGGACTCAGAAGAGTGGGTACCCTGTACAAGGGGTTCCTGCGGCTTCCCTGCCCAGAGACCCAGGGAGTTGGCCTGTAGCAGCTGTAGCTCAGGACAAAGAAATCTGGGGTTCCAACGTCGGCAGAATGCTTCCAGAGGCAAGCATCCTCTCCATCACATGTAAAGCAGGTCCGTCCAAAGAGGGATGGGAGCCTGGAACCAAGAAGGACAACCTCGGAACCAAGGTCACACTCCGCCGAACCCGCTCCCGAGGATGGAGCCTCATGCAAGATCAGTGCAGACACAGCTCTCGGCAGCGAGGATGGAACTGAAGAAATGCTTGCAACCATGCCCCAAACTGAAAAGCCTGCAGCCCACTCACGGGGTTGAGGAAAGAATGGTTCAGCAGGAACCGAGGACCAAAGGGATGGTCCCAGAGGCACAGTGAGGTCCGCTATCAGCGCAGAGACAGGTAGGTTCTGAAAAGGATATCGGAGCAGAAGGCTTTGGAACTGGAATGGTCAAAGGAGGAGAATAGGATGGAATCCGTAGAGAAGTCAACCCAAGTCCTGCTGGAGGATGGGTCCTGGAAGGCATGGGTATCCCCTGGCTGCCAACAGCTGATCCACAAGATGCACCACATCAAGTTCTGAAAGGCTCCTGGTGGGTCTAGTGGATACTCCCGAGGGGGAGTCAGGTCAATATAGAAATGAGCTATACACTTGGCCTAGAAACGGGTCTATGGACGGAGAGTATCAGGTCCATGGTGTAGAATCTACCAGCACCAATGTCTCAAGTTTGGAGACAGGAAGCAGTGGGGTCAAATCCATTCTAGTTGGAACCGTAAAAGAGCCCTGTGCCGAAGGGGCACTCGGAGCCGATACAGGAGGTTCAATCGTCATTGCACAGATAGGCATTGAAGGCGTGCACTGTGCTGAAGCGGCACCCGGTGGCGAAGTTGTAGTAGGCGAGGCGAGGTTTATAGTCAGTGACGGAAACAGTATGGGAGTCGAAGATGGTGCCGATATAGTAGCAGTCGTACCACTTGGAACAGACGAGGTTGGTGCCAACGAGGCAGATTTATGCTCCAAAAAAAGTTTTTGCACTTTAGGTTTCACAGTCTTACCCTGGTCACCTGAGGGTGAAGAGGGAAATGAATGGGGCCTTTTCTTATCCTTCCTAGGAGGGGTTGAGACCTCTGTCACAGAAAGGGCCTCTGAAAAGGGAGACTTATGTAGGCCCGTCAGTATTAATTTATTCTTGCTCTTGTTCAGAGTGTGCTGGCTGAAACTCGGACAAATCACCCAGGGAGGTTGCAACAAAAGATGGGGCACCCACAAGCAGTAGACACAACACTGTGAGAGTCACTATTCAGATGTTTACCATTACACAAAGTACAATGCTTGAAACCCAATGTACCCTTCTTATCAGACATCATGGAAAAGTTAAACACAACAATCAGAACTTCAGAGAAAAATGTAAATTCCACTCTCTCTATGCCTAAACCTATCTAAATACACACAGTATCTATCCAAAGAGTCAAAAACATGCAACTAGACAGAAAAAGGGGAAGGAGAGGAAAAATACCAATGATGGAATTCAAGGAATACCACAAGGGTAAAGAGAGAAGGCCGTACCACCAATGGTACTTAAACGATTACCAAACGGGTAGAAGTAGAAGTAGAAGTGAAAAAAGTGTATATCTAACTGCAAATATAAAGATTAATGGATGTCAGTCACAAACGACAAGCTAATAGACAAATTTTTCCACAAAATATCAAAACGTTTCCACTTAGCTGAGAGCTTGGCTGAAACGCGGCTTTACGACTACATGACAAACGAGATTTGAAGTAACAGGGAGAAGGGCATTGTGGGTAGAAGCTTACCTCGAGAGTTTTTTGGCTGGCACGAGCTTGGTATTAGGCCGACTCAGTTCCAAGGGCTCAGAACCGAACCCATCAGTGATGAATGGAAAGAAGATTAACAACATCAGATGAATACTTTCTGATAAGCAAATTCAGTAAAGAAACTATCTAAAATAAAACTGAAAAGTACTCCTATACAAATATTTAGACTTTTAGTGGAAAGAACAATAATATTTGAAAAGGTAAACTGGGTTTTTTTCTTCTGAAAGATGTCCAGTCCAGCAAATAAAAATTTGAGAATATAGTATACATGGTGTGTGATGGGAAGGGGAAAGCATGATTTGTTGAGTGCCCCTAAAACCTGCACCATAAGTCTTATCATTTACCAGGATGACTCTGTTCTTAACAGATAAATAGACTTCTCAGTTCAATGTTGTTACATAATTATTTATTATGAAAGCCCTAAATGCAATAACTGCTTATTACAAAAGCCCTATCAATGAAACAACTTCATTGCCCTTTTAGTGAAACTTTACCTTGACATTCCTGCACATTGCCTTTCTAACTTTTACTTACAGTTAAAATATTACCAAAAATTAATTTGGTGATAACAGAGTGTGATGAAATATTATTAGGCGGTCATCTTTTATAACTATTCTAAATTATCTTTCATTTTTAAGCTATAAAACTATATTTCTAGACTTGTTGAAAGCATATGACGAGTTGGAGATCGACCAGTAAAGCTGATTTGAGCAGTCTTGTGATGGTTCAAAGTCCTGTAAACACTGGTATAATTACTACAGGCTATATATACAGAGACCCAATGACAAAACTGCTAACAGGGTTCAGACTCATACAGGGGTTCTCAGTAGAAGTAGGTATGCATTAGGGCTCAGCTTTGAGCCCACTGCTGTTCTCATTGGTGATGCACAAAACCAGAAAACATCAAACTGGAGAGATCAAGAAAGCTGCTGTATACACATGATGTGGCACTACAGTAAGACTTTGAACAGGAATAACAGCAAACGATAAGGGAATGGAAAGCAAAGTTGAAGTTATTCAGTACAGACAAAACACTGGTCATGGCAGCTACTGGGGAAATCACTAGAAGCTTTAAACTGAGATAAAAGGGAAAACAGTGGAACAGGTTAAGTGCCTCAGGTGCCTAGGAGGTGTGGTTGAGAATGGAAGTCTGAATGAGGATGACAGCTCTAGAATCAAACATGCTGCAGCCAACTGGCACAAAGTGTCAGAGATGATGTGTGACACAAGAATCCCAAAGAAGTTGAACATAAAAGTTTACAAAACTGTGGTCTGATCACTGCTTCTGTATGGCACAGAAACCTGTCAGTGAAGGTAGCGTAACTGAGGAAGCTTGAGGTGATGGAGATAAAATGTCTGAGATGCGTAGTAGGATGCACATTGTAGGTTAGATGAACCAATGGAAACAACACAGAAGAAGTCAAAGTAGCTCCAATTACAGATTACAGAGGTTAGGGCATATCTGCAGGAAATCAGAAAACAACCTGATGAAGCAGATTTGGGACAGATAGGAAGAAGGTAAGAGGAAGTGTGAACATCCTGGTAAGAGAGGGATGAATTGCATGAGTGAAGATCTGACACACCAAAGCATGACTGTTGAAGGCAGGAGAGTCGCTCTGAATACAGAGAAGTAGCAACAATTGACATGAAGTCCTGATCCCATGTAAAAATGAAAAAAAGGGGTTGACTGTGATGATGATGACGATGATGATGATTTCTAAATTGTATAATTTTATGCAGGTATTAAACTCTGACAATTTTGCACTAAATAATTAATGCTATATACTGCACTAGTTGCAATATGCATGGGATTTAAATTTCTGTTGTTATAGGTCATTTTGGCAGTAACAAATAAATATTTGTTCAGATACTAGATGGCCACAGAGGTTTCAAAAGAATGGACAAAATGCTACAGGTTCATAGGAGTTTACCTGGCTAACAGCTTAACAGCCCTTACAAGCCTAGTCAATGTAACCCAGTTTTACCCAATATATGACCCCTAGGGGCAAGAGGGTGGCATGGATATGTGCCTATGCCTTGAGTATCTTACTGAATGCCCCTGTCCATAAGAGACATAGGCAAGACCCCAGCTGTGAATTTGTGATTCCCCATCCATTGATCTAAACTGCATTTGAAGAGGGCCTGGGAAGGGCTCAGCTTAACATGAATAGGAAGCCTGTTCAAAAGAAGGGGCAATCTCTGAGACACATATCTGTCTCGCCAGCATGTTTTGTTTGAGTTGCTGACTAAGTTTAGATCCTTAGATAGGGTGACCCTCATGCTCTTTGACTTGTGGATAAGTAGCAGCTCCATCAGGGCTGGATTTGTGAGTGCCTTGTAGGCCAGGCATAGGTCACCCCTTAATAGTTGGCAGGAGACAGAGTAAAGGGATAGGGCTTTTTGTCTAGCTGTATAAGGCATGTGGTTTACACGCTGCATTTTCTTTTTCCTTTGAGGCCACTCCAGCTGCTGTAAGTGCCTAGTCAAGTACATGCCAAATGGTGCATTGTATTATTTTATTGGTGTAATGAGGGCTGAGTACAGCAGGGCTATAATTTTCCTGGATATGAACACTATATCTTTACTTATAATTATGTTGCATAGAAGGACTTCCTCACTACTGTGGACACATGCTGGTCAAAGTTCAGGCTACTATCTATCTGTGTGCCTGGCTAAAACCTTACATTACCAGTGAGCAAATCCTCCCTACCGGTTACGGCATACTAAGGGTAGACTGGCTAAACAAGAAAGGAGGCGGTGTAGCTATAATATTTAAACAGCATCTAAACATCCAGATCTTAAAATCATAAGCTCCACATACAGGCAATGAAGAAATAATATATACCAACCTCAAAATAAACCAGAATAAAACCATCAACATGCTAGATGCTACTTCCCACCTGGCCAAAACATCCCTCCACTAGAAAACATCCTCAGCTAGTCTACCCACCATCTCCCCCAAGAAACTATAATTTTAGGCGATTTCAGTATTGACTGGCAATCCTGTTCTGGCAATCATCCAACCCATCATGTAAACCTTCATGGCTTCACCCAATTAGTCCAGTCGCCAACCAGGATAAATAAAAACTCAAACAAGCACACTACCCTGGATTGGATACTAGTCAGAAAGAGCCCCCAGTCACATATAACAGGCTGCTTATCAGATAGCCTCAGTGATCACTCCCCAACATTCCTACTCCAAAAATACCTATACCAAGCTAAACCTGTCATCTACCGTCAAATATGTAAAAAACTAAACGTTAACCCACTCACATTCATCTCATCCCTCAAAGAATGTAACTGGCATCCACTAAAGTACCTCAATCTTGATGATGCAGTAGAATGTTTTAATACTACCTTCCTGAGCATCCTTAATTAACATGCCCCCATAAGACTTTCCAGAACCAAAGCACAACCCTCTCCATGGCTACAGAAAACCTCTAAGTCAGAAATGAAAAACAGAGATAAAGCCTGGGAGCACTGGCACAAAACCAAAACCCCTTCAACTAGACATAAATTCATAGAACTATGCAATAGAGTCAAAAAGCTAATAAAACAGGACAAATTCCAATACTACCAGTCTGCTCTAGACTCCTCCCAACACAACCCCAAACAATTCTGGTCCTCCATAAACTCCATCCTCCACCCAGGAAAAGTCAGTACCCCTCCTCCTAACATCCCTCACTCCTCCGAAAATATTGCTACCTCATTCAACATAACCTTCACACAGACCATACTATCACTAGCTAAACAACACAACCCCCCTCCCCTCCAGCCCACACCTTCAACTAGTAATCTCCCCACTGCCTTCTCTTTTTCTCCTGTACCTACCTCCAACATAAAAAACTCTTAACTAAACTTAAGCCCACCAAATTAGCAGCAGATAACCTCCCAAGTGAATACTTACAAGTCACAGCTGATGCTCTGGCCTACCCAGTATCCATCTTGAGTAACCGATCTCTGTCAGAAAGTTACGTTCCCACACTATGGAAAGTATCACATATAATTCCCCTCCACAAAGGCGGCTCCTCCACAGAACAAACCAATTACCGCCCCATAACTATTCTTTCTCCACTCTCCAAAATACTAGAGAGAAGCATTCACTCTCACGTCTCAGACTACCTCCTTACTAACAACCTCCTTTCCAATACTCAGCATGGTTTCCGACCAAACCAAAGCACCACTACTGCCTTACTCTCCTTTACTAACACTATCCTTCAGCATAAAAACAATGGCTATCTCTCCTCTGCTACTTTCCTAGACCTATCTAAAGCATTTGACATGGTGCCACACAAACAACTCAGCTCTTTCCTCAATAACATATCCTTCTCTCAATCAGTCACCAACTGGTTTCAGAGTTACCTGTCTGACTGCCAACAATCCATTGTATGGCAGAATGACATATCTCCCCAACTACCTGTCTCTATACGGGTTCCCCAAGGATCCATCCTTGGACCCCTACTCTTCTCTATTTTCACCAGTAATCTAGCCTCTGCCACCAAACATGGCACACTCATACAATAAGCAGATGACTCAACCATCATCTGCTCATCCCAGTCCCTACCCAAACTGCAAAAAGTCACACAGGAAGCCTTTTCCTCTGTTAAAACATGGTTATCCGATGCCCAATTAATACTCAACCCAAACAAAACTAAACTACTCACCTTCCAACCCACCAAACATACTCAAAACAACTCTCACTTTAACATCACAGCAAAAGACAATACCACTATACACCCAACAGAACACGCCAAATTGCTAGGAGTGGAAATAGACAATAAACTAAAATTTGACATTCACATATCCATGACCATAAAAAAAATCCACAAAAAACTAGGAGCGTTATACAGATAAGCAACTTCTCACCAAAGCAGCAAAGATTTCAGTAGCAAATTCCCACCTTATCTCCATCCTACATTATGCCTCTCCAATATATACCAACCTAAGGCAATGTGATCTAAACAAGCTAGAGACCTGTTACAACAAAATCGCCCGATTCGCCACAGGGGCATCCTACCATAGTCAACACTGCCTCTCACTTGCTGAACAAGGCTGGCTTGAACTCCCTCACCTCCTTCAATGGTATCAACTCACACTCGCCCACAAACTAGTAAACCATCCACTAAATGTCCCATCCCTCCAGAATCTACTTCAACCACTAAGATCCAGCAATAAAAATCACTTGCAGATCACTAAAGCCAATAACTCTGCTGGTGAAGCACTATTCTCTTGCGCCATAGCCAAATTATGGAACTCCCTCCCACTGTACCATCATGCACCCACTTCAAAACTTTATTAAAACTGCACCTAAAAACATGCTGACTATGCCCTTGCAACTCCCACTCTAATATCACCCACCCCATCCACCCACTACCTTTCTTTCCACCCCACTAACTACCTTGATTATAGCAAGCTTGGATGCTCATACGCCTACTACTTATTACACAGCAGGAACTTCTTATTGTAACAATTGTTAATGTCTGTTATGTACTTCGCAGATGATAAAGATTCTAGTTGTCTACTGATGTACTATGTTCTTCATCTGTAACTATGTTTGTAATTGTTAATTGCTATGTTAATCAAATTGTTAATTGCTATGTAAATCCAATGTAATTACTGTCTGTATATTTTAACTGTGGAGCTTTTCTCCCCGGGCCTCCGCTGAAAATGGACCTACGTCCAGTCGGACACTCCTCGTCAAGAAATGTAAATAAACAAATAAATAAATAAATACATAAATAAATAAAATCTCACCTCTGAATCTATTCCTAGGGGTATATCATTGATGTTGTAATATGCAGGGGTATTTAACTTCCCTGACGGTATGCTAATTAATTTTTTTGCATTTAGTTTTAGGCCGTGGTTCTCGCACCAGTCATTTGTCTGATCTAGACTATCCGGAAGGATATCTACATTGATGAGGGATTCAATGATTGCTCCCAGCTTGCAGTCGTTGGCAAACTTTGTCATCCAGAGGCCTTCCACATTAGTCTTGACTTCAGTTAAATATATTCCAAACAGGAGTGGTCCTACTACTGAGCCATGTGGCACATCACTAGTAACTGGCCTCTTGCCACTAACTTTAACCACATGTGTCCTATCCATGAGCCAATTGGCTATCCATCTGGTGACATAGGGATTTATGCCCAGTTTTTTGAGTTATTTATAATACTTGAATGGGGAAGTGTGTCAAACACCTTGGCCAGGTTCAGGTAGGTGGTATGTGCTGTTTTACCCTCATCCATGGCTTTAGAGACTTTCTCAAAGAAGTCCAACAGATTCAGTAGGCATTACCTGCCTTTGACAAAGCTGATATGAGTCAAGTTCAATGTTTGCAGGTTTACTATATTATAATTTATCAGGTCCATGATTATTCTTTCCATGGCCTTACATATGACTAGACAAACCTATGGTTCTTTAATTTCCTGAGTCAGTAGATAGTCCCCTTTATGCAGAGGGATGACTGTTGCTGTCCTCCACTCTATTAAGACAAAGCCAGTCCAGAGGCTGTGGTTAAATAGAAATCTTAATAAGCCTGATGAGTCCTGATTTAAACTGTTTAAGAGGCAACCTGGTATATCATCAAGCCCCACTGAAGCCATGCTTTTAGCTTTATAGAGTGAAAACCTGTTTGGTGATAATTGGTGGTGGAGTGGTGTAGGGTATTTCTTGAGGGAGAACTGGGAGTGATGGAGAGATAAAATTTGAGCTGAATTTGTCAGCCAGGAAATTTGCTATATCTTCTGGCTGAGTATAGGTGATGCCATTTACAACTGATTCTGCACATCACTGGGTGCTGCCCTTAAAACTGCAGATATACCTGAAAAATGCCTTATGGTTATCCTTAGCCTTGGAGGCTATTTGTACCTCAAAGTCTGCTTTCAAAGACTTGACTAGTTCTTTGATTCATTTTAGACTAATGAGGGACATTTTGCGCTGATGTACACATTCTCTCATACTTCTTGACAGGATTTTCTTTCTTTTGTTGTCCAACCTAGTAATACCAGGGGTCAACCAGTGTGGCTTGTTTTTGTGTTTTGACCTGGGCTTATTCCTCTCTGGTACTGCCACTTCTATGCAGCTGTTTATATGGTCATACAGATGTTTTAGGTATACCTCTGCATAAGTTTCCGTGTTTCTGGATTTAGGGGCGCTTAGAAACTAGCTATTCCACCCAAAAAGTTCTTAAAAGTTTTTGGAGTTAGGCGGAGAACTAGTTTTTGCTTTATTTAAAGGGAGATCACTTTGTGATCTGATCTTACCAGTGAGGATATCACACACAGGGAGTGCAGAGCTCTCCCATATTTGTGAGTACCAGATGTAGGATATTTGCTCCCCTAGTTAGACTACAGACTAGCTCCTCCAGGGTATTTGAATTTACAAAATCAAGAAATCTTTGGGCCTGCATGTTAGTGGTTGTGTATGCCTCCCAATTAATGCAGGGGTAGTTAAAATCACCCAAGAGTATAGTATTGGGTTGGATGGTGAGTGATTCTAGTAACTTCGGGTATGATGTATGGGTGTTCTGGTTCATGGTGGGGGACCTGTAGCTAGCAAAAATATGGTAATGGATTCTGCCCATGCTTAATTGGACATGGAGTAGCTCAAAAATGTCATATTCTTTGACCAACCTTGAGGTATGCTCATCCTTTATGTAGACAGATACATCTCTGCCTTTTGCTCTTTCATGTGCAGTGGGTAGTCAGCATTATAGCCTTGTACTGCTGGATTGCTTTCCATGGCTTTGAACTATGTTTCAGTAACTGCATAGACATCAGCATTCTCCAGGGTGAGGAGAGCTTCTAGGGAGTGCAGTTTCTTGTTGAGCTCCTAGTATTGATGAGTAACATGTTTAGCTTGTCCTCAGCAGCTTTTGTTATGTTGGAAGGTTTGTCTGTTTGGCAACACCTAAAAATCAAATCTAATTAATGGAGACAGCCACAGACATGAGGACTTTACAGCTGACTGTTTCCTTCTGCTTCTAGCCTAAACTGGTTTTGGCACTAGAGAAAATATTTAATTTCAAAGAAACTGTCACCTCATCACTGCCTATACTTTGTATTTAGCAGGATAATTCATCAAACAGAATGTTTTAGGGAAGGCATGTCTATGCACATAATTGTCTCCTTAAATTCAATAATATATTGTTTAAAATTGTAGATTTGAGCAGTGATTTGCATTCACATTATTATGCAAGACCTGTGCTAATTTTTTTCCCTCTTGGCTAGGTTCAGGATATACGATCATTGATAAAAAAGTAAGAATTCCCTGTTAAGGTGTTTTGGCTTCCTTGATGACTTGTAGAACTCAAGAAAGTGCTTTAAGGTATTAAAATAACTTAAGACATAAAGACACAGTGATTTCAGGGATGTGAGCAGAACTCTACCTTGTTTCCAAGACAATTGTCAAGACAAAAGGAGTTTAAAACACTAGCAGATGAAAGATGCATGAAATGATTTTGGCAACAGAGGTAAACCAAGGATGTTTTAACAATATGAGTATCTCTAAAATTGGATCTGAGAAGCAATATTTGCTTTTAACATGACTTAGTGGATGAAAAAGGAGTAAAAGTGCCCAGTAAACTGCTTCCCCTTTAGAATGAAAACCATAAGTGTTTGTGATTATAGGTCTTCAGAGCTTCGGATTTTTATGTAAAAACAAAGCGCATCCCATATGAGCACTAAGCCACCGAAAACAAGCCCCATTACATCCAAAGAACAAAGATGTAAAAAAAATACCACATTCTAATAAAATAAACTTATGTACAAATTGCAAACAATTCTGAATAGAGGCTTAAGCAGTCTGTTTTGATGATTTGGCTTTATACTGATAGCATTGGTTGCCCCTGACTCATCAAATCAAACCTGCTGAAAACTGAGATACTTAAAAATAAGAAAAAAAAAAAACATTAAAAGTATTTTGCAGCTGGGCAAGTCTGCCTGCATCTCCATACCCTACTTGTGTGTGTGCATGTGTGTGGGGAGGGGGCTGCACAGTGGCACAGCAGATAGTGTTGTTGCCTCAAAGCAACATGTTCTCCAGTTCAATTCCCAGCTGGAGTGCCCTCTATGTGAAGTCCATATGTCCACCCTGTGTTCACCTGGGTTATCACCAGGTGTTCCGGTTTCCTTCTACATTCCAAAGATGCACAATGTAGACTGGACATTCTAAACTGGCCACAAGTTTTGTGTATATATGTGTGTGTGTGTGGTATGTGAGACCAATCATGGCAGGCTAGCCACCCAGTGGTGTGAAACTGGCTACAGATGATTGCTTCTGTTAATGTGATTCCCCAACCCCATGTGCAAAAATGGGAAAAAAAAGTGTTGTGGATGGATATAACAGACAGGAAGTCCGAATGAGCACAGATATTTGGAAAATTGCTGGTGAATCTGTATCGACGACTATCTCCTGTTAATGAAGTTAAGTAAGAACATTCAGTATGTGTGCTGAGTTGTTCGATACTGTGTTTTTTTTTTTCCTTTGGATTTGGGAATTACCAGACTGTTGGATGGAAATATTACCACCACATTATAGAAAATCTTTTTCCAAAAAAAACTTTTCTGTCTTTCTTCAGCTGTCAACCTTAACATAAAACCAGCATTATCCTAAAATCAAGTTTATGAGGGCAAAAATGATATGTAGTACCTATGAGACATATTAAAAAGTGACTTTTGACTTTTCACATAGATATATACATAGGGGCTATTAAAAAGGGACTTAATCTTACTGCAGGAGGAGGCCACTAAAATGCACCATGCTTAATTACTAGTTTATAGACCAAAAACTGTCTACGGCTTCTGATACAATTAGGTTAACTACAACCAATGGGGTGAATACATTTTGTGTTAAATAGATGATAGAAAATTATTGGCTGATCTTTTTAAACAATGGGGTCTTGAATTATGCCTTGGAACCAGTTTATAAATTTAGCTTCTGAAGACACAGACATTTATTTTAATATTTCTACCAAAGCAACCCTTGAATACCAAATCTTGATCCCCAGAGTTTCATCCCAAAGTAAGTCCTGTACAGGGCATACTCACTGTCAGTTTACAGCAAATGTGAAATATTTTACAACTAAGAGCTCTAAAGCCTCTTTCCAGATTGGATCTCATACTACATGCAATACAAGAAAACTGGTTTATCTAGCAGAGTGGTTGTGCAGAGCATTTTATGGTGGTACATGAGTTGTGTTTTTAAGGAAATAATCTCAATTCATTTGATTGCTCTAATATGGAAAAAGAGCTCTAATGTTCTGTTAATTCATCCTGGAATACATTTATTTTTGTGAGAATTTGATGGCATTTTGTATGTTCAAATGGAAAGAAAATTTATATTATTATTGGATAACAAAGAAAAAGTATTTATTATTAACAGGAGCTTTATTAAATAAGGACTGAATAAGTAATTATAATCCACACATATACTACTTTGTGGTTTAGTTTTGTTTTGGAGGAACTATGTATCACTATATATCTATGAATATTTCTGAATACATTTAAAATTTTGTTTGAACTGCTCTCTATTGGGATTATATAGGAAAATTAGTCTTTTTATATTATGTTCCTTAAGCAGTGAATAAAATTATGTAATGTATTAGCTCATTAGCTATTGGTTTAGCATAGCATGTTTATAGGTTCATAGCTATATATTAGGCTAATGAATACTGGGGATTTTATAAGCCTAACCATGCAACTGAACTGTATCCTGGGAGTTATTGTGCCACATAGGTTATTTTAAGGGGGTGTATGTTAGTTAGGGTGTGTTTTAATGGCTGCCTTTGTCCATTAGAGACACAGGTGTCAGACCAGGGATGAATTTCTGATTTCCAATCCACTGGTCCAAGCTGCACTTGAATAAGGTTAGGGAAGGGCTCCGTTTCAAATGGATGGGAAAACTATTCCAAAGAATGGCAATTCTCTTATATATATATATATATATATATATATATATATATATATATATATATACCTGTCTCTCCAACATGTCCTATTTAAGTTTCAAGCAAAATTTAAATCCTTAGATCCACTAGTTCTGATGCTATTCATTTTGTGGATATGCAAAAAGCCCTTCAGAGCAGGATCCAAGGATGCCTTGTTTGCCAGAAATAAGTTGCTTCTCAGCAGTTTGTAGGAAACAGAATATAGAGATATGGCTTTAAGGTGATCTGTATAGGACATTGTGTTTATACTCTGTATTCTTTTTCTGAAGAACCTCTATGGATATTCTAATTATTGAATATGTTTGATAAGATACATAGTGAAGGGGGTATTATTACTCAATGATGGGTCAGTGGTTTCTCTGGACATAGATGTCATGCCCTTACTTGTAAGTTAAGTGACACAGAATGATTTTCTTATAACCTTAGACACGTTAGTCAAAAGCCAGGTTACTATCTACATAAGTCCCCAACTCCCTGACTCCTGTGTCTACTTTTAGGGGTGTTTTATCAATGATGTAGTTTCCCCTGGGGGGGGGGTCCAACTTCCTAAAAGGTACTATTATACATTTCTTGACATTGAATTTTAAGCCATGGCTTTACCACCAGTCATTTTCTGTGTTAGACCTTCCTGTAAGATTTTAGTGTCTTGGGGGGCTTCTATGATTGTTCCTAGCTTGCAATCACCTGCAAACTTTGTAAGCCAGAGACATTTGTCAATCGACTTGACTTCTGAAAATAAATGCCAAAAGAGGACGGACTTCAACACAGAGCCCTGGGCTACTCCAATTGTGATTGGCCTCTTTGTGGAGATGATTTCTCCTGTCCTTACTTACTGGGTCCTGTCTGTGAGCCAGCTGGCTAACCAGTGAGTTACATAGGGTTTTATGCCTAATTATGCAAGTTTGTTTACAGTGGCTGAGTGAGGTATTGTAAAAATGACTAATAGGTTAAGGTAGACAGTATGCACCATTCTGCCCTCATCTATTGCTTTGATGACCTTCTGAAAGAAGTACACCAGGTTCAAAATGCATGATCTGCCTTTGACAAAAATAACCTGAGTTGGGTCCTATATCTGAAGGCTTCCTGTGTCATTCTTAATCATTTCCATGATAATTCTTTCCATAGCTTTGCATATGAGACTAGTCAAACTAATAGGTCTGTGGTTCCTAGGATCAGTTGGTGGTCCACCCTTATGCAGAAGGATGACTGCTGCAGTCTTTCATTCATGTGGCACAAAGCCTGTGTGGAGGCTATGGTTGAATTGTGACACCAGTAGCCCTGACAGGTCATAGTTCACGCTATTTAGCATGCATCTTGGGATATTATCATGGCCCATATAAACTGCATTCTTGGCCTAAGGGAGCATATCTAAAACCTACTTCTTATTGATAGTTGGAGGGATTAGATTAGATGGCATTTTTTGGGGCCAGCTGGGGGTAAGAGGGGGATAAAATTAGAACTGAATTTGTCAGCCAGAAGATTTGCTAGATCTCCCAATTCTTTGAATGTGGCTCCATTTACCAATAGTTTGGCACACTGTCATGTGCAGCTTTTAAGGTTTTGGACACAGCTAAAGAAGGACTTATGGTCATACTTGGCCTGGGACATTATCTTTACTTCAAAATTTGTTTTGCTGGACTTAATTAATCCTCTTAATTATCTATTCAGTTTGATAAGAGAGTTTTTTTTTACATATTTGTTGGTGTTCTTCTTCTTTCGGCTTTTCCCAGCTACGGGTCACCACAGCGGATCATTTGTCTGCTCATGATTGGCAGTGGAGTTTTTATGGTGTCGAGTTGCCAGCCTGGTGCCCAACCTTCCACGGAAGGCACACACACGCACACACTCACGCCTAGGGCCAATTTAGAGTATCAAATCCACCTACAGCATGTCTTTGGGATGTGGGAGGAAACCAGAGCACCCAGAGGAAACCCACGCGATCACAGGGAGGACATGTTTGAACTTCTTAATTTTAGTTATGATCTTTTTTTTCTTTTGTTGTACAACCCGTTTAATTTTGATTCCACTTTGATGCTTTTTTGAGTTAGTTTTGGGCTTACTTCTGATAGGCGAAGCAGCCTCTATGCAATCACTGAGATGGCGTACAGAGTGTCTGAATAATTCTGCATAGGCTGCTTGTTATCTGAGTTTGAAGGAGGCTGAAATTTGGACCAACAATGACATCAGAACCGTAGTATAACAGATATTTTATATGTCACAGAAGACACCAAGTTAGCATTATTTTATCTAATTTATTATATACTCTAAGATGTTAAACAAGTGCTACCACACTAAGAGTCAATAAATAAACATTTTCTCAGATCAAAGTCACACTTATTACCTTGAGTTCCAGTAGACTATCCAATGTAAAGTTTTTATCCATTGTAATTGACCGGCCAATAGTGGTCTGAATAGCATCTTTCCTTCAAAGTTTGCTTTGCTGGACTTAATTAGTCCTCTTAATTATCTATTCAGTTTGATAAGAGAGATTTTTTTTATCTTTGTTGGTGCTGAACTTATTCATTTTAGTTATGATCTTTTCTTCTTTTGTTGTACAACCTGTTTAATTTTGATTCCACTTGGATGCTTTTTTGAGTTAGTTTTGGGCTTACTTCTGGTAGGCACAGCAGCCTCTATGCAACCACAGAGATGGTTGTACAGAGTGTCTATGAATAATTCTGCAAAGGCTGCTTTGTTATCTGAGTTTGGAGGAGCTTGAAATTTGGACCAACAATGACATCAGAATCATACTATAACAGAAGTTTTATATGTCAGAGAAGACACCGGGTTAACATTATTTTTGTCTAATTTATTATATACTCTAAGATGTTCAACAAGTGCTACAACACTAAGAGTCAACAAAATAAACATTTTCTCAGATCGAAGTCTCACTTATTACCTTGAGTTCCAGTAGACTATCCAATGTAAAGTTTTTATCCATTGTAATTGACCGGCCAATAGTGGTCTGAATTGCATCCCAGTGTCTTTGATGAAGACTTGGAGTTCTCAGAGCCACAATAACAGGCAACCCCAGTTTAAAATTCATTACTTCTTTTTTCAAAGTAGGAACTATATTATTTGGTGGCAAACCTGAAAGAAATTATAATCAACTGTTAAAAAACACAAACATGCTGTTTACTTTTACATATGAATAAGAACTTTGTAGCTTTGTAACAAAAAAAAAGTCTCTGACCATTAGTTACTGTATGAAGTTTAGGAACACATATTAATTCATTTCAGTACAAGAAATAAAGAATGTTTAAATATTCCCCCAATTATTAAAAATCTCGGTGTCTACATCAACCCCAAATTGAATTTAATAGCCAATGCTTCAGTAGTCAAATTGAAAGCCATAACAGTATCTTCTCAAATTTACAGAAGTTTCCAATCTTGATCTTCTGCTATGCTTACAAAATAATTTCTAAGTTTTGACAGGCCAGTTATCAAGCCAGTGTTTATGTTTTGCTCATATTCTGAGGATAATTTAATCGCCTCAATGGCGTACAAAAAAATTACTAGATGCCTACACGATGTACAAGATCTTAACTATTCTGGCAGACTTCACTGTTTGGACTTATTTTCCATTCACTACCACTTTATAAGAGGCAAATTATGCTTAGGTTTCAAAACTTTGCACAATGACACAACAAAGACTTAAGAATCTTGCTGAGTTTGGAGTTAATTCATTCTGAAACATTGTCATGAGATAGTAATCTTTGTTTAACATCTTTAATTCTTGCAGAACTGTAATGCTTTTCAATTTCACTTCTTACAACATTGCTAATTTAAGCAATAAACTCCCAATTCATAAGCACAACTCAAATTTTAGGAACAATTTTAAGATGTTACTAGATTCTTGGACTGGCTATCTGGTACAATCTACACACGTGGAATCTGTGTTCTAATATCTAAGGCTAATCTCTAACCAAATGTCATATTAATTCAAGCACAAAAACAGGAAACTGGCTAGGCTTAAAATGTCCTGAAAGGGCAGCTAGCCTAGTACTTTCCTATGACCCTATCAACTTAACATGGCCTCTGGAATAAACATAAATATATATTGAACTGTGAACTATAATCTACATTTTAATGGATATAACTGTAAAGCATCATGTGTATCTGTTCTTTTTGCTGTGACAGGCTTACAGAGAAGATGCATCTGGTACAAAGATGCATAAAGCTGATAATGTGTTGAAAGTGGAAACACTCTAAATAGGAAGTACTAAATAACCATTAGCGCATCAGATAAGAAAAGGAATGAACATTAATAAGACAGTAACTGATCTACAAAGTGCTGTGTGCATGTGTATGTGTATGTGTGTGTGTGTGTGTGTGTGTGTGTGTGTGTGTGTGTGTGTGTGTGTGTGTGTGTGTGTGTGTGTGTGTGTGTGTGTGTGTGTGTGTGTGTGTGTGCACTTGTATATGTGCACATACACATTAGTGTGAGTCTGTGACTCCGTGTGTGTGTGAGTGTGTCTGCGTGTGTGTGTGTCTATGTGGATAGTCCAGTTAGCTACACACAGATTAAAACATAACAATTAAAACAGCATTTACCGGAAATTGGACTGCCAAATCATGTTAGCAAATGGGCACATCAATGAAAAAATATTGTTCAAGGGATTTCTTTTCTCCTCATCCAATTTTAGCAAAAATAAATAAATACATAAATAAATAAATAAATACATTAATTAATTAATTAATTAATTCATTCATTCATTCATTCATTCATTCATTCATTCAATAAAAATAAAATAAAGTGGTCTCAACAGAATTCAGGTAAACAAATGTTTAAAAAGAAGTGGCAAGGGGTTCCCAAAATCAAGGATAGTTCAAAAAGTCTGATTGACTATTCATGACACCTTGTGACCCACCTGACTTCTTTTCTCTTCTAGAAAGTCTGAATCATCATTTTTGTCTTTGGCAAAAGATTGTTTCAGACAATGGGTTCTGAAAATTATTCATCAGGGTTACAGATGACAGTGGAAGGAAATTCCTCCTTTCTGGCGGGGGGGGGGGGGTCATTCCTCTTCCTGTACTGTTTATACTGCATTTGTCTGCCATACTTTGTCTGTTACATCACATTTTGTTGTCGTTTTCACTGTTTGCAAAGTAATTATTGCTATTTTTCACTGTTTGCAAAGCATGTTTTTTGTTTGTACTGCTTTCCCGCCAAGCAGTGTTTTAAATAGCCAATTTGTTTGCTGTCTAAATTAGTGCAGTCAGTAGCTGCAAAATAGTCTAGATACATGTTTCCTGCATCTGGATCTGTTTGTAGTGGCTGTTCTATTCTGAGCACATTTTCCCTAGCCATCTTTGATTGGAAGGAGCCCTTCTGCACCCTTGTGAGAGGAGTTTGCTGATTGGAACCTGTCTGGTGAGGGGTGATTGGCTTAGGGCTTGGCGGAAGCACCCTCATTGATTCTTAATTTTTTTTTTTTTTTTTTTTAGCTTATGGTATTTAAACCCTGCATTTCAGAAGACTTCTGCTTGTTTGATCTGAGTTGAACTGAGGTGGGCTACCAGTCAGAGCTCTGAGCTGAGATACCGGATGACTAGAGGCTTCGGATCATCCCAAAAGTCATGTTGCCTGTTTTTTGCTTGATTATACTATTTACTGCACTTTTTATTGTCCTCTGTCTATTTAATACTGTGTTTTAATATGTAAACTAAACTGCACTGTTTGCATTGCATTTGTCTACCTT
Source organism: Protopterus annectens (assembly GCF_019279795.1). Lineage (NCBI taxonomy): Eukaryota > Metazoa > Chordata > Ceratodontiformes > Protopteridae > Protopterus > Protopterus annectens. The sequence continues at coordinate 859,884,078 of NC_056727.1, forward strand.
ACTATTTGTACTTTACTATTTGTTTGCCTACAAAAGCAGTAGCTAGAGTGCTAGTCCCCCATTCCAGACCATCACTGCAATAATTTTCTTCCGAATTTACCCACTGCATGTGGAAGCTGCATTCCTGCCTACAAAAAGAGTAGTTAGATTGTTAGCCCTCCATTCCCAACCATCACTACAGTAATTTTTCTTCCGAATTTACTCACTGCATGTGGAAGCTAAGTTCCTGCCTACAAAAACAGTAGCTAGAGTGTTAGTCCTCCATTTCTGACCTTCACTGCAGTTATTTTCTTCCAAATGTACCCACTGCATGTAGACGCTATGCTCCTACCTACAAAAACAGTAGCTACAGTATGTGTATAAACTTATAATTTCTGTAACTATCTAATTTGAAATGATAGCTGCATACCTCTTAACCAATCTCCGCCCCCAGCTACTCTACTGCTCGCCTTATCTAGCTTTGCCTCTCTTCTTATTTCCTACCCTATTCAACCCTTTTTTGTTCAAACAGTTTTTATTAATTCCAGAATAACAATAAATATAATACATTTATTTAATGTATAGTCTATTATAATAAACTATCTGCAATATTTACATTTGGCCTACATGAAAGGAAGAATAATCCAAGACAAAAGAACAATTTTCTTTCATTAGTTATGCATTAATAAACATTTCTATCTCAATCATTCTTAGTTCAAAGAGACTGTGGAAGATTTTAGTGTTTCAATAAGAGAGAGACTTTTCCTTCAAGGATTGTCTGTTTTCTGGGAAAGATTCTTATTTCCTTGACTTTTATTTCCAGGAGCGCTGTTTCTTCCCATAAGGACAAAAATTCTTCAAAGTTAGGTTCAGAGGAGGATTTCCATTTTCTCGTAATACATTTTCTAGCTACTGCTAGTATAGTCCAAAGGAAATATAAATTATTTTTCTTAATTTCAATTAATTCATTAACATTCAAGAAAATCAAGGATTTAGTTAATAGAAATGAATCTGTGAATATAGCTTGAAGGAAACTACAAATCTCCTCCCAATACTTTTTGATTTTGTTACAATCATAAATTATATGACTCCAACCAGCTTCACAGCTCAAAGAACATCTGCAACAAATAATATTTCTTGAAGAGTTTATTTTTAGCTATCTTGTTAGGGTTATAAAAGCTCTATGTAAGAATTTCCAAGTGAAAATTTTCCAGGCTTGTAAGTTAGAAGTTAATTTAATAAAATACAATAGATTAGTTTTACTTTCAGTTGATAAATTAATTGTCTGTCCTTTAGTGATAAAATTCCAGAAACTTTGTTTAGGGTTAACTTTATAATTTATTAGTATTTTGTATAGTTTGGATGTTAAATTTGTCCAATCATAATTGTTGTATAATAATTCATGTGCATAAAATATTAATTTAGGTTCAGTTTTAAAGGAAGAGCTATTAATTATTCTGCAAACATCTCTAGCATAAGATAAAATACTTTGGAGTATAAGCCAATCTGCATTTGGGATATCAAATGAGTTTTTTATTTCCTGTATGTCTAGTACTAACAAATTCTTTATGCAGTGTTGCCAGCATGTAACATTTTTTTTGATTCTCAGTTAAGAAATATACTGTTATGGATTTTGTTGGAGAAGTTCTTTGTGATTCTAAAGAGTGTTAGCAATTCCCATCAACATTTTATGTCTATATTTGAATTAATAAATATTCTAAGTAAGTTATAAATATAATTTACAAAATTTAGATTAGTAGTTTTCACCATATTAAATTGTAGAGTAATACCTAGAATATGCCAACATTTGTTGGCTTGATTACTTAGTAAGAGGTTTTTTGCTAATTTGTTTTCATTTAGAAAAATGATAGTATGAAGTGATTTCCAAGCATTTGAGAAGTCAGGGTTTATCCAATTAATAGCTATTTTAAAAATAGAGGCCTTGATGGACGTTTCTAAATCTTGGGTAATTGATTCCTCCTTCTTCCCAGGGTCTAATATAATGGCATAAGGCTATCCTATTTCTTTTTGGAAACCAGAGACATTTCAATAGGATTTTATTAATGTCATTTAATAGCTTTTTATTTGGTGACATAGGGATGGCTTGTGCTATGTAATTTATTTTTGGGAGTAGAACCATCTTTATTAATTGGAGTCTATCTTCAAATTTTGGGTGTAGTTTATTCCATTTTTCTGTTAAAGATTTTAATGTAGCTAAGATATTTTTATAGTGTTTTAGTTAAGGTTGTGGTGATATTTTCACATAGTGAGATCCCTAAGTAATTTATAGTATCAACCTGTTTCCCTATTATATGATTTTAGTTTAAATGAGAATTATATTTTTTTATTCAAAAACATGTAGTTTGATTTTGTGCCACTTATATGTAGACCTGAATTGTAAAAGAATTTTGTGGCTTGGGAATCCAATTCTTGTAGAGATTCTTCAGAGACACTCAAAGTAAGAAACATGTCATATGCAAAAAGCATAATTTCGGAGTTGAACTGATCATATATGTCAAGACCTTTTATTTTTGAATTATGACGAATTACAGATGCAAATAATTTGATTGCTAAGGCAAATAATATGGGGGACATAGGGAAACCTTGTTTAGTACCTTTGGAGATCTGAATGGCCTCTGAGGTAGAAGGACCACGTTTCACATAGGCAAGATTATTTTTATAAATATTTTTTATCAGAGATAAGAAATGAGAGGGGAAGTTAACTATTTTTAAAGTTTTAAAAAGGTAATCCCATTTTAGTGCATCAAAGGCTTTTTCAATGTCAAGTGCAATTAATAAGCTTCTTGGTTATATCTATTTAAGATGTCTATAAGAGTTAAGATTTGTTGAATGTTGTCATAAGTAAGTCTATCAAAAATAAATCCAGTTTGATCTTCATTTATAATATAAACTAAAGATTTCTTAATTCTGTTAAGTAGAATAGACTTCAAGATTTTATAATCATTATTAAGTAGAGAAATTGGTCTATAGGAGTTGAATAATTTTGGGTCTTTGTTTTCCTTTATAATGGGGGTAATTAATGAATATCTCCAAGAAGGTGGTATTATATTTGGGGAATGTATTAAATTTAAGGTTTTATGATAGACTGAAATGACTGATGATGGGAATATCTTATATAATTCAGTTATGATTCCATCAATTCCAGGAACTTTATTACATTTGCTTTCTTTAATTTTGTCAAAATTTTCATTAATGGAGATTTGTTTTTGCATATCTAACTTTACTTTTTCTGGTAGTTTATTTATTTTAGGTAAGTTCATGTCCAAGTCAGAGACATTGGAGTTTGAGTTATCATTTGACTGGTGATCAGAATAGTGATACCTAAAAGCTTCAAGAATGTCATTAATTTCAGAGACTGTTTTATTATTTTTCCCTTCATGAATGATTTTTGTAATACTATTTTCAATGGTTTGTATTTGACTCTCATTGCTAGATTGTGCATATGTTTAGGTGAGACTGAATATGAGTTAATGTTTAACTTTTCTAATGCTAGATTAGTTTTATGGGTTAATATTTTATTATAACTTTTATTTATAGCTTTGATTAGAAAATGTGAATATGAATGGCAAGTAACACTCAAAGGGGATTCTTAATTTTGATACATTATCTATTTTTAACTTACAGCTCTACTTTCTGTATCTTAATGAAGGAACTCACAGTCCAGAACTGTTTGTATTATAGTTAAATTCTGAAGTTATACATATCAAAGTGTCAGTCTGGAAATTGCAGATAGGGAAAAAAAAACCTAAACCAATCAATCTGCAATAAATTTCTTATGGACGAGATGTTAGTAATATTTCAATGTCAGGCCACATCTAATTGAACCTGACATCCTTTCAAGCTCTAGGTATCATTGTTAAAACATCATAATCATAAGCCAGCAATATTCGACAGACCCAAACTATATGTACTTAAAATACCAAACTCAACTATCAGGGGAACATTACAAATAATATAAACATGCCATTCTTTTACATCCTCCAACTTCACTTTAACATTCAAGATTCAGGGTATAGTTGAGATATAAACTATGCAACAATTTCCATTAATCCCCTACGCACTTTTCAGTGTGGAAATCCAGCTTAATGTTTAAGAAGAAGAAATAAAAAATGGCTTAAGGAGCATCCATAAATGCAGTACACTGAATAAGAGTAGTCTGCAAATGAGACCTAGTTGAAATCAAAACTTATGCATAATCCACTTATAAGTCAGTAGCTTAACACTGTTAATGTGCTGAGTGAAAATGCACTATAAATGAAGTTTGCTTCTACTCTGTTTGGGGAAATTTTCCTATTTTCAATCTCTCTTCACCCCTATACACAAATAGCATATTTAGAAGCTATTTCTTATTGCGGAGTCAGCCTATTCCTACACCAAGTCCACCAAGTCTCCCTCATCACATCCGAGCCATGAATCTGTCCTGTATTCAGCAAACCAGTATTGATATATCCAGCCGGTACTTTTCCATTATCGGGACAACAGTTGTAAGGCGTGTGGATGGATAGACCTAACCTTGAAATTGCAATACACACAACTTGCTTTTACTGACATATCAAAATGGTTTGTCAAGGTGGCAGATTTCCAAAAAGCCCAACCTTTGTCATATGAAGCCCTTTCCTTGTACCGATTCCTGTTTTTCTTAACCAATAATTTCTGGCCTTTCTACCTTTATTATTACCATGGCTCACTTCTGGGCTGTGTATGCGCAGTAGCACTGTAGAAAAATACCCTGTTAATTCATTAATAGGGAGTGAATGAACAACATTATTTTCTGAAAAAAAAGTAAGGAAGTGCTCCTCTCCCCAACTGTCAGCTGACTGGTAAGGGAATAAACTCACAGCAGTTTAGTAAGAAAAGTGAACCCAAAGGCAATTATTCTGAAACCCAGAAGCAGGACTGACTTCAGATCTCCCCATTCTCAGTGTCTGCACATTGACAGATATGTCTCCCAGCATTACAAATCTTAACACGCTGACCATTACAAATCGGCTTTTGGTCGGAAAGAGGAGCACTTACTTTTTCACAAAATAACGTCGGTCATTCACACACTATTTATGAATTTACAGGAGATACTTCTACAGCTGTCTGTATAAGCAGCAGTGACTTGGCCGCAAATCAGTAACAGTCTGACAACAAATTCAGACTGAAAAGCACAAAACCATCCGAAATTAAGCAGCGATGAGTTGCAAGGAAACATCAGAACAACGGTGACAACCACGCCAAAATTCAAAGCAGACCCGATGAATCAATGTAGAAAAATACCCTGTTAATTCATTAATAGGGAGTGAATGAACAACATTCTTTTCTGAAAAAAAAGCACAAAACCATCCGAAATTAAGCAGCGGTGAGTTGCCAGAAGATGAATACTAGTGTGAAGAAGAACACAAAGTTAAACCTCTATAAAAATAAGCAGCGGGGACTTCACATCAAGCAGACATTTTGCTTGTTGCCCCGATAATGGAAAAGTACCCTCTAGCCATACTGTAAAGTAAATAAGTAATGCATATACAAACAAAAAGCTCTGAACCCAAATGGGCCGTTATTAAGACAAGAGAAGGACAGCTTTGGAAAGGATTTAAAAAAACTTTAGGGGCATAACTTAGCAAATACTATTAAATCAGAAAAACTCGTTTCCTAAAAGAGTCAGAGCTTTGTATATCATTGATTACGATCTCTGATACCACTTTTGAGTTCTATTTACTTTCCGTCTCAAAGGAAAGTAGCAGATTAAGCCATATGCAACTACGTTACTACGTAGTATTCTATCTGCTCAAAGAGAAATGTTGTCAAGCAATAAGCAGCAAATAAACAATACTTTTGCTAATACTAAGAAGATTAAGCTAAAGAATCCTATGTTATAAAGTTAATTACTCAGCTACGGAACATACGCATGTAAGCGAATCAGTTTTGCTTCTTCTTAAAACAATGACAGTGTTTTATACAAATTCCACTAATGCTTTCTTAAAAAACAATGCACATGAAGCTGAACGGAGCTGTGCATGTGAGAGGGGCTTACTAGGAAACATGGACAGGCAAACCGCTATCTCCACTACTAGATGCAAGAGTGCCCTCAGTATGCACGTGGGCATTCGCAGTGAAGAAAAATTGTCAAAGAAACAGTTTGCTAAGTAATCGATTAACTAAACGGAGATCAGTTTTCCTTAACAAAAAAAAAGAGCAAGTAAAGTAACACTAAACACGAAGTGCAAAATATACTTTACCCCAAAATATCACTTTAAACACTACTTCCAAGATATAGTCTTATACCTAGTTATGACTCATAACTCAACAATTACAGGAGTAAATAAACAAGTGAAAAATAAACGATAAATAAAAAGCCCTTGCATAATATTCCGGGCAGTGGTTTGAAAAAAAAAACTTGTATACAAACAATTGTTATTACTATTACTAATACTCTGTTAGGCTACTAATACAAGAGTTGTTATTAAGATAAGTATTATTAAAGTTAAATGACAAGCAACTATGTGACAGATGTATAAATTTCTGCTGAAGTAGACTATGTCTCAGTATAAAAGAAAGAAATAAGTATACATACTTTTTTTTTTTAGTTAGTGACAGACTCGAACTTTAGTAGATGCTTTGAGAGATTTAGAAGCATCAGCATTTTTAATTTCAGTTTTTTTGTTTCTTCTTTCTGACATCGGACCAGTTGTTTTTTTTTTTTTTCAGATCTCTTCAAGGTGGAAGATGTTACCCAATCCATTTCTTCTGGGATATAAATTATGTTATTGTTTTTGATAAATGAAGTTGCTTCTTCAATATTGTTGAAGGTTCTCATGTCATTTGAATAGAAAATGTGAATTCTTGCTGGATAGACACGTTGAGCTTTTATTTTATTTTATTTTGTTTTGTTTAAGAAGTCTCACAAGTGGCCAGATTTTCTTTCTTAGTTCTAGTACTCTTGAAGATTAATCATTATCAAATCTTATTTGACTTTGCTTATGTTATAGGACTTTTTCTCCAAGTTGATTTAAGTATAAGGTCTTTGTCCAAATATGACAGAAATTTAACTACTATGGATCTAGGAGATGCAGTAGGCGAGCAGGAGCGGCCTTAGGTTAGCTGATGCCCTAGGCAGAAGGGGTCCACACGCCCCCCACCACACCACCCAGTGCCTTCATCCTGGTCTACCTACACCAAATAAATACTGGAAAAGCACCCCTACTAGAGCGGCGCCCTAGGTGGCTGCCTAGTTGGCCTATGCCTAAGGCCGGCTATGTAGGCGAGGAAGGAATTGTTTTTCCTGTGGCTCTGTGTGCTCTTTCTATTCCATTGGATAGACCTTCTTTTAAATCTAGTATTTCAGGAAGCCAAGAATTTAAGAATAAAATAATCTCCTCACTTTCTGATTTTTCAGGAAGACCAAAAATTCTTCTGTTTGTTCTTCTGTCTCTGTTCTCCAGGTCATCTAATTTATTGATCAACCAGTTGTTTTGCTCTAAGAGAAATTCACACTGGCTCTCTTCTTCCTTGAGTCTCCCATCGATATCAGTAAGAGAAGTTTCAATGAATGGCTGATAGCAGCAGCTTTTTTGAGCTCCATAAAACAATACTAAAGCACAGGAAAATATTAATTCTATTACCAACAAAAACACAATAATACTATTACTAATCTTCAAAACTAAAAATATTCTAACTTTGAAGTGGACTCTTCAAGATTTTCCTGTCAAAATATACTGGAGATTATGTCAACTGTGTGGAAATTAATAATTCAAAGAATTCCCACTCTGACTCTTCTCTGAAAAAGGAAATTCAGTTGATGTCATCTACTCTTCATGGTCTATCTCTAAAATGGACAGATTTACAGACAACTTAGAAAGCTTCAAAGAAAATTGCCACAAACAAACTGATGTCTTTAAGGAAGTATTCAACCCTTTTTTATGTTATTTCATCTTCTTTTCATCACCAGCTTGCCTTGTTATGTGCTTTTCCTTGCTGTGATTGTTTCCTTATACATTTCACTCTTCACTGATTGTTTCTGAAGTCTGCTGCTAACTGGTCATAACAGCAGTTTGTTAATTTTCATTTGCTTTTTCTCATTGTAATATCATTATTTTCCTAGCTTTACTTCTATTTGTAAATTTTCCCATTTTTCTTGCTTTTAACCCGTAATGCCTTGTGGCATTTATCCTAACTGATGTTCTGTACCATCCTTTAATTTACTTAACCCAGCTCTGGTGGTGTGTATGTGCATTTATTCTCTTCAGATGCAAGAAATCAGAATTCTGCCTCAGCATGAAGTGTACACCATCTATCTCATAACATCTGCTAGCTACCTGTAGAGCACATCATTTACCTAAATAGCAACAGCACTACTGAAGTATGTGTCTTGCTTGATTTGCTGCAAATCTATCTCATGCACCTATTTCTTCTTTTTATAGCCACTAATGTACTATATGTAATTTTTATTTAATATGTGTACTTGCTACCAGTAGTGTACATAGTGTTTCACTGAGTTCACTCTATTGCAGCTGAGCTAGTCACCACGATGGTTGTATTTCTGTATTTCGGCTAGTTATGTCTTTGATGTGTTCTGAATTACTGTAGTTTAGCTTAGTTTATACTGCAGTCTTTTGATAAGTTAGTTATCTGTTCTCTACAGTTTTACCAGTAACATCTATAAGCCGTTTTGGTGTTTGTAATGACCATATTTAGTTAAGGTCAAGCTTGCTGATGCATTTATTATTGCATTCACTGACAGATCCATTCCTTGCTGTACTTCTCCATCCCTTCCTCCTTTCCTTGTAGTCCTATATCCTCACATGTAATTCCTAATTAATGCTTACTTTAACCTGTCTTGCTTACTTACTTACTAACCCATAGCTATTTCTACTCCTGTCCACACTTTGTTATAGTTTTTAAAGTAGTACCTTTCTCTTGTGGTGTTTCCCTTATCTAATATAATCTCCTTTTTCTCCTCCTTTTATTTCTAAGTGTTAGCTCACTGTTCCCGACCATCACTGCAGTTATTTTCTTCCCAAGTTACCCTCTGCATGTGGAAGCTATGCTTTTGCCTACAAAAACAGTATCTATAGTATGTGTATAGACTCATCATTTCTGTAACTAATTTAAAATGATTGCCACACATCTCTATTGCTTCCCTTATCTATCTTTGCCTCTCTGCTTATTTCCTACACTAGTTGACCCTTTTTTCATGCTATTTCATCTCCTTTTAACTCTCAGCTTACCTTGTTATGTGCTTTTCCTTGCTGTGGTTGTTTCCTTATACATTTCATTCTTCACTGATTGTTTCTGAAGTCTGCAGCTAAATGGTCTTTTCTGCCTGCTCTGTTTGACCTCACTCTGCTCCCCTAACCCTATCCCCAATTCTCACCCACCCCCACATACACTGCACTTATACTCTAGCGTGACCACTTTCCTCCTTTTTCATCCCCTTCCTGTCCTAACAGCCATTCTACTTTCAACTACTACTTACTAACCCCTCCTCTTTTATTACATAATTTTCAATCTACTCTTATCCATTCACATCCCTGCATCTCCCCTCCCCATTGTCTTATTTCCTCTCTCTTATTTACTCCACCCCAACTTATTTACTTTTAAATTTTCTAATGTATTTTATCATATTACCTTCTCACTTGCATGCACAACAAAACTGTAAATCTTAAACCTCATCACCTTTGCTCCATAAGATAAACATTGTAGTCCATCTCTTCTCATTTTTAACCATTATCATCTCCTAACAGTTAAGCCACTCCTCTCCCATTTTTTCTTCGTATATTCCTTGCCCACACACCTTTCCTGCATACATATATGCTTCACATATACACCTCTACTGTCCTTCTTCTTAATCTTCTTCTACTCTCACACTGCTCCTATCATCAAACACTTTTGCCTAGGAAGATCACGTCAACTCTAACTTACACATCATCTAGCCTACTAACTTCACACTCCTTTGAAATTAACCCCTACTTATTCAATCGCACGAACCCCCTCATTCTCAAAAGCAGGCTCCTTCACTCCTCTCACTCTCTAAAAAACAGACCCAGATACCTAACAATATGCTTTCACATTCCTACTTTAAAACAAATCTCCAATAGCCTCTACCTATCAGGTGACATTCAACCTTACCTATGTCCCTTGAGTAGTACATCTCATGGCTCTATCCCTACTTCCTCTATATCCTCCTCCAAACTCTTAACGTTTCACTCCATTAACATACACAGCATTCTCAATAAAGATACTGAATTCCACACTTGGATTTCTCAACACTCTCCTGACATAATTACTCTATATGAAACATGGCTTAAATCGCAAAAATTTTAAGCCTGCAGAGCTCTTAATAGCCAACTGCAAACTTAACACCCATAAACAGTTACAGTTGCTGCTATCTATATTCCACCCTGAAATAATAATCCTTTAGTTGAACAAATAGTTTCCTGGTTTACTCACTCCATAAATAATGAAACTATAACCCTAGGTGATGTTAACATTGACTGGCAAGCTTTCACACTAAACTTCCCAAACTATTCCACCGATCTTCAAGGGTTCACTCAATGCATTACAACCCCAACTAATCATAGTAAACCTTCTAACTCTAGAACTATCCTGCACTGGATCCTAGTCTCTAACCCAAACATTTATCATAACTCCAAATCTCTACTTAATTTCTTGAGTGATCACGCTCCCATCTGCATCCAAAGATATATCCTACAACACTGTAAATTACGCAAGTACAAACATCATCTCTTCCTCTCTAAATTTAACTCAGACATACTTAATAATATACTCTCCTCCATTAACTGGTCTTTCCTGCACCACCTATCCCTGGATAAAGCTGTGCTTAAATTCAACAACATATTCTTTCAAACACTTAACTCCCTAGCTCCCCCTAGGAAAATTAGAATAAAATCCCATTCTGCACCGTGGCTAACCAAGGCTACTCACTCTCTAATGTTGGAAATAGACAAGGCCTGGAAATGTTGGATAAAACTCAAAACCCAGACACTACAAAACTACAAACATCTTCGTAACCACACTAAAAAGCAAGTAATTACTGACAAGAAAAACTTCTACCAAAAACCCTGTTCTAGCCACCACAAAAATCCCAAAGAATTCTGTACCACTGTTAAGACAATTCTCCACCCTTACTTCTCCTAACCCGTGTCCTCACAGCACTCCTCTGGAAACTGCCAACACTTTTAACTCCTACTTCATTGATCTATCACTAAATTAGCATATTAACAACACTCCTAACTCCCCATATACCCCCTCCCCATCATCTCAAACTAATACCTTTTCACTCAAACCTATCCTTATCACCATCAATAAATCTCTTATCAGAAAATTAAAACCATGTTCTCCTTCAGTTGACAACTTAACCCCACTTTTCCTAAAAATTTCTGCTTGGTCTATAGCATACCCTGCCTAATTAAGTGCTCTATCCAAGAATCATCTGTCCCCTCTGTCTGGAAACAATTTTATACTATTCCTATCCACAAGAGAGGTAAATCTATTGACCTGACTAATTTATGTCCCATAGCTATTCTATCCCCCCTCTCAAAACTGCTAGAACACTATATCCATAAGAACTACTGGACTACCTCCTGTATGAAAATCTTCTTTCACCTACCCAACACGGATTACGACCCAACCACAGCACTACTACTACTGCTCCAACTTATTTCACCCAAACAATCGCTCAAGCTAGAGATAATAACAAACTAGTCTCCTGCCTTTTCCTGGACATTTCCAAAGCTTTTGACACTGTCTCCTATCCCCTGCTTCTTTCCAAACTGTCTGATCTCAATATCATTAACGCTACCCTCTCTTGGTTTTCTAGCTACCTCTCCAATAGGCAACAGTCTGTCAAACGGCTCTCTTCCTGCTCCTCCTTTCTCCCTGTCAGCATGGGTGTGCCTCAAGAATCAATCCTTGGACCACTACTTTTCAACATTTTCAGTAACACTCTTCATACCTCTTGCTCCATCTATACTCTCATACAATATGCTGATGATTCCACTATCATCTCTACCGCTGACTATTTTGGACCTCCACTCAATTACTCAAAACTCTTTTCACTCTGTTGAAAATTTGGCTCCCCAAAAATCAACTCTTACTCAATCCAAAAAAAAAAAAAAACTAAACTTCTATTTCTGCCTAAATTTCATTTCCATTATAAAACATAATTTACTATTTCATCACTTATCAAAACTGACATGAATGTAGAAACTCATACTAAGTTACTGGGTACAATCATAGACCAACTCAAATTTGATCTGCATGTTTTAAATTCTATGGATTTTCTGAAAAGGATGGACATGGCTGTGGTGAATACGTATTTTAAGAAGAGGAAGGAGCATAGGGTGATGGACAACAGCAGAGGGAGATGCACACAGGTGGATTATATCCTATGCAGGAGGGAAAGTCTGAAGCAGAGTGGAGACTGTAAAGTGGTGACAGGGGAAAGTGTAGTTAGGCAGCATAGAATGGTGGTCTGTAGGATGACGTTGGTGATCAAGAAGAGGAGGACAAGTGTGAGAGCAGTGCCAAAGATCAAATGGTGGAAGTTGAAAAAGGGTGATTGTGAGGTGGAGTTCAGGGAAGAGTTAAAACAGGCACTGGGAGGCAGTAAAAAGTTACCAAATAGCTGGGTAACTACAGCAGAGATGGTAAGGGAGACAGCTAGAAAGGTGCTTGGTGTGACATCTGGACAGAGAAAGGACGATAAGGAGAACTGGTGGTGGAATGAGGAAGTACAGGAGAGTATACAGAGGAAGAGGCTTGCAAAGAAGTACTGGGATTGTCAGAGAGATGAAGAACGTACACAGGAGTATAAGGACATGAGTATGGCAAAGAGAGAGGTGGCAAAGGCTAAGGATAAGGCATATGGAGTTTTGTATGAAAGGTTGGACACTAAAGAGCGAGAAAAGGACATGTACTGATTAGCTAGACAGAGGGACCGAGCTGGGAAGGATGTGCAGCAGGTAAGTGTGATAAAGGATAGTGAAGAAAATGTACTCACAAGCGAGAAGAGTGTGTTGAGCAGATGGAAAGACTACTTTGAGGGGCTGATGTGAAGATAGTGAATCAGGAAGTGAAACAAATTAGCAAGGAGGAAGTATGGACAGCTATGAAGAGGATGAAGAATGGAAAGGCTGTTGGTCCAGATGACATACCAGTGGAAGCATGGAGGTGCTTAGGAGAAATGGCAGTGGAGTTTTTAACCAGATTGTTTAATGAAATCTTGAAAAGTCAGAGGATGCCTGAGGAGTGGAGAAAAACTGTTTTGGTACTTATTTTTAAGAATAAGGGTTATGTGCAGAGCTGTAGTAACTACAGAGGGATAAAACTTGATCAGTCACAGCTTGAAGTCCTGGGAAAGAGTGGTGAAAGCTAGGTTAATTAGGGAGGTGATGACTAGTGATCAGCAGTATGGTTTCATGCCAGGAAGGAGCACTACAGATGAGATGTTTGCTCTGAGAGTGTTGATGAAGAAATATAGAGAAGGTCAGAAGGAGTTGCATTCTGTCTTTGTGGAATTGGAGAAAGCATATGAGAGGGTGTCTAGAGAAGAGTTGTGGTATTGTATGAGGACATCAGAAATGGCAGAGAAGTATGTGAGAGTGGTACAGAATATGTACGAGGGTAGTGTGACAGTGGTGAAGCCTGCAGTGGGAGTGACAGATGTGTTTCAGGTGGAGGTGATGGACAGGTTGACAGACAAAATCAGACAGAATGCCCCATGGACTATGATGTTTGCAGATAACATTGTGATCTGTAGTGAGAGTAGGGACCAGGTTGAGGAGACCCTGGAGAAGTGGAGATATGCTCTAGAGAGGAGAGGAATGAAGGTCAGCAGGACTAAGACAGAATATGTGTGTGTGAAGGAGAGGGAGGACACAGGAATGGTGAGGATGCAGGGAGTAGAGTTGGCGAAGGTGGATGAGTTTAAGTACTTGGGATCAACAGTTCAGAGTAATGGTGAGTGTGGAAGAGAGGTGAAGAAGAGAGTACAGGCAGGGTGGAATGGGTGGAGAAGAGTATCAGGAGTGATTTGTGGCATACGGGTATCAGTAAGAGTGAAAGGGAAGGTCTACAAAAGGATAATGAGACCAGCTATGTTGTATGGGTTGGAGACAGTGGCATTGACAAAAAAGCAGGAGTCAGAGCTTGACGTGGCAGAGTTAAAGATGTTAAGATTTGCACTGGGTGTGACAAGGATGGACAGGATTAGGAATCAATATATTAGAGGATCAGCTCAGGTTGGACGGTTTGGAGACATAGTCAGAGAGGCGAGATTGCGTTGGTTTGGACATGTGCTGAGGAGGGAAGCTGGGTATATTGGGAAAAGGATGCTAAGGATGGAGCTGCCAGGTAAGAGGAAAAGAGGAAGGCCTAAGATAAGGTTTATGGATGCGGTGAGAGAGGACATGCAGGTGGTTGGTGTGACACAGCAATATGCAGAGGACAGGAAGAAATGGAAACAGATGCTCGCTGTGGTGACCCCTAACGGGAACAGCACAAAAAGAAGAAGTTTTAAATTCTATTAAGAAGGCACATCACAAATGTGGGCTGCTTTTTGTGGATAAAAAAATACCTCACTAGTGATTCTAGACTTTCCCGTGCCAATGCCTACCTCTTTCCCTCCCTCCTCTTTGCCTCCCCAATTTGAACCAACCTACAATTCTCCGTTAAGGCCAAGCTTGAACTAACCTATAATAAAATTGCTAGGTTCTCTGCTATTCAATCCTACAACTCTCATCACTGCCTTTCTTTAAGAACTCTTCACTGGCTTGAACTCCTCCACCTTCTCTTACTCTCTCAAACTTCACTGATTCACTTCATTCTTAGTAAACCCTCCTGCTGCCAAACCATCTCTTCCCTTATATCCTTTACACCCCCTCTTGTTCTCTACAGAGTTCTGATCAGTTTCTCTTAGCTATCCACAAGCCTAAAAAAGCAATAAAACATCACATATACTTATTCAGTTGCTCTAGCCTGGAACAAACTCTCATTGAACATTAAAATATTCCCCATACTCATAGCTTCAAAAAGTTTTAAAAGAAAATCTACAAAACTCATGGATCTGCTCATACCAAAACTCTTCATAACTTATGTCAGCTACTAACTATTTATTGTCTACTAACCTCATCTTCTTACTCGTCTCATCTCATCTACTCTATTTTTCTTTTTCCCTTTCTTCGGACTTAAACTTTTCTATAAATTATTTCTCTTTCTTCTTATAACCTCCATACTACTACCGTTTACTTCTTCCCATCCTACTGAGTCCCACCTCTTACTGTACACTTTGTTCTAATTCTTTCTATGTTTTTTTTTTTATTTAAACTATTATGCTGCACTCTATGTATTTATAATACCCATATATTCTATTAACTTCTGTTTGCAAACATTTTTTTAATTGTAATTATGTTTCTGTATCAGGCTTTTCCCCGGACCTCTGCTGAAAATGGGCTATTGCTCAGTCGGACATACCCGGTTAACAAATGTCAAAATAAAATAAAATAAATAACATTACTATGCTTGTTAAATCATATTTTATTTCTGCTTTCATTGTTTACAATGCTTTTTTTGCTATTTTCAGTGTTTGCAAAGTGATTGTTGCTACTTTTCACTGTTTGCAAAGCATCTCTAATGTTCTGATTACCCAGCATGCAGTGTTTTAAATAGCTGATTTGTTTGCTATTTAAACCATTCTTTAGTGTCTCCTTGCTGTTTTTTAGCTGTTTAAAATGTTATTGTCTCACTGATGTTTTTCTGCTGTTTAAAACATTTTTAGTGCTTCCTGCATAAATTAATACACTGTAGCTAGTAGCTGTAGCATAGTCCAGATACAAGTTTGCTGTGTCTTGATCTGTTTGTAGTGGCTATTGTATTCTGAGCACATTTTCCAAGCCATCTTGGATGGCAAGGGGGCCCGTCTGCACCCTTGTGAGAGAAGTGTGCTGATTGGAACCTGTCTGGTGAAGACTGATTGGTCTAGGGCTTGGAGTAAGAACCCTCATTGGTTCTTTATAGAGTTTTGTTAATGTTTTTTTTCTTTTTTTTAAGTTTTTAACATCTTGTATTTAAGCCCTGGATTTGAGCAGGTTTCTGCTTGTTTGCAAGTCACACAGCACAGCACCACACACTACCGCACAATTGTCCACCATAGCTGGACAGATAATTTTGACAATTTTTCCCTTAGATACAGCCACAGTACATTAGTGTAGTCCTCATCTTTAGTACATTTCTGGTCTAAGAAGTATTGCTAGAGAGCTGTGACCTGTTAAACCACCAGTGAAAAACCCCATCAGAAATACCAATCTATAGAGCACCTCCTAGATCAGTCCTGAAAACACCCCCTTTGTGATAACAGTTCTTCAAACCTAGCATTATGGACAGTTGGACTACCCCGGTTTCTCCTGCCAGCTTGGTCGATTTCAGTCTGCTGAGGCAGTGTAGTAAATGCCTCATGTACACTGACAACCTTCTACTAATAACTCACTCTAGTACAGAGTGCGAGAGATGTATATACACCAACAATCTTGAATGCCTGCTCTCTCACACTCGAAACAGTAACTCCACCCACCACTACTCAGGCATGTAGTACACATAGTATGTATCCAACACATAAATCTGCACACATGGAGGTTCTCTCAAAAAACTTACCAAAACACCAGGGACCTCCAAAACGCAAGACTGCTGCAACTAAGAGAATTCCCATGGTTTACTATTGAAATTTTGAAACTGCATCAGTCGACAAGTCAGAATGTTCTTCTTTTGGCTTTTCCCGGTTAGGGGTCGCCACAGCGGAACTCCGGTCCACTAATGATTGGCAGTAGATTTTTACGGTGCCGAGGTGCCAGCTCGACGCCCAACTTTCAACGAAGGCACGCCCATTCTACGCATGTCTTTCAAACACCACTCGACCGCGGGGAGAACATGCAGACTCCACACAGAAGGCGCTCCAGCCAAGAATCGAATGTGAGAACCTCTTGCTGTGAGGCAACAATGCTACCGCTGCACCACCGCGGCTTCGACCAGTCAAAATGTTGACCCAAAATGCTGAATTTGGAATTTTGAAACAGAGGCGAAAATGAATATACTGACATCTGTAGTTCGATGTATTTGACACAGCAGGAGGCGAAATTAGTCACCCATGCTATGCACATTAATATACCTTTACACTCTACAATCAATGGTATGTTAACTGTACTATTTTGCAGGGGGTCCATGCCCCCCTGCACCCTCATACCCCCTGCAAATTAAATATACCAACTGCGAGATTGCATAACAGTGAAGAAATGGGCTAATTCCATGTTTCTCACTGAACTGCAATCTTCCTGCACAATGCCAAACTCAAATAGTTGAATTACACTACCCATTCACTGTAGTGTTGTCAATGTATTTTGGTTTAGCATTCTGCCCACTTGAAAACTGCCTTTCAGCCATATGTCAGTCGACTGAAGCAGTTTTGGAATTCTAAAAGTAAACCAGCTGCCACAGCACCCAAGACAGACAGCAACACCAGTGTATCACCTACTAAGCCCTTAAGGCATAACACTCAAAAACCAAACTTTCTTGTCATTGGAGACTCCTTAGTGAGACACACGGATGTCCCACTCACAAGGTTAGATAAGTAGAAAGATATGGTCAACTGCCTGTCTGATGCCAGGATTCATCAGATCACTCATGCACTCAGGACTCTCGACAACAAGTACCATTATGACTCCATCATAGCTCGTGTTGGAGTGAGCAACCTGAAATATACCTCACTGGACTATATGAAGAGAGACATGATTTTGCTCTCGGAGTATGTGTCCCAGGCAGGTATGTTCCTAGCCTTGTGCAGCATATTACCCTCACCTAGAATGATGCCACAGTATGAACAAAAAATGACTGACTTCAATAATTTGCTTAGTTTTTGGTGTCATTCAAAGGAGATTGAGTTTCTGTCAGCCTAGGGTGACATGATTGACAAACTGCTTTACCAGAGTCAGTCTGCAGCTGACATCACCAGGCTTTCAGCTGCTGGCAAAGCCTTTTGCCTCCCCCATAGTGCCTTTTTTTAGGCAAGGTCTCAAAAACAAAATTGTCAATGTAAAAATTGCCAATTATAGCAAAATAAGGGTTATACTGCTAAACACTAGCAGCTTAAACCAAAAACTGGACACCCTGGAAGCACTTCTCTCACTAGAAGATGTATATGTTTGTGCAGTCACAGAAACCTGGTTCAAGGCTTCAGACAGTGCTCTGGCCTTGCCAGGCTACAATGACTCTCACACCCTCAGAGCGCAAGACAAACATGTGAGAACCATGGGAGGCACCATTTCTATCTATATTAGAGATAAATTCACCTCCTGACTAGTTAGACTGGACAACTCCATGGAGTTACTCCACGTACAGAGTATTGTGGGTAAGAATCCCATTCATGTCATAGCTAGTTATAGATCACTCTCCATGAACCATGAAGTGCACTAGGCTTACTTGACCAAACTAGAGTCAATCCAAATACTGCCAAACACTTGGATCATGGGGGATTTCAATTATCCCACCATTAACTGAGAAGCCTACTCTAGCCCTAACTCACTTGCGCAAAAGTTCCTTGACTTTGTTAACTCAAATGGCCTGGAATAAATTGTTCAAACCCCATCAAGATCTAGTCTTCACTAACATGAATAACAGATGCACCACCATAACTGTTGGACCCTCATTAGTTAAAGCTAGCCACAAATCAGTCACCTTCGAACTGCCACTAACACCAGAACTCACAATGGGCAAAGTCAAACTAAAAAACTTAACCAAGTCAAACTATACCTTCCTTGGATAAGGTATAAATGTATTCCAAGCCTCACCACCAGTTGGAAGTGGTAAGTATACCAAAGCTTTCACTGAAGCCCTGTACAATCACTTGTGTAGGTGTGCAGACTCATCTGTTCCACAGAGAATCAAAGCCAGAGCCCCAAGTAAAAATAAGCCATCCTGGTGGACATCCAGCATCAACAAACTTTACAATAAATGCAAATAGTTTCTGCCTAAGAAAACTATGGCGAGTCCCCAACAATGGAAAAGCACCCCCTCAGCCTCAACAGGCAAATAACATGTCAACTCCTCTAAGGGTAATTCTAAGAAAAACCTAGCAATCATATCCAAGGATAACCATAAGGATTTTTACAGCTATGTACATAGCCTAAAAGGTACGACCCAAGTACATGCTGAACTAGTGACTAACGGTATCACACACACTGATCCCACAGAGATAGCAAACCTGCTAGCAGACAGATTTGGTACACCCCTATACCCTCCAAACTTATCATAAACCTTGCCTTCAACATCCCCCCACCCTCCATATTCAAAGAGTAGGTCATTAAAGCCTTGTCTAAGGCAAAACATACAGCCTCTATGGGACCAGACAGCATCCCAGGCTGTCTTCTAAACAAACTGAAACATGAACTAGCATCACCATTAAGTACACTATTCAATCATAGCCTGTCCACAGACTTTGTTCCTGCAGAAAGGAAAACAGTAACAGTTAGTCCCCTCCAAAAAGCTGGCTTAGCAACAGATATGGGGAATTATAGACTCATAAGTCTGACCAGCCTCATCTGTAAAGCCATGGAATGTATCATCATGGACCTCATAAAAAAAGACACAGGTGACTTCCAAATACTGGTCCCACCTAATTCGGCTTTATGAAGGGTAGATCCTGCCTCTTAAACCTGGTGGATTTTATCGAAAATGTGAACAGAGTCATTGACAAGGGCAAATATGTGCAAAAACCATACCTCGACTTGGCAAATGCCTTTGACACAATCTCATACTCAGCCATTACTGATAAACTCAACAAACTGAATGTAAACCTTTGTTGTAAGATGGGTTGCCAACTGGCTCACAAACTGGTCATACACTATTAAAGTGGATGACTCCACATCAACCAGCAGACCTGTTACCAGCGGGGTGTCACAGGGGTCAGTGCTGGGCCCCCTATTTCTAATTCAGGCCGATACTAACGGGCTGTGGCTGACCAGGTTTGCAGACAACTGCACACTGGGTACAATTATTGAATCCTGAAATAATGTCAGTATACTTTAGGCGGGTCTTACGCAGATCTGCGACTAGTGTATTAGTCATGGTCTCAAACTGAATGCAAAGAAATGCATCCTCATTCACTTTGGTAAAAACAATGTCCCTTTACACTATCAAATTAACAACAATGCCTTATGTATCAACAAAGTGGTAAGGGATCTGGGATCACAAGTAGACTGCAACCTTAACTTTGACCAGCATGTGTCTACTGTAGTAAGGAAGGCCTTCTACGTAGCACATTTGATTAGCAAAAGCATCACCTCTAGAACAAAGAAGGTTTTAACTCCCTCTATACTCATCACTAATCAGGCCCATAATTGAGTATAATGTCCCTTTTGGCATGTACCATAGAAAGCACATGCAGCAATTGGACAGACCTCAAAGGTTTCTAACAAAGAAGATCAAGGGACTCCAGCATGTGCCTTACACAGACCAACTAAAGTCCCTGTCACTATATTCTGTATTGTATAGACTTCTTAGGGAAGACTTAGGCCTCGGTTACAGAGCAATCTCCAACCCAAACTTAATGAATCTGCTGCACATTTGTAAATCAAATGCGACTAGAGCTACCCATTCCAGGGACCTAAATATGACCTGTGACTTGAATAGGATGTGCTTGCGGGACAGATTTGTTTCCTTGTGACTGGCATGTGTTTGGAATAAGCTGCCAATTCATGTAAAGCAGAGCACCTCTGTGATGAAAGGAGATACTGCCAGTAAAGATAACTGAAATTTTGTAAATAATTATATGTCATTGGTGAATATCGAAATGATTTATACAGGATGCTTGTGTTACAAATGTATTAGAACTATATGTCATGTGTATATCAAACTGCTTGTACAGAAGTGTGTGTTGAAAAGGTATTTGCAAAGTGCTGTTTGAAATGTAACCATAGTGTGCCCTACTGGAAGAGAACAGAAATGTACATGCACTATTGTAGCTGTTTAAATGTATATATTGTAACAGTGGAAACTGGAAATCAGGAGGTCAACTTCAGTCCAGCAAAGTTTAGAAAAAAAATATCTGAAATTAAATTATTTTATAGGCTACATCATAAAGTTTCAATGCAGCTAGAGACACAGAGCCTGTGGGAGGAAGCTTTCTGTATTGTTCTTGAAGTGAACTAATTGCTATGTTTGAAGCATGAAGGAATATAATTGTTTTACAGCTTCAGGCATCTGCCAAAGATCTGAGGAAAAGCCCTTGACTGTATATTTTACAGGTAGATGCTAACTGCTGCCATCTTTTAGCAATGGGGGTCTTGGCTGGGAACTAGAAGCCAGATGACCGGAAATTATGTAATTTTGCAAGCTACCCCAGCAGTAATATTCTAGATATTAAACTGAGAAGTTTCCTAGTGAGACAGAGCATTCTGCATTTGGTCTTGGACCTGAGAACAAAAACCATTCACACATCTGCCTTGCTCTAATGAAGTAAGTTTCTAGTGAACAGTATAAGTCTCTTAGATGCAGTCAGGAATATAGTTAAGTTTAGTTTAGATGTTTTTCTTTGTGTGAGCCTGTACTCAATGTTATTTTAAATATTTCCTGTGGTTTTGAACTCTGATGTCACTGTGAATACATATTTAGTATTATCTTGTTCTTTTAGTATTTATTATTAAATATATTTAAACGCTCCGTTGTGGCTGATCTTTGTAGAGATATTTAAGTTTTGAGAGTACTTGCATATTTATTTGGTGACAGTGTGTGGGCTACTCCTAACAGCCTTGTTCTTGATCAAACTACCATTTATATTAGTATTAATATTACACAGTAAGATTGGGAACCCTTTGTTAAGGGTCTTACAGTAGCTGATAAGGAGTGACTGGTGGCAGTGGAAACTACCTTATAGTCTGTGGAGAAGGGGTCATAGCTAGTAAACCTGTGACAGCCTTTCCCAGTGGTGTGTGTGTGTGTGTGTGTGTGTGTGTGTGTGTGTGTGTGTGTGTGTGTGTGTGTGTGTGTGTGTAACTCAAACCTCAAACAGTGTGTGTCAGCTACTCAGGCAGGGTCACAAAACACTGGTTGGACAGAGAGTATGCTGGAGGTCTTGGCTTGGTCACTCAGCTGAGATCTCAACTCTACAGCTGTGCCAGTGTGGAGTCTTATTGTGGATCTGGAGGAAGGTAGAGAAACCAGCCTCAGACTGACTGTGATCTCTATGTGCTCTCAAGAGAAACTGTACTTGATGCAGAGAGCTGCATCTGGAAATACTGTGTGTATACCTGTTATCCTCTCAGTGAACATCCCCCACTGTTGCCAGTGTGAGGATTGAGACTCCTTGATTACTGATCCAGTGGAGAGTTGTCACACTTGGTTGGCAGTGGTGGGATGTTGCAACCTCTAAGACACTGTTGAAAAGGAATGTAGGTGAGTGGATGGACCACCAGAATGTCTTATCAGGGATAGTGCCCACAACCCTGCTGGACATGGGCAGTCATTACTAAATACAATCCTGGGTATTGACTATAGTATCTGTGGTATTATATGGGGATGACATGACCTCTGGGTTGATAGACTAGTAATCTCCTATGATCCTACGATCCTATCATCTCGCAGATTGGTTTGTTTCTACCTGTTATTCATCACAGGCTATCCCAAGGAGTGATAGAACCAGTTCCTCCTTACCAGGTGGGGAATGGTTTTATTCAAGGATGTTCTTAGTGTCAAAGAAAGAAAAGGCTTGGAGACCAGTTCTGGATCTTTCTTTCCTAAACCTGTTTGTGATAGTGTCCAAATTCAAAATGATGTCACTTTACAACTGGTTACCTCTTCTTCTGCTTTCACGTTTTCTGGTAACACTAGACTTAAAAGATGCTTATCGTCACATTCTTTATTTCTCCAGACTTCAGATATTTCATAAGGTTTTTTGTGTTTGGATCGCATTATCACTTCTCTGCCTTACCATTTCAATTATCCATTGCACCAGAAGTGTTTACAAAGAGCCTAGCTCCAATTGTAGCTCACTGCAGGCTACAGGGTATCCACATTTTTAGATGACTTGCTTATCTGCAGTCTTTTTCAAAATGTCAAGAATTTTTCTCTTGGGTGAGAGACCTCTTGCATAAATTGGGATTCCAAGGGAACTTTCAAAAGTATTCTTTCACTCCTTCACACAGGACTGTGTTCCAGGGATGTCAACTTGACACCTCAGTTCAAAGAGCTTTTCTTCCACATGAAAAAAAAGATCTTTATTTAGATTTGTTTCTAACTTTTTCCACTCAAACTTCACCCACTGTGAGGGAATACCTCAGTATTTTGTGTCTCCTGGCATCTATGATTTTTGTGATGCCCTTGACAAAACTCCACTTGAGAAAGATACAGTGTTATCTGAAATCTCTTTTGTCTCAGCATCAACACCTTTTATCTTTTCAGATTCCAGAATGGGGGTTTGTCAAAACAGAATGTTTTTGGTGGAGAAAACAGATATCTTTAAATGCAGGTCTCCTCTTCTCCCTCCCTGCTCCAAAGCAGTCAGCCACATTAGACTTTATTTAGGAAGCAGTTTCAGGAGGGATAAAAGCGCAGGGGCAGTGGAACACCAAGGACAGATGAATACACAAAAATATCAAGTTGATGATTGTCCCAATCAAGGCACTCAACTCTGAACCATTTTTCGTCCCCTGGACCTCTTTAGATGGCTACAGACAATACCACAGTCATGTAGTACATCAACAATCAAGGGAGAACCAAGTCATACCCCCTTTGCAAACTAACCATGTTAGCTTGGGACACAGATTCACAGCACAAATTCACTCTAAAGTCATCTTATATTCCATCAGAACAAAACTGTGTGGCAGACAAGATGAGCAGAACCAGGGTGGCCCCTCACAAAAGGAAACTGGATCAGGGAGTCTTCCAAGATTTGATTCATCTGTAGAGAGTTCTTCAAGTAAACATATTTACCTCCTCTCTGAATAATCAGTCAGCAAAATTCATTTCCATGACTTCATGCAAGAAGGCCCGGAAGGTACATATCTTTTCATTTCGATGAACAGGAATGTTCCTGTATGCCTTTCCAGTAATATTCAGAGTATTTCTGAAGATTAAGAAGGAATCGCCCTAGATCATTGTGGTGACTCCCTTCTGGTCCAGGCAACTGTGGTTCTCCCTTCTTTTGGAAAAGGCCATGGGCAATTACCGCAAACTTCCATATAGAATGGATTTATTCACACAAGAACAAGGGTGTTTGATACATCCTGATATTAATCATCTTCAACTGATTGCCTAGATAACAGAGTCTTAATTCCTTTTAGGCACCTATTTCCTGGGGATGTGCAGCAGGCACTAATGGAAGCAAGAATGTCTTTTACTCGAAAACCATATATTAACAAATGGAAAAGGGTTTCTAGTTAGTGCCAACAACAACACTAGCACCCATTCAGGGTTAGTTGTTCTCTGGTTTTACACTATTTTTATGAGTTACCATCCTATAGTCTTTCTTATTCCTCTATCAAGGTTCATTCATTAGCCATTTTAGTACATTTGCCCATATATCCTCCAAATGCAAGGCAATCTCATGTTAAATTGTGCTTGAAAGGGGTTTTGAACAAAAAGCTTCTAACTAAACTGGTGGCCCTTCCTTGGGATCTTAATTTTGTGTTAGCAAATCTAAAATTTGCACCATTTGAACCAGCTAATCTGGCTAATTTGAGGTTTTAACACAGGAAACAGTTTTACTGATTTCCCTGACTTCTTCAAGAAGGGTATCTGAGTAGCAAGCTTTTATGGTGAGTCAGTCCTACCTCATTTTCCATATGGACAGGGTTTATATGGGAAATAATCCTTCTTTTATGCCAAAAATGGTATCTGAGTTCACTTTAAGGCAAACAAATCCATCTCCCCATTTTCTTTCCTGAACCTAAAAATGAGGGAAAAAGGATACTCCATACCTTGGATGTCCACAGGTACTTTCTTGACAGAACTAAATATTTTAGGTCTTTGGATCAGTTGTTCATTCCTTTGAATGTAAGAAGGAGTGACAACCTGTATCAAGACACTATTTCCAAATGGTGGTCCAAGGCTATTATCTTCTTTATACTCACAATAACAAATCTATTCCAGGCAGGGTCAAAGCCCACTCTACCAGGGCCTTGGCTTCATCTATGGCTTTTTGGAAAGGGGTGGATTCTAGAAGTATTCTAGAAGCTGCTACTTGGTCCTCTGTACATACTTTTACAAAACACTATAAGCTTGATTCTTTCTGTAGGTCTAGATCAAGCTTTGCTAGGACCATTCTCCAGGGCCTCCTGGACCCTTCTCCTTCCACCTCCCAAATATAGCTAGCTATGGTAATCTACTCATATAGCTAAAGTTACTGCAGCAATGATCAATATGAAAAACTTAGAAAATGTATACAAGTTGAACTTACTATAATGATACAATGTGGACAAATACCTCCCATACCTTACACCTCTTTACTTTCCCTTCTTCACTCACTTACTTACTTCTATATATTTCCCTCTCCTGGCTTTCTCTCTAAATATACCATAAGCCTACTTTTCTCTCACTTTGTATTGCAATTCCTATTTGTAGTATACTAATGTACCTTTAATTTCTCTTTAAACCAGCTAAAATTTCACTAACTATGAAATCATTGTCATGTAACTTGTATCTATTCTTAACCAATGTTTTCATATTACACCTGATTTGTTATAACTATTCAAACTGTATTTGTCTTTTTTATTATTTTTAGAGACTATAAAATTATTATTCTTAAAGTGTTTTGTAATACTTTGGAGCTTTTCTCTTTGGGCCTCTGCTGAAAATCTGGTCCTAGCCAGTCGGACTTTCCCAGTAATTAAATGTCAATAAATAAATAAGTATAACAGTAGATTTTCAAATGATCACTGCTGTAGTAACCACTCCCTCTATCCCCCTTACCTTTTGATGTTTTTTTTATGCCAGGGTGTGGACATTTTTTTTTTGTTATTCTTAGCATTGTATTTTGAGGGCTTAGCCTCCCTCTATCTGCTGGCAGGAAAGCCCAAACTTATCTTTTACTCAGCTCAGGTCAAGCTGCCTGACAGTTTGGGCACGTGGAAGGTGCCCAGAAGTTTTGGAAGCCGGCTAGCTGTTATATCTTTACCAGGATATAATCCATATAGCTAAGACTACTTTAACGGTGATCATTCATTCATACATATACCATTATGTTAAGATGAACTTACTCAACAGTACTTTTAACAGAGACTCATATTTTGATGAATTAGGGATATAGTAGAATCGTATATGTCATAATTTTCTTAAAGAAAAACACACTCAGTGAACTGAGTGGAACCCCTAAACAATGTCTGTCCCATCCCCTCATAGCATGTAATATCAAGCTTCACTTACAAAACAGATAGGCACACAAGATGCCATTGTCTGTGCCCTGTGCCCTTTGTCCCAGTCAGCAAGACACTCAAAGTTTGAAAGGTGCGTGACTGACATGTTGTGTGCCTTGCCTTACTGTATCTGTTCTGTTGCACCATTTTGCTGCTGCTACTGTATGCCAGGAATCACAGTGCTAATAAAATGTGTGCTTTACTGTGCTCAAGCACAATATGCCATACATTTTATTCAATAGACCTCAAGTACCTACTGATAGGCATACAATCCTGTTCATAACTCATGTGCCTGCCTATCCACTGGCTGAGATACATCCGTGTGGATGGCCCTTTGTATGGTCCTGGGATGGTTTAATTATGCAGGCCTTAGTGCAGCAGTATTGGCTTTGGTACAACTAATACTCAAGTAGCTATTTAAAGGCTGCACAGCTGCAATACATATTTGTACTTTACACCGTCATGGATTGCAGACAGTAACTGTGTGTATGAATGCATTAGCAGTACTAGTCATACTGAGTAGTTAATTAGGATATGTTGCATACACCACTAGTAAGTATGCAGAATAGTTATTTATTTGATATACAGAACAATTCCATTAACTATGAACTGTGTAAGGACTTTGTCAGTTTTTTTTCTCTAAATCTACACAATGTGTACCATGTTAATGAATCCAACTCAAGTCTTTGGACACTAAAAATATGTTGAGTGAATTAAAATAAGTTGATGACATATTTGCAGAAGTGCATTCTGTCTGGAAAATAAAAATGTAAGCATTACAATAATGCCATCAACAAAAGCAAGCAGTATATTACCAGAGAAGAAGCTGAGAAAATTGGAACAAATGTAGATTATGAAACAGCCAACCTCCTGTGTGAATCCAACTATAGTAGTTAAAAAAGGCACAATGTTACTGTGAAGCCTGTATATGTTCTTAGACACTAAAGGCTTAAACCAAATTATTCACAGTGCATCATTCATTGTCCACAATCAATGATCAAGATCTTACATATGAAACATTATTCAGTTTCAGACTCAATTTAGGATTTTACAAATAAATTTTGTTGAAAAAAATTCATACTTGAGCTCTGCTAACAGAGCATAGCAGACATGAATTTCTGAAACTAACTTATATTAAAAGCTCAGTATTTACAGAACTGTGATAGAGTTATTTGAATATCTATGCGTTACAACCTACCTGGATGTTCTGGTATGGGGATACTACCAAACACAAAGCATAATGACTAAAAGTATTTGTCAAAGGAAAAACAACTTCAAAAAGATCAACACACGGCAGGTTCAGGTTAAGGCACTTTAATCTTGCAGCAAGGAGACAAAAATGTGCTAATACAGAGTTTGTCTAACTAGAATCAGGAAGTGAAGCCATTCTTATACATTTCTTACAAGGCATTGCCTACTAAGCTGATGTAATAAATCCCAAGTTCTTACAGCATTATTTCATAGAAGCTGTTTGTCCATGATTTTCTGCTGACATTTTCAAATTTAAAAGAAACTTCCTAAGAAAAACAATGTGGCCTTGGAGACCACCAGTTAGATACAACTTCTCACTATGCAATGTTACCATTCAAGGTACTATGGTTAATTCGAGCACAAAGCAAGTACAGATTATAGTTCATTTCTTCAAGCAGTCTTTGTTCAACTGTATCTATCTTTTCTGCAGCTGTGCATGTTCTCTTAACACGAACAGAGCTGATTGTTCAAGTTCAATAATATTATAGAAAACAGTATTGTTCTATTCATTATTTTCCTGACCTAGTAGATAATCACCTGCTTCTCAGTAAATTTCCAAAAGGCATAAACATGAATTTTGCTGTGCTAACAAATATTAGGTCAGAGAGCATCTTGCAGTTTCAGAAAGCATCTTGTAGTTTCATACAAAACTAAGCTGTACATAAAATAGAATGAAATGTGTTACCCTTTTAGCTTCTAATAAGCACTAAACACATACATTAATACATATTTTTCTGACAATTCCCCACTGTTAATACTTTTTATTCTATTTTCAAAAGGATAAACAGTTTGCTACTTCTCCTAACCTCTTCCATTCAGAATTTGCAGTTAAGAGAGTCATTCAGTTTAAACTTATGAAAGTGTTTCATTTTTCAACAGTTCTTCAAATTCAGTACTTTGATACAAAGTCTCAGAAACTGACATGTCTATAAAATCTTTAATTAATCTTTTCATGCAAGGAATACCACAACAAACACACACTCCTAATAGGAGTAATCCCACACAAAATGCAATCAGAATGTTCATTAGAATGCTACCCCACCCCCCAAACAAATTCTGGAAAAAATCCGTCAGTGGGTTTGGGCCTGGTTTGGTCATGGCCGACACTTGCTGAATCACCTCAAGATGGTCGTTTATTTCATGCTGGTTGTCAGGAATATATGAACAGCATAAAGCACACGTACCACCTTTTGCCGCTAGGGTGAAGTCGAGAGCCATGCGGTTTTGAAGCACCACAGTTCTCATAGCGTTCAGTTCATCAGTTACTAATTCGAGAGCAGAAAAAGTTGCATTGCTCATTACTTCGAGAAGTTTAGACAGTTTTCTCAGCTCCCAAATCGATTTTACTGCGCCATATGCAGGGGCTATACCTGCCCATGATATAATAGTGTCACTCAAGTCCATGTGTGTCAGTTTATCTTTGTTTTTCATGGAGTTATGGTTTCTCCAGCCTGCTTCGATTCATCCCACTGGATTCTCAGGTCTCTTGATTGGATTTCTAGGTTTCTTGGTGACCTCTCTGACATTTCGAATTCTTCTCTGAGGCAAAACTGCAGTGTGTCATAAGGCTGGAACCAGGTAACCCAAAAAACAACTGCCGGACCAATTCTCAGGTAACCATTTGTATGCTTTTTTCCCACACACAAAATAATAATTCTCTACTTTAGTATTAATATATACTTGCCCTACATGAAACATTTTCTTATCAATGATGATAGATAATTGTTTAAAAAGAACAGGATTATGTTGTACTTCATCAACCGTTTTGTGCATTGATTCAAAATATGAGTCATAGTTTGTATCACAAATATAACCTGCATTATTAGCTTTGGTATAACACTTGTAAGGAACAGTCACATTACAATTGCTCCAACCCACCTGAACAGTATAATTTTTATAAAAACATACAATTCCCTTTTGTGTAACAGGCAGGTACAATGCTATTTTGTCTTGTGATTTTACAGTTGTAGTTTAAAAAATCTAATTTTCCCAGGTCTCATTGACCCCTAGGGGGACAGCAGTCATTAACAATCCCCTGTATGCTGTTGGTATAGCTGTGCAAATCCAGCAATTCGAAACATTAAAAGTTTCAGCATATACATATTTCATTGCTTGGTAAGTGTTAAAGTACAGATGCCAGTCTATGAGTAACGCATCATGTTTATTCAGTTCAGCTCGTGTGGCTGGAATAAGGAAAGGCCACAGCAAAAAGATTAATGTTATCAGTATGGTTAACATAATGATCATGCAATACTTCTGAGGTTGTTCTGTATTCCTATTTGCTCCATATCTGGTCATTTTGTTCTTGTGTAACAGTAACAAGTTTTTTGTCCAGTTAAAAGTTTTTGACCAGTTTACAGTGTGTCAGATGAATCCAGGATGCTCACTCTGCAATCTTGACTGCAGTGGGTGTTGACAATAGCACTTGGTATGGCACTTTACACTTCGGTGACATCCAATTATTTTTTTTTGATGACTTTCACCCAGACCCACATGCCTGGGACTACTGCTGCTTCCGATGGTCTGGTTTATTCTTTATCTGAAACAGAATTTAACTGCAAAAGTTGTTTATTACTTAATAGTCATCTCATATATTCTGCAATTGAACTGTCGGCCTCCTGGTCTGCAGGCATGAGAGGTTTCCACTGAGGTATATAGTATGGCCTCCCAAATAATTTTTCAAAAGGAGTTAACCCCTTTGCATTTGGAACAGTTCTCATGCTCAACAATGCCAGAGGCAAGCAGTAAACCCAATTCTTTTGTGTCTCACTAATTAACTTCCTAAGTTTATTTTTCAAAACTCCATTATGCCTTTCTACTAGTCCTGCGGATTGTGGATGGTATGCACAATGGTTCTTCAAGGAAATTCTGAAATATCGGCTCAACTGTTTTATAGTTTGATTTACAAAGTGTGTACCATTGTCACTGTAGATCTTTTCTGGTATGCCAAATCTAGGAATAATTTCATTAACAAAGACTTTTGCAACAGTAGCCACATCTGGATTTTTGGTCGGAAAAGCTTCAACCCATTTGGAAAACATATCTATAATGACAAGACAATACTTCTTATTTTCGCAATTGTTCAGTTCTACGAAATCCATACAGATAGTATGGAATGGGTACGGTGGTGCAGGGAAACTACCTTGCTTAGGCTTCAATGCCCCTTCTGCATGATGCTTGTTACAAACATGGCATGCCGCACAAAAATTGTTTGTGTAGTTTATAAATCCATATGCTGTGAACACTCGATTCACTAACTGTACCATCCCCCATGTTGAGACATGGCACTGCCCATGGCTCAACAAAGCTGCATATCTAAACAAGTTAGACAGCAATATCGGTTTTCCTTCTTTGGAGATGTACAGCCCTTTCTCAAGAATTGCTCCTCATTTTATCCATTTCTGTTTTTCTACTTTCATAGTAAGTGTCTGCATTGTTTTCAACATTTCTAAATCTAAAATCTCAGAAGGTTGTAATTCCTCACTCAAAAGAAATATTTCTGAAGCTGAAGGTGCCTGCTTTGCAGCTGTATCAGCTCTCGCATTACCTTTTGAAATCCTATCCTGTTGCTTGGTATGACCCTGGACATATCCACAGTAAACATTAGTCTGGTATAAGATACTTTTTCTCCACTCTCTTAACTCCTGGAAGTATTCGTCCTGGACTCCTGGACTCCTAAGAACTGCTATTACCACCTACCAAATCCTGCCTTGGGTTCCCCCTGGGTTATCTAAACCACCCTGGACATATCCACAGTAAACATTAGTCTGGTATAAGATACTTTTTCTCCACTCTCTTAACTCCTGGAAGTATTCGTCCTGGACTCCTAAGAACTGCTATTACCACCTACCAAATCCTGCCTTGGGTTCCCCCCTGGGTTATCTAAACCGCCCTGGACATATCCACAGTAAACATTAGTCTGGTATAAGATACTTTTTCTCCACTCTCTTAACTCCTGGAAGTATTCATCCTGGACTCCTAAGAACTGCTATTACCACCTACCAAATCCTGCCTTGGGTTCCCCCCTGGGTTATCTAAACCACCCTGGACATATCCACAGTAAACATTAGTCTGGTATAAGATACTTTTTCTCCACTCTCTTAACTCCTGGAAGTATTCGTCCTGGACTTCTAAGAACTGCTATTACCACCTACCAAATCCTGCCTTGGGTTCCCCCCTGGGTTATCTAAACCACCCTGGACATATCCACAGTAAACATTAGTCTGGTATAAGATACTTTTTCTCCACTCTCTTAACTCCTGGAAGTATTCGTCCTGGACTCCTAAGAACTGCTATAACCACCTACCAAATCCTGCCTTGGGTTCCCCCCTGGGTTATCTAAACCACCCTGGACATATCCACAGTAAACATTAGTCTGGTATAAGATACTTTTTCTCCACTCTCTTAACTCCTGGAAGTATTCGTCCTGGACTCCTAAGAACTGCTATTACCACCTACCAAATCCTGCCTTGGGTTCCCCCCTGGGTTATCTAAACCACCCTGGACATATCCACAGTAAACATTAGTCTGGTATAAGATACTTTTTCTCCACTCTCTTAACTCCTGGAAGTATTCGTCCTGGACTCCTAAGAACTGCTATTACCACCTACCAAATCCTGCCTTGGGTTCCCCCCTGGGTTATCTAAACCACCCTGGACATATCCACAGTAAACATTAGTCTGGTATAAGATACTTTTTCTCCACTCTCTTAACTCCTGGAAGTATTCGTCCTGGACTCCTAAGAACTGCTATTACCACCTACCAAATCCTGCCTTGGGTTCCCCCCCTGGGTTATCTAAACCACCCTGGACATATCCACAGTAAACATTAGTGTATGTTACAGTGTTTTGTTTTGAGTTTATTCACAAGTATTACTTATGGTATTAGTTATCCTCTACTCTTGTAACTTTAACTTGAATACTGCCAGTCACTGCCAGCAGCAAACCCCCCACCCCCCACTCAGTTTTAGTTACTACTCTATCCCTTAGACTGCCTCTTCTCTTTCCTATTTCCTTGTTGTTTTCTTTCCTTTCTGAGCCCTGACTATAGTTTTCAGTCCCTTAGTCTTATCAAACTATCTCTTGGCTGCACCTTCACCACCTCTACCGTTTCTAGGCTTCCCTGGAGCCTATCCCCATACTGTTTTTTCTTTTTAGCCTCACTTATCTTAGTACTTTATCTTCTCTCTTCCCCTTTCTCCACTTTCTACCCTTAGCCACCCACCGTTAGCCTGCCTCCTGCCCTTAAATTGCACCTTACTGATTGTTTTCTCTCCCTCTTGCTCTCGCCTGGTTTTTGTGTCTGCCCCGCTCCGCTCCCCACCCTACCCCCATATCCCACCCACCCCTAGGGGTCCTTACCTTATAGCTCTCTAGACACTCCCCCAATTCCCTAGCCCTATCACCATCCTTCAAAGTAGTTGTCCTCTCCTCCTACCTATTATCTCTCATTACTCTCATCCCCTCCTCTTGCTACTCCAATCTCTACTATTTCACCTCCACACTACCTTCTAGTTTCCTTGTACTCCTATTTTATTTCACCTCTTTCAGTCAGTTCTCTCCTAATCTTCACCCCTTACCTAGCCTAGCCACCCCTTACACCTGCTACTTTCTTCCAGCATCTACTTATTATTAATAACAACCTCTATACACTTCTTGCTTTTCCCTCTTTCTTTCTCATAAAACCTTACATCACTACTCATCTTATCCTAACACTTACTCAACACCATGCCTCCTACACTTAAACCCCTCCTCTCTTACATCCTTCTCTTTACCTGTATTCTAGCCTCTCTTTCTATAACCTACTATATGACCTTCTTTGAAAACAACTCTTTAAAGAAACAAAATCACCATCTCAAGCAAACACTACCATCCTCTTCTCTCACTACCCTTAACCACAGTAATATAACCTGTTCCACTACTTATCTTCTACCAAAATACCACAGAACAACACATATGTCATTCTACCTTAACAAAAAATATGCTAATAACTTGCTTAAATTCCTTAAATTCTTTTTCAATTACAATCATTACCTCCTCTTACATGGAGATATACATCCTAACCCTGGTCCCTACACTAAGACCAATCCAAACACAAATAGACATCCTCTATCTATACCTCCACCTTGTATTAAAACATCTAACTCTCTTCTAATAGCTCACCTTAATATTAGAAGCATAAATAATAAAGTACATCATATCCATGCACTATTAAACTTGCATTCATTTGACATTTTATGTCTTACTGAAACATGGTTAAAACCCTCCACTCAGGACCAGGAAATTACCCCCCCTGGCTACAACATACTCAGAAATGACCGCAAAACTAGGAAAGGTGGTGGTATAGCCATCTTCTACAAAAATAATCTCCAACTTTCCCTCCATAATGAACTTTCACTATCAGACCCTAAAGCTGAATCCTTATCTACCAAACTCCAGATGAACAATAACAAAGCTATTTATCTAATTTGTATGTATCTTCCCCCTGGTAATAATACTCAGACCCTAGAAAACTTACTCAGTTCAACATCCAACCAACAACCCCAGGAAACCATAATACTAGGTGACTTTAACATTGACTGGATAACCTGCTCTAACCAAAACCCAACTAACCATATTAATCTCTTTGGTTTCTCGCAATTAATAACAACTCCTACTAGAACCCATAAACAAAATAGAAAAGAAACAACTCTTGATTGGATCCTCACTAATAACCACCCCAGCATTTATACCCCGGGAACCCTTCCTGATTGTATCAGTGATCATATGCTTACATATGTCATAAGACAAAAAGTGAATATTCCACATACTCATAAACTAAAAACATCCCGCTCAAAAAAGTGCTTTAACCCTGATAACTTCCTTACAGAATTGCAAGCATGTAACTGGTCACCACTAACTTACCTTGAACTTAATAAAGCAGTCACCTACTTTAATGCAAACTTTCTTCAAATCCTTGACCATCATGCCCCTTTGCACACTACTAGAATGAGAACCAAACCTGCTCCATGGCTGTCTAAGCAAACAAAAGAAAAAATGGTCCTTAGAAATAAAATCTGGACCAAATGGAGAGCCAGTAGATGCCCATCTGATCATCTCCTTTTTAAACAATTAAGGAATGCCACCAAAAGAGATACTGTTAAAGATAAAAAGGATTATTATCTTCACCTTCAACAAGGTAGTCAAAATACCCCTCAAAAATTCTGGGCAAGCATTAATAAACTTCTTAAACCTGGACATTCACCTACTCCTACAGGCTTTCACCCCAACAATGCTACACAGATCCCTGATGCCTTTAACAACTATTTTACAGAAGCCATTAAATCCCTAGCTAACTCATTACCTATACCATCTGTAACCTTACCAAAAATCTCTCTACCCTCATCTAGGGACTTCCAAATTCAACCCGTTGCCACATCCCTTATTTATAAGCTTCTTAAGAAACTCAAACCATGCACCCCATCTGCTGACCAACTCCCATCTGAATACCTACAAATAGCTGCTAAAGCTATCCAATATCCTGTATCTATACTGATAAATAGGACTATCACTGAAGGAACAATCCCCACCTTATGGAAAATATCTCATATAATTCCCCTACATAAAGGAGGCTCATCAAATGAACTCTCACATTTTCGCCATATTGCCTTACTTTCCCCATTAGCCAAGATAATGGAAAGATGTGTTCACAAACAAATGCTTAGCTACCTTCTACAAAACAAACTTCTAGCTAACTGTCAACATGGTTTTAGACCTTTTCACAGTACTACAACTGCCCTCCTTTCCTTCGCTGACTCCATAAATAAAAATAGGAACAATAATTCTTTCTCCTCAGCACTTTTCATAGATCTTTCTAAAGCCTTTGATATGGTTAACCACAATTTACTTCTGGACAAACTAAACCTTTTTTCTCTCAGCCCACACTCTTTACAGTGGTTTAAGAGCTATCTCCACAACAGGCAACAAGCAGTCCTTTGGGAGAACAACCTATCTTCCCTCCTCTCAGTAAATATTGGTGTTCCACAAGGATCTATCCTAGGTCCCCTTCTTTTTTCCTTATTTATCAACGACCTTTATCTGAATATACCACAAGCCACCTGCATTCAATATGCTGATGACTCAACGCTAATCTGTACTGCAAAAAATATTCCCTCCCTCCAGTCCCTCACCCAAACAGTCTTCCAAAATGTGGAAAATTGGTTTTTGCAACACTGCCTCCTCCTTAACCCCCAAAAAACTAAACTTCTCCTCTTTACTCCGACTCAAAAATCTCCCACTCCTCTCTTCACTATCTCTTCAAATAATGCAACCTGTATTAACCCTGACAAGACCACGCGACTGCTAGGTGTAACTATTGATAACCATCTCAATTATGATGAACACATTAACACCACTGTTAAAAATATCAACAAAAAAATTGGGACACTCTACAGAATTAAACCTTTTCTTACCCCTGAAACTAGAAAAACCATTGCACAGACACACCTGATCTCCACCCTCTTTTATGCCTCACCCATCTATACTAACTTATCCAAAAATAACACTACCAAACTCTCCATCTGCTACAATAGTATAGCCAGATTCATTACTGCTACTCCCCTAAGAACTCATCATTGTCTTAATCTCAAACAACTAGATTGGTTAGAGCTAAATAACCAGTTATTCTATCAACAACTACTTATCATTCATAAGACCCTTAACTACCCTGAGGTAACCCCCAGCCTTTCAAAAATAATTATACCATATAGAAACCTAGCCACACTCCGTTCTGCTAATAAACTACTAGTATCACTACCTAAATCATATAATAAAGCTGGTGATTCATTACTTGCAAACTCAATAGGGAAAATCTGGAATCAACTCCCTCAAGGAATAACTAATCTAACCTCTACCTCTCTTTTCAAAAAACACATTAAAGAACATCTCAAAACAAAATGGATATGTCCGTGTGCTAATCCTGACTGAAATAATGTCCTCACTCTCCTAGTTCTTCCACCCTACCCCTCCTTACTTAACTCCTCTCTAAACTTTCAGGAGTTTGAGAGTTATTATCTAAGAAATGGGCTTTTGCCAGTTAAATTTGTTCTGTCTGTATAACTTTATCCTGTGTTACTGTTACTTCTTTGATATAGTCTAATATAGTAGTATATAGTATAAGTTTATTTCCTATTATTAGGATTTGTTTTGTATTTGAAACTTTTTTTTCTTTTTTTCTACCTTATATTTTGACTGATAGTATGCCTAACGTGATAAATTGTTGTGTATTTACCTGTACTGGAGCTTTTCTCCCCGGGCCTCTACTGAAAACGGATATTGTGTCCAGTTGGACTAGCCCGGTCAACAAATGTAAAATAATAATAAAATAATAATGAGCTACACATTTACAAATAGCTGCTGTCTGAGGTAACTGAATAGATTCTAACAAATCTAAAATAAACTGCGCATGATTAATCGGTTTTCCAGTAGATGTTATCATTCCTCTATTCTTCTACTGTTGCACAAAAACATGTACAGTAGAAAAAGCGTCCTGGCTGTCAGTAAAAATATTCACACATTTACCCTTTGCCAAGGTACATGCCCTTGTCAAGGCAATCAATTCTGCTGCTTATGCAGATAAGTTGTGTGGTAAAGACTTCGCTTCTAAAATCTCAGTATCAGAAACTACTGCATACCCCACTAGGTTCTGCCCTGTAGGACCCCTTCTGCATGAACCGTCCACATAATATGTCACCTCGGCATCATCCAAGGGAACATCCGTTAGATCTTTTCTAGGCAGTGTCTTTTGCTCAATCTCCTGCAGGCAGCTGTGTGGTGTGCCGTCCGCAGGGGTCAGGAGCAAGGTAGACGGATTCAAAGTTGTGCATCGTTCAATTGTCATATGAGGTTGGCTCAACAGTATGGTCATACAGGAAAGATGTCTAGCAGGAGAAAGATATGCTACTTATTCTTGCAGCAAAATAATCGCGACTGCATGAGGCACTCTCAATGTGAGAGGGTGGAACAACACTACTGAGGCCGAAGCCTGTACTGCCATTGCAGCTGCGACGACTGCTTGTACACAGTGGGGCAGAGATCGTGCCACTGGGTCCAGCTGTAATGAATAATAAGCTATGGGGCGTTGCTTGTCCCCATGTTGCTGTGTTAACACTGATGTCATATAACCTTGCTTACAATCTACAGTTTGAAAAAAGCATTTATGATAGTTTGGTAATCCTAAAACTAATGATGCTATCAATTGTTTTAGTTTGCAGAAAGCTGATTCTGCTTCTGGTGTCCATTGTAATAAATCTTGTGCTGCCATAGGCTTCTTGTATATCAAGTTAGTCAGTGGAGCAGACTCCAAGGCATAGTTTGGAATCCAACTCCGACAGAAATTAGTCGTACCCAGGAAGGACATCATTTCCTTCTTGGTAGTCGGTTTGGGTGCTTGTAAAAATTGCTATTTTCCTATCTTCATCTAATGTTCTGCCTTCTTTGGATATTACATATCCCAGGTATTTAACCTGCTTTCTCCAAAGCTGCAACTTGTTTTTGTTTACTTTATGTCCTTGAGTGGCTAAAAAATTTAATAATGCTATGGTATCTTCTCTGCATTCTTGCTGGGTGGGGGCTGCCAGCAGGATGTCATCTACATAAAGTAAAATCTGACTGCCTCTTGGTGGGCTAAATCCCACCAAGTTGCTTGCCATCTCTTGTGCGAATATTGTTGGGCTTTCACAATACCCCTGTGGCAGTCGTGTGTATGTATACCTTTTCCCCTGAAATGTGAATGCAAACCAATGTTGGCTGTCACGGTGTATCGGTATCGAAAAGAACGCATTGCTAATATCTACCACAGAAAAATACTTCTGTTGAGGCTTCAAATCATTCAATAGGGTGTGTAGATCTGGCACCGTAGGTGCTCTAGGTATTACTGCGTCATTTACAGCTTGTAAATCTTGGACCATATGCCATTCTCCGTTTGCTCTCCTGACAGGAAATAAGGGTGTGTTACATGGTGAATCAGGAGATTCTACCAGTACTCCTTCCTTAAGTAAAGCTGCTATTATAGGTTTGATTCCTACTTCTGCATCTTTCCTTAAGGGATACTGTCTCTTTTGTAGTCTAAATGCTGATTTTGACGTGATAGTAACTGGCCCTGCTGTACGAATTAGTCCTACATCTGATTTCCCTGTTGACCAGAGAGTTTCTGGTATGCTCCATAAGGCATTCTCTTCCTCTTCTAGTAAGAGTGCTAATCAGCTGTCCTTGCTAGACTGCAAGTGTACAGCTGGGTGTGTCTGTGTTATCCAATTTAACTTCTGCTTCTGTACTTCCTGTTCTGATAATTCTAACTCCATCTGTTTTTCCCACTTTCTGATTTTTTTCTCCTAGGTCTGCCCATTTCACATTCTTGTCTTTAGTCAAGCTAACATGTGGTAATCGATTAGATTTATAGAGTGCAAAGAATTCCTGGGGCAATGAACAGCTAACTACACTGTTCCCTTCTGTGTCCCAGTACAGATTACGTAATACTAATCTGTTTGCATGATTTCTAAACAGTTCTTGCTCATATTCTTTATCAGGTCCTGGTGTGCTACAGTAATACAGAGTACAGTGCAACAAATGCTGTTTATCAGTGTCAAGGGAGGGGGACTTACTGATGGCTACGTTCATCAGCTCTTTGGTTACTGCCACTGGACCAGTCGTGACCAAGTCCTGGCTGTACCAATAAAATGTTTCACTCTCCGGTCGCACTACAAAAGTATCCATTTGTCGCTGTGCTTCCATACCCTGCATAGTTGGAACTACTGCTATGCCAAATATCTGCATAAGGTCTCTGCCCAAAAAGTTTACTGGGCATTTTGCAGAAACAACAATTTTGCTTTTCTGGGTCATTCCTGAAACAGGGTCAGTTATTGCTATGTTATGGGAGAGTGGCTCCCGATACAGCTGTCCATTAGCTGCTTTCACTAATATGTAATCAAATGATTCTGAATTTTCTGGTAGTTTGGAAGGATGTATCAGGGTCCGTGATGCCCCTGAGTCACACAGAAATTTAACTTCCCTCCCCTCTACTAGAAGTGTAACTTCCGGTTTCGTGTCTGCTAAGTAGAGCTCTAGGCTAAATAATGCCAAGTCCAGAATTTCACTTTCTTCACTATCTGTGATTTCTTGCACTTCCTCTATTTCTTCTATCACATTCTCTACTCCCTCTATCACATTTGCATTTGTCTTTTCTTGGTTATTCCCTTCTAGTGATTCTTGACTATCATATAGTCAATCCTCACCCTCCTTATCTTCCATGGCTACCTTCTTGTTTTGCTTGCAATCCCTTGCCAAATGTCCCTTTTTTCTGCACTTAAAACATTCACCCCTTTTCTTTCTCTCTTCAAACTCCTCTGATCGCTTATCAGATTGTTTGTTCCCTTGGGCATTTTTCTTGCCCTTTTTCCCGGACTGTACTACATAAACTTCTGCTCCATTTCTGCAGAAAATACTTGGGCTTTCTTTTTCTTTTTACTGTTAAAATGCCTTTCGGCATGTCTAGCATATTCAAGCAGTGACTGTAATCTACTTGTACGATGGTCTATCAAGTGCTTTGTAATAAAGCTGCTTATAGGCAAAATACTGCCTTTTAAAAATGCATTCTTTAGTTGCTACTCATACGGAGAATCATGTGTTTGGTCTTCAGGTACCTGCATTCCACAATGGTTATTAAAACACTCTTATAATCTAGCATAATATCTGTCAACAGTTTCACCTTCTTGTTGGATGCATTGATTAATGCAAGT
This sequence comes from Protopterus annectens, assembly GCF_019279795.1. Lineage (NCBI taxonomy): Eukaryota > Metazoa > Chordata > Ceratodontiformes > Protopteridae > Protopterus > Protopterus annectens. Next base: position 859,924,494 of record NC_056727.1, read on the forward strand.
CCAGTCTGCCCTAGGCTTCCATTTCTCAGAGATTCGGTCTGTAAGACCTTTCACTCTATTATCCAGTTCTGCGTTGCTATGTGGGAGTGGCTTGTGTTCTGCATCACAGGGATTCCAGTTGCCACTGATCATGTGCCAATCTGGACCTATGATTTGTCTAACTACTTTTTCTACTTCTTCTCCATTTAAATGATAACTTAACCTTAGTCTTCTAAGAATTTTCTAAAATTAACTTTTGGATGGGGAATTCCCTCTGTGGCTTTCTGGATGTCTTCCGGTGTTCACGGTCTATATACCAGGAGAGTTGGGTCCTGCCCTTCCTGTCCTGCCTGAGGATTTGGTACTTCTATGAGCGGACATATCTCTTCTTCACTCATAGCTCGTGAATTTTTGTTCATTTGATATAACTCAGTATCCCCTCAAGTTATATGTTCGAGACCTAGTCTCGACGGGATCTCTGACATACGGTCTTGGCTTCGTGGAGACAGCTGGGTACATCGGAGGTGGACTAGCTTGTCCACTCGCTTCATATTCTGGTAAGGGAAGCAGAGGGGGTGGAGGGGCTGATGCTATTACCAGATTATTGTCCTCTTTATCTAGAAACATAGCTTTTGAATTATTACTTTTTTGTTCCCTACGGTTTGCTTCCTCAATCCACCTGTGTGTCTGAGGGATGCCTAATTGACGTTGCTTTTTCACCTGACCTTTTGCGTCAGTTTTAAGCTGTTTGACGAGTTTAATAAGTGAGGATTTTTCTAATTTGCCATCAAATTCATATTTATTAACCCGTTTTGTATAGTACCTAACATTGTCGGCACGCTGTAATTGCATATATTTTGCATCTTCAGTTAATGGCGGACCTTGGGATCTTTTTGTGCACTTATTTCCCATATTGTTCTAACTGTTAAAATGTTATGTAACCCTTCTTATTTTCACGTGGTACCACGATTTCTCTTTTTCACAGTTTATCTAGAATAACTGCCTTACCTATTCTGTTTCCCTGATCTATGACAAGACTGTAATCTTCCTGTCCCTGACTTGTACAAGACAAATCTCCTGACAGATGATACAAATCAAGTCCTTGATCCAAAACAGAAAAAAGGTAAATCTCACCTTACCTGAGCCTCCGTGACTGATCGTCTGGTTCGAGGGAAAACCATTATCTCGTCCTCCAGTCACAGATCAGAACAGTGGCTGGCCTCTTTTGAATGAGAATTAAGTCTGAGGTCTTTCAGAGCAGAAGAACCAATGTGGTCTCTTCCCCGTACGGTTTCATGCCACCTGGCCTATCTGACCTGAGGTGAAGTGAGAGTTTCAGGTCCGAAGGACCAATCTGTCAAAGGAAAAACAACTTCAAAAAGATTAACACACGGCAGGTTCAGGTTAAGGCACTTTAATATTGCAGCAAGGAGACAAAAACGTGCTAATACAGAGTTTGTCTAACTAGAATCAGGAAGTGAAGCCATTCTTATACATTTCTTACAAGACATTGCCTACTAAGCTGACGTAATAAATCACAAGTTCTTACAGCATTATTTCATAGCAGCTGTTTGTCCATGATTTTCTGCTGACATTTTCAAATTTAAAAGAAACTTCCTAAGAAAAACAATGTGGCCTTGGAGACCACCAGTTAGATACAACTTCTCACTATGCAATGTTACCATTCAGGGTACTATGGCTAATTCGAGCACAAAGCAAGTACAGATTATAGTTCATTTCTTCAAGCAGTCTTTGTTCAACTGTATCTATCTTTTCTGCAGCTGTGCATGTTCTCATAACATGAACAGAGCTGATCGTTCAAGTTCAATAACATTATAGAAAACAGTATTCTATTCATTACTTTCCTGACCTAGCAGATAATCATCTGCTTCTCAGTAAATTTCCAAAAGGCATAAACATGAATTTTGCTGTGCTAGCAAATACTAGGTCAGAGAGCATCTTGCAGTTTTAGAAAGCATCTTGTAGTTTCAGACAAAACTAAGCTGTACATAAAATAGAATGAAATGTGTTACCCTTTTAGCTTCTAATAAGCACTAAACACATACATTAATACATATTTTTCTGACAGTATTGCTGTATATTGAAAGATATACAAAGAAATGTAATGTTCAGGATGCAAAGATATAAAACTATTTTTGAAGACATTAATACCTGTATCATGTGCTAACTTGAAATATACTAAAAATATCAAAACAAAGGCAATAAAACATTGAGAAAATGCTCTTTGCATGAGTAAAATAAATAAATAAATAAAATTAAAACAAAAAAATAAAAAAGACACTCAGCTATTTATGGCTAGCTATTTATTACAGTTTATACCAAACACATCAGATCTTCCTTTACTACTTCCATGACTCTAATGAGAAAACTATCACACAATGCTGTATTAGCAGAATAGTGTGACTCCCCAGGATAAACACTTACTTAACAATCTATTCTCCATCATAACCCAATATGCCTTTACAATAGTCTTCTCTAGCAACAGAACTAACCCATCTGTATTTATGTACTGATCCAGAAATCTCTATTTTATTTTGCCCTTCTAGACATTATGTTCACTAAATGCATAACAGTTGCCTGAGCCTTTTTTACTAAACACTCTGTACCTGTGTAAATAGTATAATGTGCTGATGCTCTTAAACCCAATACCCTTCCTGCCTGGGTGATAATTTATTATTTCAGTTACTTTTTATAGCACTTCTCTTTCATTCCCCTTTCAGAGACCTTAACGTAATAATTCTTTTTGTTTCCATCTTTTCAATTAGTGACTACTGTCCCTGCAAACGGGTTCTCTCTCAGTCCCCCACCTGCTGAATCCTTGGCCATTGTCCGCATCTGCAGTGAAGAAAACAGACACAAGGACTCAAGGGCTTTAAAAAGAAAATAAGTTACTGCAGGTGTCTAGCTACATGTCCCTCTTAGCCTGCTACTGTAGAAAGTACCTGGTCTAAAGCAGAAATAACTGGCTCTACCCACGGCTAGGGACAGCAGCTGCTCCCCACCCCCATCAGCTGTAAATACATTATCCAGTTAAACTTTTTCTTTTTAGTTATCAGTAAACCAAGATAAAGCTCTAGGCAAAAAAAGGTAACCCAGTAGATACACTGGAATTGCCCACTTGTAAAATAGAGGCAAAAAGGTACTTAAACTGCCACTTTTTGTCTGCTTCAATCTAAGTATCTACCCAGAAAGGACACAGCTGAAATCAGGTTTACAGAATGTTTTTCCCTACTAAATTTTAATAATTCCTAACAATTTGGCTATTTAGACACTTACCCTGCAATCTTTAGCCTGGGAGGTGGGGGTTCTAGCCCGCTCTGTTCACTACGCTCACTTCACTCCTCTCCCTGCCCCCTATTTCTACCTACCCCCAGTACTGCTACATTTATTCTTAGACTTAACCCCACCCATAATTACCACCAATTAGGCTACATCACTAGTCACCCCCTCCCCCTACATCCAACACAATCATGCTACTACCTAATATAATAACAATCCTAACCTGTGTAGTTTTATCTCACATTACATCCTACCAAGGCTCCACAGTCACATGCCCCAACTTCCACTGTACTCTCTCAACACCCTCCCTCAAACATTTACACTATAATTACACAACCCCTGCCACCAAAAACATCCTTCCAATACACACACTCCATTACCAAACACCTAACACACTCAAAAATAAAATATCCCTAAGATACCATAAGTAATTTACTATGTATATAAAACATATCCTAAACACCCTCTATAAACTAGCGCTCACTGGAGACATCCATCCAAACCTTGATCCTCCCAAATCCAACCCAACCATAAACCCTAATCCAAGCAACCCCCCCCAACTCAACTCCTAGCCAACAAAAAAACAACATACCAACTTATAATGTCCCTAAACATCAGAAGCATATGCAATAAAATCCAAGACCTACATGCCAGCATAAGCATATATTCCCCAGATATTCTCTTCCTAACTGAAACCTGGCTCAAACCTCACATCAAAAGTGAGGAAATACTTCCACCTGAATACAACATCCTTCGCATAGACAGATTGTCCAAAAAAGGAGGTGGTATAGCATTGATATTTAAACACCACCTCAATATTCAACTCCTGAACACATCTGCCCCTCAGCACAACAATGAAGAAATCCTTTATGCCAATCTCAAATTAAACCCAAATAAAACAATCAATATCATAGGATGCTATTTCCCACCAGGGCAAAATATTACACCCCTAGAAAATCTCTTGAGCTGGCCTACTTTATCTCTACCCCAGGAAACCATCATTCTTGGTGACTTTAACATCAACTGGCTATCCTGTAATAACAATCTCCCAACCATTCAACTTAATCTCCATGGGTTCACTCAACTCATTCAATCCCCTACTCGAATCAACAAAAACCCTTACAATCATACCTTACTTGACTGGATCCTAGTCAACAAAACCGCTCATTCTTACCTAGCAGGCTGCTTACCTGACAGTCTTAGTGACCACTCCCCCACTTTCCTAATTTGGCACCACACAAACAGTTGAAAAACAAGAAAAACTGTTGCTGAATACAAACCGGCAACTGGCAGTCAGTGAAAAACAGTCTCAAGCCCATTATCCACAAGCAAATATGGAACAAGTCCAACTTCAACCCCAACTCCCTCATCTCCTGCCTGCAAAAAAATTAACTGATCACCACTAAAATATCTCAACCTAGATGAGGCTGTCCAGTTCTTCAACAGAACCTTCCTCTCCATCCTAAACACCCATGCTCCTGTAAGAAATTCCAAATTCAGATCCAGGTGTGCCCCGTGGTTATAAAAGACTACCAGAATCCTAATGAAATCCAGAGATAAGGCTTGGGAGCACTGACAACTAACAAAAAATAACTCAGATAGGCAATATTTCCTTTAACTGTGCAAAAAAGCCAAAAAGCAAATATAATTAGACAAATCTCTCTACTATAAATCCACCCTAAACTCCATCAACCACAACCCTAAGCAATTCTGGTCCACTTTTAACACTATCCTCCACCCTGTGTGATCCACAGGACTCTTTCCACAAAGGGCAAACGTCCAGTCTGGTGGACCCCAGCCATTAACAAACTTTACAATAAGAGAAGAAAGCTATTACATGATAGAACAAAATCCATAAAAGAGAAGTCACCCCTGATCATTATTAGTAAAAAAATACGAGCACTCATAAAATCAACTAAGGCCAATTTTGAGAGAAAAATTGCCATGGATTCAAAGGACAATCATAAGGCCTTTTTCAGCTATGTTAGGAACATGGGTGGAAACTCCCAGATATGCTCAGAATTAGTCCAAAATGATACAAAAATCACTGAACCCACAGACATTGCCAACATACTGGCAGACAGGTTCAGTGCAAACTTCACCCCCCTTCTCCCCCCCTAAAGGAGAGATAACTATCCCAGCGGAGTGTAGCCTCCCAGACCTCTCAAATGCGCAGGTGAAAGCTGCTCTCTCTAAAGCTAAAAACACAGCATCAATGGGACCGGATGGTGTCCCCGGCTGTGTGCTACATGAGCTAAATGAGGAATTAAACCCGCACATAAGGCAGCTGTTTAATCTCAGCCTTACCACAGGATACGTGCCCAAGGAGTGGCGTACGGCAACTGTGGTCCCACTCCACAAAGGTGGTGCCTCTACAGACCCTGGTAATTACTGCCCCATAAGCTTAACAAGTCTAGTCTGCAAAGCTATGGAGAGGATCATAATGGAGCTCATAAACAAAGATAAAGGGGACTTGCAGACATTGGACCCGACCCAGTTTGGCTTCGTCAAGGGAAGATCATGCCTTTTGAACTTAGTCGACTTCTTCGAAACAGTCACCAAGGCCATTGATGAGGGAAAGGCAGTCCATACAGCCTACCTTGACCTTGCAAAGGCTTTCGACACAATACCCCACTCGGGTATTGTAGAAAAACTTACCAGCTTAAATGTAAACCCATATGTCACAAGATGGGTTGCAAACTGGCTTAAGGACAGAACCCACAGGGTTACAGTTGCTGGCACTATGTCAGACTCCAAGCCGGTCACAAGTGGTGTCCCACAGGGCTCGGTCCTTGGCCCCCTATTGTTCGGCATCTACTTCTCAGAAGTACAGGCCAACATGGGAGGACTTTGGCTGACAAAGTTTGCAGACGACTGCAAACTGGGCGCCATAGTGGAAAGTGCATCGGACACGGATATCCTTCAGAAGGGACTCACGGAAACAGATAGCTGGTGCCAGAGCCATGGCCTGAAGTTAAACGCCAAAAAATGTATAGTCATACCCTTCGGGAAAAACAAGGTAACCCCAAGCTACCATATAGGTGGCAATCCACTAAGCACAGAAGAGGTTATCAGGGACCTGGGGACCCAGGTTGATAGTGGCCTTTCTTTTGACACTCACATTGCTAAAGTGGTTAGAAAGACCTTCTACATTGCCCACCTGATCATGAAGGGATTCACATCCAGATCGAGTGAGGTCATTGTTCCCCTGTACTCTTCACTTATCAGACCAATGATCGAGTACAATGCCCCATTCGGGATGTATCTCACCCGACATCTGCAGCAATTGGAGAGACCCCAAAAGTTCCTCACCGAAAGGATAAAGGGACTCCAAAATCTGTCATATGCTGCCAGATTGAAGAAACTCCAGCTCTATTCAGTCACATACCGTCTGCTCAGAGGTGACATGTGCCTGACATACAAGGCCATGTCCAACCCGGAATTAATGGACATGCTCCACCTCAAAAAATCCAAATCCACCAAAACCACTAGAGCAAGCAACTTAAACCTTAGCACGGACATAAATAGGACGTGCTGGAGGGATAGATTTATCACTCAGAGACTCCCTATGCTGTGGAATAAAATCCCGGTCCATGTGAGGCAGAGCACCTCGCTGGCTCTGTTCAAGAGAAATCTTGACCTGTGGATGGGAGATCGTAGGTTTACCACGGGAATCATCTCTGTGTCACTGCTGGACAGAGGTACAACAAACTAATGGGCACAGTATTTTTTCATATAAGGGGTGGCGTAAGCCACAAAAATTTGGGCTAGGCTTATAAATGCCTTAGGGCAGATAGCCTAGTATAAACCTATAAACCTATGAACCTATGAACCCAGGGAAGGTTGATACCCCCCAGCCGTCCATTCCCCCCTCCTCCAGCAGTATTGTTGAATCCTTCAACAAACACTTCACCAAAACTATAACATCTCTAAACAAACAACACTTCCCTACAACATCCCCCCCAACTCCTAACCCTAAACCCCCACTCCTCTTTTCTTCTTCACTTCAGTACCTATCTCCAACATAAAAGGACTATTGTCAAAACTAGACCCACCAAACTTGCAGCTGACAACCTCTCCTCTGAATACTTGAAAATTGCAGCTGAGACACTAGCCTACCAAATTTCAATTCTAATCAACCATTCCATAACAGAAGGCTATGTTCCCTCAATATAGAAAATGTCCCACATCATTCCCCTCCACAAAGGCACCCCCTCCACTGACCTCTCCAATTACCACCCCATTTCTATCCTCTCCCCTCTCTCCAAGATACTTGAAAAATGTATCAACACACAGGTCTCCAACTACCTCCTAGCTAAACCAGTTAACTTTCTTTATTAAAAAAAAATAAAAAGCACTGGTACTGTGATTGATATGATCCGTTAGATCACAAATGCACTCAAGTCCTCTGACAACATGTACCAGTATGTCTCTCCCATAGTTCATGTCAGTGTCAATAATCCGTAGTGTATCTTCATGGACTATACGAACAGAGGCATGATGGAGTTCTCAGATTGTGTGTCCAAGGCACATATGAGCTTGGCTTGTAGCAGCACTCTACCTCATTTAGGATGATGCCGCAATATTAGCAAAAAAAATTGACTTCAACAATTGATTTAGTTTTTGGTGTCATTTGAAAAGGGTCCAATATTTGTCAACCTAGGAATATATGATTGACAGACCATGCTGCTTCATCAGGGATAGCCTGCATCTGTCCCCTGTAGGATTTTGACTACTGGTAAAGATATTGTCCACCTGCATAGCATCTTTTTTAGGAAACGGCATACTGATAAACCTATCAGCATAACGAAACATGAAAAGGAAAATATAAAGGTGTTATTGATCAATGCTGGGAACCTTAACAAGAAATGTCATTCCCTACAAGCCTTCTCACCCTGGAGTACACTGATGTCTGTGTAGTGACTGAGACATGGTTTAAAATGGTGGAGCGCACTCTTGCTGTGCAGTGCTATAATGCATTCCACACATTCAGACCATCTACTGTGCAGAGGGGAAAAAAGTTGGAGGTGTCTCAATCTTCATTTAAAAGAGACTCACATCAAGATTGTAAAGCAGCATGATGCACTACAGCTTCTTCATGTCCAAATAGCCATCAGAAAGGTCCCATATCATATTTTAGCTAGCTACAGAATTCCCACTATGACCCAAGAAAGCCACAACACTTATCTACAGGAACTACAATCAATAATTATTAAACCCAATACCATTCTCCTATGTGATTCTAAACTATCCAGCTATAGAATGGAAAACCTACAGTACCACTACTGCACAAGCATGAAGATTCCTGGCCTTTGTCAATACACATGCCCTGGAGCAATTAGTCAGAAAACCCAATAGGGGGAATAACAACTTGGATCTCATCCTTACTAATACTGAGGGATGTTGTACCATCCCTTGCATATCTTCTTCATTTGTTAGGTCTAAACATAAAGCTGTCTCCTTTGGACTAAAACTGAAACCAGAGATCAGTTCCATTCAAGTTACCTTTAAAATTTTCTCTAAGACATATTATCTACTCCTAAGTGATAAATTGACAAGCTTTAAACCCCCATCAAAGCCAGTTAATTCCACTGAATATGCATGGATATATCTGTACCCTATAGGAATTATTCCAGGGCAAACCCCAGAAACAAACCCATATGATGAAACCATAATGTCAAAAAGCTTTATGATAAAAAGAACAGAACTGTGACCAAAAGCAAGAAGATTACCACCTAGAATTATACAGCCCTCATCACTGAAATAAACAAACAACACAGGAGATTAATTAAATCCACCAAAGCCTTTTTTAGTTATTTCGTAATCTCAAAAGCACAGCACAACAATGCACTGAACTGATTATGAACAATGTTACCTGCACTGGGGCTGAAGATATAGCAAACCTACTGCTTAATAAATTTAACTCTAACTTTACCCCTCTCTCCCCTCCTTCAGTCCCACAAATATTCATGAAAAGCAATATCAAAAGCTAAAAATACTGCTTTGATGGGTCCTGACTATATCCTGGATACATCTTAAATAATATGAAGCACAATTTAGCCATACCCCAAACAACAATGTTCAACCTCAGCCTTAATACAGGTTTTGTACCAAGTAAATGGAGAACAGCAACAGTCAATCCCCTGCATAAAGGAGGACCTTACACAAACCCAGGCAATTATAGACCCATAAGTCTGACCAGCCTCACATGCAAAACCATGGAAAGATTTATTATAGAACTAATCAGTATGGACATAAGGAACCCCCAACCACTGGACCATCTCAGTCTAGATTTGTCAAAGACAGGTAATGTTCTCTCATCCTGGTGGACTTTTTGAAAACATCAACAAAGTAATCAATGAAGGCAAAACAGTAAACACCACATACATCGACCTGACCAAAGCTTTTGACAAAATCTCCCACTCAGGCATAATAGAAAAGCTAAATAAACTGTGAATAACACCCCCCACACACACACACACACACACAAACACACACACTTCACTCACTGGATACTGTATTGTCAAGTGGATTGCAGATCAGATGTAGGAAATGAAAATGGGGAAGTTACCTCCACAAAGAGACGTGTCACCAGTGGAGTCTCCCACAGTTCTATGCTGGGACCTCTCATGTTCGCCATCTACTTCCCTGAAGTGAAAGCCAATAACAAAGGACTCCAGCTGACTAAGCCTGAAAATGACTGCAAGCTAAGTAAAGTCACTGAATCCCCAAAGGACTTAGCCATCCTGTAGGAAGGTTTCTCCCAAATAAATAACTGGTGCCAAAATCATGGACTGAAGCTAAATGCCAAAAACTGCATTAATGTATCCTTTGGGAATTCATCTACCTCATGGAACAACCACTTTGATAATATACCCAAAAGCGTTGACCCACTATTTCGGGATATAGGAACGTATGTGGAGAGTTCGACCAACATGTGTTCATTGTCATAAAATTATTGCACAGTTTATTTATTTATTTATTTATTGACATCTGTTAACCGGGGTGGTCCAGCTGGGCAGAGGCCCGTTTTCAGTGGAGACCTGAGTAGAAAAGCTCCAGTTACAAACAAAATTAAGGATTACATAGGTAACAAAATAGCAAGTAGCTTAGTGACACTCCCAAAACATATCAGTACTAATTTGATCATAATCAAACATATTTAGCTTACCCTAAGAAATAATCACAATGAAATAAATAGATGAACTATTTTTGATATATATACAAACAACTATTTTTGATATATATACAAACAAGTTATACACACTTGATCAGATTAATGCTTAGGCTTCCTAGGAAGGTATATTTGCTTACAGCAGCTCAGAGTGAAGAAGCACCATTAGATAAAGGGGAAATAGGTTCTAAGCAGGGACAAGATTTAGTATTGAGCTTATTAACAAAGAGATTGTGTCTAGATCTAGGAATGTCATTGCCCCACTTTACTTGGTTCTTTTAGACCATTTATTAAGCATAATGCCCACATTGCCAAGTATCTGTCCATGCACATGCGACAACTGGAACATCCACAGATATATCTTACTAAAGGGTTACAAGGCCTAAACAATATGCCATACAAGGACAGACTGAAAGCCTAGTTACTATACTCAGTATCCTAAAGACTGCTAAGAGGCATTCTGCATCTGGTATACACTGCCCTCTCTGACCCAATACTTATGGATTTACTGGAATCAGGAAGTCAAATGGCATCAGAAATACTCAGTTTAGGGATCTAAACCTCTTCTACAACATCAACATAACAGTTTGGATGGACAAGTATATCTCATAGGGGATACCTCTGCTCTGAAACTGACTCCATATCTACATAAAACAAAGCTAATCCCTGTTTATTTTCAGGTACAACTTGGATTTTTGGATTGGAAACAGAAAATTTGCCTCAGGACTCTCCCTTGAACCACTAATGGATAGAGACAGCTTCTAAATGTTTTATCCAATGTACAGGTCTCCTCAAATTATCTATGGTATGACTCCAGTTATTCTCATTACGGGTAACATTATAAATATCTACCACAACTTGGGTAAAGCCAATATAACAAAAAATGATATAAGTTAATTCGAGCACCAAAAGGGAAACTGGCTAGGCAAAAAATGTCCTGCAAAGCCTAGTACTTACCTATGAACCAATGATGTGAAGAAATCAGTTACACTATGAGAATGAGCCTCAAAAGCAGAGATAGGTACAGTGATGCCAAATATATGATCTAAAATCAAGAACTGAAGCACAACAAAGATGTGCTGATGTAGGAATGATAGCTATTGTGTTTGATTTGTACTGATTGTATCAGTTAATTTAATGAAAACAGGTCATAGGACAGTCTGACAACAAGCCACTACGGGTCACACTTATGAAACCCACAGCACTTTTCTAACAAGATTTCAAAGACTAATCATGAGACTACAGAAATAACAGATAATGGAAAGCATAAACCAGTAAAGGAGATAGGTATTGTTAGTGCACATCCAAAAGCATACCTCCCACTTACTGCTGGATAATTAAACGCAGAAATACAAAAGCATGTGTTAGCAAACATATTGTCAGCTTCAAACTACAAACTATAACAATACACTAAGTCATGCTGTACAATGAAAGTTTAATGCAGCTACGTCATGAGTAGAGTCCAAAATGGCTAATCAGAGAAAGAAACCAAACTCCAAGCATCACTAAAAGGTAATGGAATTTCACAAAGAAATATACTTAATAAAAACATGTGGTTTAAAAGAGAAAACTGACTATCTCCAGAATTTAAGAAAACACATGCTGGACTGAAATTCTGAAACCCTTTGAGAAATTAAAATATATGAAATATAAAGTGGCCAAAAACAAAAAGTGAAAACACAAATAGGTATCTAGGTGTGAGGTGTACAAGACTACAGTAAAATTCTATAGAAGGATTTACTGTTTGCCATGTGATGCTTCATGGAGACCAAGGCAAAAATAGGTAAGATAATATATTTATTTATTTACTCATGTATTTGTTTACATTTGCTCTTATTGTTTATGTATTAACTGGTAAGTGGGCTGATCCAGGCATCCTTTTCAGGTAGTAAAATATAAGAATACATGTAGACATGAGGAAACAAGCATATAAAGTTAGGAAGGTAGTAGCATCAGTTTAACTACAGAAGTCTTTTCTCTGTGCCCTTCCCCCCTCTTCCTACCAACCACTGAGCTTCATTCTACCAAACCCAAGCCTATTCATCCATAAGTGTGGGGAATCTTCCCTAAGTTCCCCTATGGGAAAAGCCATCCAGTGGGGATCATTGTCCAGGCAAACTTCAGGGAGTTTAGTGCTTTCACCAGTAACCTGTCCATGATAGAATTTTTGCATGAATGACCCTATCCCCTTCCCTTGGATGAGGCAAAGGGCACCTATATCACTATAGATGGCACCTATGTCCTAACAGTGCACTTCATGCTCTCTGCCCATCTTCATCAAGGCTGCCATCACTGGCTTGGTGTACAGTCATACCCACATCATCCCTGCACTGGTCTCCTTGCTTACTACTCTGCACCTCCCCTTCAGTAGGGCTGTGTGTGGGAGCAGCAGCTTAGAAGGACTGGACCAACCATCCTCCCTATGGAAAAGCCTGAGCATCACCCCAGCTGAGTCATCAAGCACTAAAGTCAGTAAATTAATCCAGACTACCTGGGATGTAGTCATGGTTTTATGCCTCTATGCCATTGGCACAGCTAGCTACAGAAAATTTGTTAACAAGAAAATAAGTAAACTATGGTATTTACCTTTTTATATCAATAAAATCAATACAATATTGTTGCATCAACAGGCATTGCAAGAATAAGAGATAACATATTTAATAAGGGGACTTCTGGTACAGCACTGTGACTTGTACCACAATACCTGAACTGCTTCCCATATAGCACATGGCAGGCATACAGTAATAAACAGTAAAAGTAGTTTAAATTGCAGTATACTGTGGAGAGACTGTTATAAGCTGTATAATGACATCTAAGAACAATAAACAAAAGAAAAAGAATCATAAGATGCTAGCGAAATTAGTCTCACTATTGGGTAGTATGGATGGTAGAGTGACTAAAATTGAGACAGTGGAAGGTACGCCACAGCAGGCAGACCATTCTAAGGTAACACTAAATACTAGAAGAAATCCAAAAGGTCAATACAAAGCTTGATAACTTCAAGGAAAAAAACATTCAAAAATGCAGAGAGAAAGAATACTGTCATTGAGCATTTTGCTATTATTTCTGAGATTACGGAAAGAGTACTGGCAAATGAAGAAGAAGGTGGCACACTTGGAAACCAAGTTTGAACAATTACCTGAAAACCTCTGTGTAATAGCTGTGCAGCAGAGAATGGATGGTTACAGTTATACTGCCTTTATGCCAAAGCATTTAGCATGATGGCCAGGGCTAAGAGAAGACTCAGTATGGATGTTGTGATGAAGGGAGATACTGCCAGCACAGCCATCTGGAATTTTGTATATAATTATATGTCATTTGTGAATATCAACATGATTTATATACGATGCTTGTGTTACAACTGTATTAGAACTGTATGTCATGTGTATATCAAACTGGTTTGTACAGATAAGTGTTGAAAATGTATTATATAAAAATGTTTGTGTTTAAAATAGATCCACAGTATGCCATACTGGAAGAGAACAGAAATGTACATGCACTATTGTAACTGTTTAAATGTGTATATTTTAACAATGGAAACTGGAATAGAGGAGATTAACTTCAGTACAGCAAAGTTTAAAAAAAAAACTGAAATTAAATTACTTTATGGCTAGGCCATAAAAGATGGTACCTTTCTGTTTTCAATACAGATAGAGACACAATGTCTATACTAGGAAACTTTCTGCATTTTCTTTAGGGTGAATTAATTACTAATCTTGAAATGTGGATGAATGTAATTGTTTTATGACTTCCAGCATCTGACAGAGATCTGAGGAAAAGACCTTATGTATGTATTTTCACAGGTAAATGCTAAATGCTACTAGCTGCCATCAATGGTTGTTCTGCCTAGGAACTAAAGTTAGATGACAAGAAATGATGTCATTCTGCATGCTATCCCAACAGTAATATTTGAGATATTATTTTGAGAAGTCTCTTAGTGAGACAGAACATTCTGCATTCTGTCTTGGATCTGACAACATCAACAGCTCCATTCATCACACCTGCCTTGCTCTAATGAAGTAAGTTTCTAGGGAACAGTATAATTCTCTTAGATTCAGTCAGGAATACAGCAAAGTTTAATTTCAATATTTTTCATTATTCATTTGAGATTGTCCAGAAATGTTGTTTTAAATATCTCCTGTAGCTTTGAACTCTGATGTCACTGTGAATATATATTTTGTATTGTCTTCTTCTTTTATTATTTATTATTAAATATATTTAAACCTTTCACTGTGGCTGATTTGTGTAGAGATATTTAAGTTTTGAGAGTATTTGCATATTTATTTGATGACACTGTGTGGGTCACTCCTAATAGCCTACCAAACTACCATTTGTGCAACAGAGTGGGTTCTGGAGGTCTTGGCTTGGTCACTTGGCTGTGATCTCAATTCTGTAGCTGTGCCAGTGGGGAGTCTTATTGGTCATCTGGAGAAAGAGGGAGAAACCAGTCCTGGAATGACTGTGGACTCTGTGCTCTTAAGGGAAAGTGCACTTGATGCAGACAGCTGCATCTGGAAATACTGTGCGTGTACTTCTCACCCTCCCAGTGAATGTCCCCCACAGGTGCCAGTGGTAAGAATTGAGGCTCCTTGACTACTGGTCCAATGGTGGGTTGTCACAGATGTCATGCCATGTGTTCATCCCTGGAGCATATGCAGTAACAAAAAGCAAAAGAACATCTGAATCAGGATGCAAACTTTTGTGCTGAAAGACTAGCTACTGCATATTATACAATGACTGGTCATTAATATTTCATAATGAGCACGCTGATTGGTCAGCCCAACCAGTGTGCCCATTGTAAATTGAGCATATACTAATGGAAAACAATCCAGTTGCCCAGACTTTCTTCTATTAGTATATGCTACTGAAACTCCACTTTTTTATTTAAAAAAAAACTTTAAAAAACCAGAGACATCAAAAGAATGAGACAGATGGGACAGAGAAAAATATAAGGATAATCAGATATGTTATGCAAAACTAGAGAAACTTACCTGATTGTCCTTATATTCTCCGTCCAATCTCTCCTGCATGTTGAAAGTCTCCTGATTTCATTATTTTTTAAATAAAAGCAAAAAAAAAAAAAGCAACAAAGATCTTCCTTTCTCCATTGATTCATTTACACAGCACTGATGTATTGCATAAGTGTGGGAAAAAAAGTCTCATACACATGTGTGGTACAGCAAGAATGCCACAGGATACTAGTGATAAAAAACTTGAAGAATATAACAGCCCTGTTATAAAGGACATTATTTAAGAAAAGTAAGTAACTTTTTAGTAAATAATGTCATTGTAAAATAGCAATAATTCACAGCTGGGTGTGGGTAATGCTGATTTACCGACCGATTACTTTGTTCGTGACCAAGCCATACCAATCTTGGGTAAATCCAGCATTACCCACACCCAGACGTGGGTTATTACTATAATATTTGGAAACCTGAAACTACTTGTAAAGCTGGTGACCAGTGCATATAAGTGAATAATGATTGATCTTCCTGTACAAGACAGAGGAGGGTGAGATTTAATGACATAATTAAGGAGTGCCCCCACAAAAAGGATACAATGCAGGTTGGTGTACCTACCATACCTAAAATACATGTTGCATTGGGTACAATGACTTTCTTAGATATGTAGGAGGCAAGAGTGTACCAAAGAGAAGGAGAAACATTCAGAAAGCAATTGGAATAAGTTGTTGAATAATTTGACATGCCATAAGAAGACCTGTCAATGAGTAGGAATCAAAACAAAGAAGATGAAGGGCAGAAGTTGTATCCAGTCTTCAATAAACTGAGGGATAGTGGTGATAAGGTGACATCCTAGTCTGAAGAAAAAAAATGAGGGTAAGGAGTATTTATTTTGGAAAAGAGCAATCAGGGCAATATTGTGCTTTTTCTATGTTAGTAAAATATATATACATAAATATATCTATGCACACACAAAAGTTATGTATTCACCATAACAATGCATCTGTGTTCATCCTTCCTCAACTGATGGGTCACGGATCCAACCTTGTATCCGACTTCAGCCACTTTTCAGACTTAGGATCTGTAGTTCAAGCTCCTCCCCTTACCCATAATCCTGTCCAAACCCTGTATTACTTCAGATCAAGTTTGCCACCTTAGTCTTAGAACTCCAAAAGTCTGAATGCCATGGTATTCATAAAAGGAAAAGAGATAGGTATCACGGTACTTGAGACAAGACAGTAGAAGGTTTGGAGTTTAAAAGAGGAAAAAACAATAGGGAATATCCCTCAGGTCATTCTAGACAGCCATATATAAATCCTTTCACTGACCAAAGTCTGAGTGGAAAACCTTAGATATAGCTCTAGATATAGATTTATTTTTTTCCAGTGGAAGGAAAGCTCTTTGAAATGAGGTATCTAGCTGACACCCAAGGGACACAATCCTGTGTGAAGGAGTAAAAAAACACTTTTGAATATTCTCTTTGAATCTCCATTTTCTGTAAGAGATCTCTCACCCACATAAATGATTCCAGACACTTTGAAAAAGACTCTGCAAAGACAAGCAAATCATCTAAATATGGAAAAATGTGGATACCCTGTAGCCTGCATGAGCTGCAACTTAGACACTTTGAGAACACTCTTGGTGCAGTGGATAGTCCAAAGGATACGGCAGAAAACTGATAATGTGAGCTAGACACACCAAACCTTAAGAAACACCTGAAGTCTAGATGAATAGGGATATGACGATAAGGATCTTTTAAATATAAAAGACATGGGCTTATCATAACTATGCAATTGTGTTCATTTTCACTCTTGGATCCATCCTTGGATCTGGCTCAGGTGCATTTACTTAGACTTTCAGATCTGACTCTTGAGCTCCTCCCTTTATGAATAATGTCTTAGAACCCTGTAATACCTCAGATAAAGTTTGCTGCCCCATAAACCTAAGAACTAACTGTATCCCAAATAAAAAGAAAAGATAAAGAAAAGATAGGGGCTCAAACAGGAACAGTGGTTCCAATATCACTATCAGGTCACTCCAAGATAAAAGGTCAGGGGGAGGGGTTGAGGAAGAATGAAAATGGACAACACATATGCATAGTTATGGTGAGTGCATAACTTTGATATCTCATGTTGTTATTTTCGTCACTCCTCAGTGTATGGGATTGAGTCCCAAGCTATGAGAACCATGCATGGCCCTCATGGAAGCTTATCCCAGAGTAACGCAGAACCAAAGGCAGCTCTGTCTCTGGAGATTAAATCCAACCTGTAATGAGTAATAAAGGTATTGGCATTGAACTAAGTGGCTGCAGCACAAATGTCATTGATAGAAGCTCTGGACTAGAATGCAAATGAAGTAGCCATGGATCTAGTGGACTGAGCTTTTGGTGGTGTCTAGGTAAAGACAGGCCTTGTTGACTATAAACAAACAATATGCAATTCATTAGCTACTTTGATAAGGAAAATTGGATGCTGTTTTTCGCATCCTATGGTGCGTACATGAACAACTGACAAGTTTTAAGTTTTTCTAAAAACCTTTGTCCACTGGAGATAAAAGTGGAGCTATCTATGCACATTTAAGAAATTAAGCATGTATTCACATTTGTTAGAAAAAATTTGGGAAAAATACAAGTTGATGACTTGATTGATGTTCACCTCTGAGTTTACTATGGGCAAAAAGAATGGATTAGTACATAATGTGACGCTATCTTTGTGAAAAACCCAGTAAGGAGATTTTGAAGAGAGTGCTTGGAGTTCAGAAACACATCTTGTCTTGCTGAAGTAATGGCCATGAGAAAAAAATGTTTTCCAAGACAGAAATTTGAGATCAGACTTAAAGGAGTATTTGTCATCAGACTTAAAGGAGTATTTGTCAAACCCTGTGGTAACAGTGTAAGATCCCATGGTGTAGTAGTATCTTTAACTGGAGGTAAGCAAAAAGTTACCTTTAAGGAATGTTTTGCACAGTTTAGAAGAAGCTGGGGGGGGGGGTGTATTATTACCAGTATGAAAATTTGAAATAGCTGCTAACTGAACTTTGACACTGGAAAAACTCACTCATTCTTGAAAGACTGAAGCAAGAAAATCTAGGACAGCAGGGATAGGTGCAGGAAAGGGTCCAAGTCTCTCTGTGAGGCCCAATAAGAAAATCTTTTGCATTTACTGTTGTAAGTTTTTCTAGTGTATTCTTTTTGGGGATGCTACATCCCAAAGACATGCTGTAGGTGGATTGGACACTCTAAATTGGCCCTAAGCATGAGTGTGTGCATGTCTGTGCCTTCTGTGGAAGGTTGGGCACCGGGCTGGCAACTCAACACCTTAAAACTCCACTGCCAATCATGAGTGGACAGGTGATCTGGTGAGGCAACCCCTAAATGGGAAAAAAATGAAAGAAGAAGATAGTAGAATCTAGCAGGCTGGGGAAGAATGCTTGGGCTATCTAACCATTAATGGAATTAGAGAAACCATGCAAGTCAACTTGAGGCCTTCCATGTCCAGATGTGTCACCCCCAAGAGATTAGAGATTAGATTTTTACTGGGATCCAAAATCTAAGGCAGATATAGAAGATGAGACCAGAGGAAGGGAAGCCACATCTGACAAGGCCAAAAAGGATCAATAAGGATAACATTACAACTTAATTGAAGTGCTTTTTGAAGAAATTTGGGGATTAGAGGTTAAGGGGTATGAGCTTAAAGGAGACCGGAGGGCGACACATGGACTAGAGCATCTCTCAGTGACTCCTCATTGGAGGGGATCAGGACAAAGTACCTGCTGCACTTGTTGTGAGGAGAATCGATCACAGCAAGACTGATGCCATCATAGGAAAATATTTTATGTGACCAACTGGTTGAGAGCCACTCTTGGGGCATCAGAATGGATTTGCTGAGTTCCTCTGCTAACACACTGGATTTCCCCAGGGATATGCACTGGCATAAGAAAGTGATTGGAGGTCACCCACTGTCACACTCTCATTGCCACTCAACAAAGGGAATAGGATCATCTTCTCCCCATTTGTTGATGTACAAACTTCCAGCGTGTTGTCTGTTTGGATAGCAATCATTCCCAGAGGAAGGGAGTCCTGTAAGGCCTGCAGTGGTAGATGAAATGCCTTTATCTCCAAGACACTGATATGCAGAATGGTCTCTTCTGAAGATCACATGCTTTGGACTGTCCATCCCAAGAAATGTCCCCCCCACCTCAGCTGGGAGGCATCCATGGATACTGTAGCTATCAAAGGTGGAATCAAGAAGGGGCATCCTTGACAAACTTCATTGGACTATACCCACCAATACAGGGAATCCTTGCAAACCTGAAAAAGTTATCAGATATGATAGAGGCTGAAGAAAAATTGACCACTGAACAGCCAAAGTCCATTGAAGAGCATGCATATGGAATTGAGCCATTGGGACCAAGGTAATACCAGATGCCATTGATCCTAAAGCCTGAAGAACCAGTTTTGCTGGGGCAGAAGGATGGGAAAGAATCTGTCTCATCTGCAATCTTATGGACTGTATTCTGTTTGATGGTAGAAAGACCAACTGACTGGCAGTGTCCAAGTGAGCTCCTATAAACTTCAATACTTGAACAGGTTAGAGCTGGGAGGTGGCATAATCAACTGTGATTCCCAAAGACTGACATAACTGGAGTAAGTAGTTCCTGGACTTCTGCATGAGATGCCTGGTTGGTGCAGTGAGCAGCCAGTCATCTAGGTAAGGAAACACTCTGTATTCAAGTAGTCTCAGGGGAACTGGTACCACTGCCATGCATTTGGTGAACACCCTGGGGGCTTTGGTGAGATTAAAGGGTATGTAGTTGAACTGGTAATGACTGGTCCCCAGCCAGAAGAGCAGGTATCTCTGGGAGGATATGTTCATTTTGATGCAGTAGCATGCATCCTGGAGATCAATACAGCAAATCCAACTGTCCTTCTGTAGAAAGTGAAGAATGGACTGAAACATGACCACCCAGAACTTGGAGTTCATTATAAAATTATTTAGGTTGCTGAGTTCCATAATGGGTCTGAGGTCCCCTGTTTTCTTTGGCACTAGAAAGAACCTTGAGTAAGTTCTGAATCCTCCCTGGTCTGGTCAGACCTCTTGGATGACTCTTTTGTTTAGCAGCTTTTTGAATTTCTAAGGCTGCTAACTGGGTGGAACATCAAGACGCTTTTCCATTTGGTTGGTGGGATTTACAAAAAAAGGAATGAAACTGCCTCTGGATATAACTTTTAGCACTCAAGTGAGTTTTGTAATTGATCCCCAGGCTTCTAGGTGCAGAGACAAGTGCTCCCCAACTGCCTCCAGAGAAGAGCAGTCAGACAACCCTTCAGGAGTGCTGGATGAGTTTATCTGAGAAATTATATCAAAATCTTTGGTTCAGTGGGCCTCCTCTTCCATGAGGCAGTGTCTTCCATTGGAACTTCCCCCCACCTCTGGGGGAAGTTTGGAAAGACCATGTGACTTTCAGAACCACATCTTTTAACCTTCATGCTGATTCCTGCAGAAGGATATCTGTGGGGTAGAAAAATGAATTCTCATGGCAGACAAGGTATTTCCATCTTGCTCACTGTGGGAGAGCGTTTCTTTTACTGTTGAGCCAAAGAAGAACAATCTATCAATGGAATACTGATAAAGGAAGACTTGAAGGGCTGTGCAAAATCACATAAGTGCATCCAGGCATGTCTCCTGACAGCTATGCCTGAGCCCACCACCCATGAGAAACCTTCTGCTGCATGAGAGATTAACCTCATGGATGACTGGAAATAGACTGGATGGTAGCCAGCTGCAGTTTATGTTCCTCCACTGACATGGACTCAGGAACCGACCTGGAGAGTTCTTTAATCAAGTCTCTCTGTAATCTGGTGAAGTATGCCAACAATTAAGTGACCATAAAGCAAAGGTTGCTGAGGCATAAACACACCTTCCAAATCTGTCCATCACCCTGGACTCTCTGTTAGGAGGGTGGACAAAAGATCTCAGTTCTGCTAGCTGTTTCTTAGTGGCCGCTGCCACAACCATGGCATCCATGGAAACTCTCTTACTCCAATGAGGTCTGTTTTTGGATGGAACAACAAATTTATTGGAGCAATGAGGGGTGGGATCCATGAATCCAGTTTCTTCCATGTCTGTGAGACACAAGATCTATAAGGTCGTCTGCCAGGGGAGGTAACCCAAGAGGTAGATGGGCCAGACTCAAAGTCTTTTAGGAACACGGATTCCTCCTGAGAAGAGAGATTGGAAGACCATTCACCTTTCTGGGTAAGGATCTCTAGAATCCTCTTCATCTAAGTCAGTGTCTTTGGATAAAGATCCCTGCGGGGAGTCTATGTGCCTCCTTTTGCATGAGCTATTCTGAGGGACCTCATCAGTGGGATGATCTGGAGAGGTATTGAAAGAGAGGGGAAGTTCCTGTAGAAGAACTGCCTGGAAGTTCATTCAGGCTGGATGCCCCTGCGAAGTAGAGTTGATGAGGCTCAGAACTGGATCCGAAGGCAGTAGAGTAGTAGGATATGAAGAGATAAGAGTAGACTGGATTCTTGGGTAAGAGAAAGCCCTCTCCACAACCTCAAAGGCAGAAGGACTGGGAGAAGCCACTGCTGGCCTCACCAGAACTGAAGCTCCAGGCGCTGCTGAACCTCGATCCTGCCCAGCTTCCTGCAGTGAGGGAGGAGTCAGACCTGAGCTATCCAGCAATGAAGCACTAAGGGGAAGTGATGGCTCCAAAAAACTTGGAGTTGAAACCACTCTTGGATCCACCAACAAAGCTTTGGCTCCAAGATTCATCCTGCTCCAGGGGATTGGTGTTGAATGAGTCAGAGACACAGTAAGAGTTGAAGACCGAGCTGTCTTCAGATCCAACACATCGACTCTCACTATTCTTGGATCCAAGGGCTCCAAAATCACTGGAAGGATCAGAGGAGATACAACTGAATGAGATACAGGCTGGAGACTCACAGATCCAATGGAAGATGGAGATGGTAATATCTCCATCTGAATCTGAGCCCTGAGGAACGTCCTCATCATCCTATCCACATCTGACTCAGAAAGATTCCGGGAGGACCTGATAGAGGATGACATGGAATGGGGACATGACATTCTCTTTGGTGTCTCTTGTAAGAAGGGTGATCTGAGCCATGGGGAAATAGGCTGTGGTGAAAAATGAGAGCTCCAAGACCAAGAAGATTAGAGTGTCCTCGAAGTCAGATCCAAAGATGTCACATCTGATCTTTTAGGTAACATAGCCAGCAGCTCCAAGGCCAATGACTGGGCAGGAGAGTGTTTTCTATGCTCCCTGGACTCAGAAGTGAATTTTTGTTACTTAATGGGGATTTCAGAAGAAGATGCATCTAGCAACCCTCTTAACACCAGTTTGTTGCAATGATCGCTTAAGGCCCGAGAATTGAAACCCGCACAAATCTGACAGGGGGTTTCAAGATGGGCCACTTCTAAACAATATATGCATTCCCTTTGAGCATCAGAATTGGGTACCTTATGCCCACAGGAAGGGCACTTTTTAAAACCTGATGTTTTTTCAACCATATCCAAAGGAAGGTAAAAAAGATAGAAGAGATTATTTTTTTTTGAAAAAGAAGAACAGAAAGAGAAAAATATACCAACAATGGTACATAAGAAATACCCTATTTATGGGTAGGAAAAAAATGACAGAAGGAAAGAAAAATTAAATCTTTACCCAAAGAGGATTTAAAATCTTATTTTAAAAACTATCTGGGAGGTGCTGAAAATTCAGCCAGGCAAACCTCTGCGTGTAGTGACAGTCTTGAAAAAAAGTATCAGCTGAGTCATATACAATGAAAATGAGTTGTGACTTGTATAATAGATGAAACTAAATTATTTAAAGCAGATTTTTCCCAACAAGAAGAAACTGCAGACAAAATATTCCTCATTATTTTGCAGTTATTCAGATCAGACTTTAACATATGAGCCTGACAATTCTAAATTCTGAAAAATCAAAGATACAGAAGCATACATTTTCCCCACATTATCAATAATCTTTCTCATCTTTATCAAAAGAGTAGGAGTGTAATTAACTAGATGTTTATCAGCAGTAGGATTAACAAGAGCTATAGCTGCTAGGTCAGGTTTGGGAAGAGTCTGCAAAAACTTAAAAAATGGTGGAACTTTTCATTTCTTATCTGCATTTTTAGGGGCAGCTGACTGACTATAAGGTAAATTGTAGGCAATAACGCACATATCCTCCAAAGCTGACAGAACAGGAGGTATGATGTAGGTTCTTGAAAATTCTTCTGTAACAACTCAGTATTTTCTGAGGGAGTGAGAATCCTTCACTCTTCCACTGAAAATATGAACACATTCTGGAAATAGTCTCAAAGAAAGAGAAATCCCCACAGGGAGAATCAGAAACTGAATTTTCCTCTCAGCCTGAATCAGAAATCTGAGGAGAAAACCCTGTATCTGTCCGTTCATATTCCTGTCCAAATTCAGACTCTTGAATCTCTTCAGGAAAAAAGGTGTCCTACTTTCTTTTACCAAAAACTACTTTACAAGAAGGATAAATAGCCTGAATTAAACCCCAAGCTAGACCCACTAAACTACTCCTCTCTAAGGAAATTTGAGGACGAGTAAATACATGTTTAATTTTTTGTTGCTTTTACACAGGAATAATGGGACAACAGTGTCATTAATGGCAGCAGCAGCTTCCCCAGGTATGGGCACAACATTCTGGCAAAAGAGGGAAGCCTCCTCTACACCTTCTTCCAGGCCCAACAAGATTGTCTCTTTGCTGTCTACTGAGGGAACCTCAACAGTCACAGAGAATTTGTCTAACTTTGGTCCACAGTGGCTGTAAATGCTACACCAGAGGGATTCTAGGTAAAAGATTAGTGGTCTGAGGTACAACTAATGGCCACACCAGAGTCACCCACCTGCTTCTGAGGCACATTGCTAGTCTGCTGTGATGACAAAGGCTCTTTGCTTAACTTTTTCTTTTTATGGCTGGAAGAAGGACCAACAGTGGAACTAGACATGTGTTCCATGATCAAGTTGAAAATAGTGCCTCTTTTCCAGGGAAAACCAGTAAAAATAAACACAATTTCTCTGGAGAAAAATGCTATTTAATTACCTTAAACAACTTTTAAACTGATAGGAAAAAAGAGCACTCACATTTAAAAGTACAATACAGTCTCGTGTCAGACCATTAAAACACAGACTCCTAGCTTAAAACTAACTTTCCTGAACAGGAAAGTGTTATTAAACAAAACATTTTTTAATGGAAGGTTTTTCCCCAAAAGGAAGCTATCTGCCCAGCAAAGGAGCATTACAAGCCAACCAATCATCACAGAAATCCTCAGAGGAGCACACTCTTCTGTGTCAGGACAACTCTGAATGGCTTGATGCCCAAACTTGTCTTTTTAGTCAGCTCAGCTCGGACTGACTAATGGTTTGGGTGCATGGAAGGTGCTGTGAAGCTTTGGAAGCTGGCTGTATATTAAATCCTATGCAGGATATAACCCATTTAGCTAAGGTTACTGCAGCAGTGATCAATACGATGAACACCTACTGACAGAAATGACAAATAGCCCCTGAGCCAGAGGATAATACAGCCCAATCCGCAGAATCCTCTACAAATGCATTCTATGAGCACCTGCAGGAATGCATGGATCATGCTATCCCAAATAAAACCAAGACTCACTCCTCCAAAAACAGGAGACCGGTCTGGTGGACCCCGGCCATAAATAAGCTATACAACAGAAGGAGGAAGCTACTACATGACAGAGCAAAATCCCAAAAAGGGAAGGCATCTCTGATCAGTATTAGCAAGAAACTTCGATCCCTCATAAAATCATCAAAGGCCAGTTTCGAAAGAAAAATTGCCCTAGACACTAAAGATAATCACAAGGCCTTCTTTAGTTATGTCAGGAACATGGGCGGAAACTCCCAGATATGCTCTAAATTGTTGCATAACGGTACAAAATATACTGAATTTACAGACATAGCCAACATCCTGGCAGACAGATTCAGCACAAACTCCCCCCCTTCCCCCCCAAAGGAGCAAATGCCTATCCCAACTGAATGTAAACTCCCTGACATCACAGATGCACAGGTGAAAGCTGCCCTCTCCAAAGCAAAATACGCAGCATCTATGGGACCGGATGGTGTCTCAGGCTGTGTCTTACACGAGCTCCAAAAAGAACTGAACCCTCACATTAAGTCACTGTTCAAACTTAGCCTTACTATAGGATATGTACCCAAACAATGGCATACAGCTACAGTGGTCCCACTCCACAAAGGTGGTGCCACAAGGGACCCCGGAAACTATCGCCCCATAAGCCTGACTAGTCTGATCTGTAAAGCTATGGAGCGTATTATCATGGAACCCATAAACAAAAACATTGGGAGCCTCCAGACACTGGACCCTACCCAATTCGGCTTTGTTAAGGGCAGATCCTGCCTCTTAAACCTAGTTGATTTCTTTGAAACAGTTACCAAAGCCATAGATGAGGGCAAGGTAGTCCACACAGCCTACCTGGACCTTGCAAAAGCCTTTGACACAATACCCCACTCGGGCATCATAAATAAGCTTACCAGCTTAAATATCAACCCCTATATCACAAGATGGGTTGCAAACTGGCTCAGAGATAGAACCCACATGGTCAGAATCGCAAATGCCATGTCCAAATCCAAACCAGTTACAAGTGGCGTCCTACAGGGCTCAGTTCTGGGACTTCTCTTGTTCGGTATATACTTCTCTGAGGTTCAGGCTAACATGGGGGGATTATGGCTGACAAAGTTCACAGATGACTGCAGACTGGGGGCCATAATTGAATCTCCAGCTGACACAAGCATCCTCCAAAAGGGTCTCACAGAGATGGATGCTTGGTGGCAGAGCCACTGCCTCAAGCTAAATGCTAAAATGTGCATAGTCACCCCCTTTGGGAAAAACAAGGTGCCCACAAATTACCACATAGGTGGTAATCCATTAAGTACGGAAGAAGTAATTAGAGATTTGGGGACCAACATAGATAGTAATCTCTCCTTTGATAATCATGTTGCCAAAGTAGTTAGAAAGACCTTCTATATATCCCACCTTATCACGAAAGGATTCGCATCTAGATCAAGAGAGGTCATTGTGCCCCTCTACTCGTCACTCATCAGACCCATAATTGAATACAATGCCCCTTTTGGGATGTAACTTACCCGACACTTGCAGCAACTGGAGAGACCCCAAAAGTACCTCACCAAGAGGATCATAGGCTACAAACAGATGTCCTATGCAGCTCAACTAAAGAAACTCCAGGTCTACTCAGTTGCTTACCGCCTACTCAGAGGCAATCTATGCCTGATGTACAAAGCCATGTCAAACCCAGAATTAATGGACATGCTCCACCTCAAAAAATCCAAGTCCCTTAGAGCTACACACTCCAGGGACCTAAACCTCAGCACAAAAATAAATAGGACATGCTGGAGGGACAGATTCATTTCCCAGAGGCTCCCCTCACTCTGGAATAGAATCCCAATTCATGTTAGACATAGCCCCTCGCTGACCCTCTTCAAGCGAAATCTGGACGCGTGGATGGGAAATCGCAAATTCACCCCTGGAATCTCTTCTGTGTCCCTGCTAGACAGAGGCACAGTAAACTAATCTTAAAAGGGTACCTTCTGTGACTTACTTTACAGAGGCACATTAGGCTAATCTAATAGGGAGGCGGAAGCCAAATACACTCTGTCTAGGCTTATAAATGCCCTAGGGTAGATAGCCTAGTATCTACCTATGAACCTATAGCCACTTTCCTGGAGCCATGGCATGGCAGTAATGCTGCCTACATGGGACTTCCTTCATAAAATAGCAGACTTTGTTTTATATTCTTTGTAGTTCATATAGTAGTTTGTTAAATGTGCCTGCCAGCAAGGGTGCTATATATTCTAAAGTTGCCAGAACAAAGGCTGTCTTGCTTTTATTATTAATCCATGGGATAAAAATTACTATGCATGTCAGGGTCTTACAGATGGCATTTTAACATGCACATTAAAGTTGTGATATGTTTTGGGTCTACTGTTTAGTTTTAACTTCTTAGCTCTGCAAATAGTGAAGTCATTTTCTAGCTCACCTGTACTTATCTATATTCATTGGAGATATGATTCTGTTATATAAACTGCTACTGTCTTTTATACATTGGAAATGTTTTACTCATTTATGGATTGCTCTGGTAATTATTAACCAACTTTGTCTCTACTGTTCAAATATGATAAATTCTTCTCAACATCTATATGGTATTAATGTTTTTTTTGTCTGATACTGTTTATGTCTTGTGTTAATATTGCACTTTCTTTGGATAGGTATGAAAGAAGGCACTCACACAGCCAAAAACAAAATAATACATAAAAAAGACCAATCCTTTCATGAAATTCAGTCTCTGCTAATGTAGTAAGAAAAATCCAAAATGTCTTAATCCAGGTGATTCAGAAATCTGAACAGCATGCAGTCACTGACTTACCTGACTTTATTACATAATTTAATATCTTGTTGGCAAACTATTCCAATATGCCATTAGTGAGACATATTTTAAAGTCTAGCTACACCATAAGGACTTGATAAAATTTACTGTGAATCACATGCATTTAGTATCGCATGCATAATTTAAGAATGTTACTTTTAACCTCATACTTCACCTCTGTCAAGCATGTGCACCGTGTGGCTGAACCTACTGACATCTTTCTGCATCACATCCACATTTAGCGCCTCAAACACAGTATTTTTCCAATCATTATAGAGCTTTGTCCATTCCTTTTGTGAATCCCAAAGTAGCTTTCGCAAAGCTAGATCATACTCTATCACAGAGAGTTCATCATTTACTGCATGAGCATTTACATCACTTTCTTGAACGGCACCTATTATCTGGACATCCACTGAGTATAACTTTCCATCAGAAAATGATTTTCCAAAGCGATCCTGGTAATTTGAATAGCTTTTAGCTTTATTAGATAGTATTGCAAGTTCATCCATGAGACCTTGAATGGTTTCACAAGCCACAGTGACAAATGTCTCCGAGTCAAGAAGGACAGGATTTCTCACCTGAGGAGGATATAAAAAAATGTAAACTGAAAAACATATGCATTCTCAGTTTTACTATAAGCTTATGGCATGAAAATTATTAATACCTGCATTAAACTTCATTTTTATTTTGAAAACTTGAAAAGAAGTTATGATTTCTTTATGGTGTGTACAGCTGATGCCTCAGTTTACTTTTGCAAAATTAATCTGCATCATTCAGTTCTAGGCATAGTGTCCAGTCATTTGCAGCCACAACAGAAAAGTATTAAGTATAAATATACCTATTTTGCAAATGAAAGAATATTACATAGGACACAAAGGGTAAAAGCTGAAACTAAGATGTGCTGGAAAATTAATTATGACCAGCAACCATCAAGTTATCAGTGGGAGACATGTCTGTATTTCAAAGGACATGTAGACAAATATTGCACTACAGTCCTATTACGAAAAGGTTAAATTACATGAGCATTCACTATATGTCAGTCTAAGAAGAGTTTCTGCAAAAGGTTCCACAACAATGTGCTTACCATGTCCATTTAGCTTTCATCCATTGAATACTGACCCCAGCATCACCTGCATCTGTGTTAAAAGTATATGTTTATTGCTATCATGTCCAGTTCCTTCTCTCAAGCAAAACAGTAGGCAGTCTCTCTGTCCCATCCATAGTATAGGTAGTAGATAAGCAGAGGCATAATCTGGTAAGCATGAGTATGATGTCAATGAAATGGGGTGGGTGGTTGGGTTAAAGACTGAGATAATGGGGACAAAATTCTCTAACATGATGACTGACTTAGTTACTTATTTACAGGTGCTACCTTACATCGACAGGACACCTTCAGTAGGACCCAGTACTAACTAGATACAACACAGCAGCAACAGTGAAAATGCAGATTAGATAAATGCAAGAAAATGTTCTGTCCTAGATACCTGCAAGACAGTACTATGAAAAGACGATCCACCTAATAAATATGAATCCATATCTTAGTGCTTATTTAATAAATGCATATTCTGCTTGGTGGCTGCAACAGCAATGTACAACATTCCTAAAACAAACAGTATGTGAAATTAAAGGCTGAAGGTCTCTGCTCTTCTTGGTGGCACAAGATATTATAGTTAGCTACTTAGCCAGCTTCACCAAGGCTGTTTTCTTGCCTACATACTTTCCTCCTATACATACAGAAAAAAAGGTAAGAAAAAAGTTTCACACTTTGCAGCCTCTGGTACACTGCCACTACAAACATACTTTTGATGAGTACCCTGAAAGCTGAAGTAAGATCGAATGGCAGAGTCTGGAACTGTTATTGGCTGCCTTCTACCCAGAACTGTAGAAACCTCGTAGACTGCTTGGTAATCTTGACATGGAGATAGGCATCTTGAATTTACAAAAGCAAGCAACACATCCCATCTACTTATGACAGACAGGAAATTACTGACTATACACAGACATTTAAAAAGTTCCTTTGGGGATAAAGCAGTTTAGGCATCTCAAGAGAAATATGGATCTGAAGTCCTTTATCCCTCTGGGTACCAAAAGGAACCTTAAATAGTTACCTAATAGTTTTTGGTCTGGTGGAACCTCTTAGATGCTCTTTTCTTTACAACATTTACCACTTTTCTTGGTATAATCTTTGAAAGGGTGGGATATCTGACAAGGGAAGAGACTATGGCTTGTGAGGAGTGTGGAAGTGAATAACATGCCCTCTGACTATTGCTGTCCTTAAGCACATGTCCTGAATGGTGCCCAGTCACACTTCCAAGTGGAGGGATAGGCAACCCCTGATTGCATCCAAAGTGGAAAATTCAGGCAAACTCTCATGGATGCTACTGTTTTCCCTGTAAAGCCCCTGCCCTGGCCCAGTAATCAAGGAGCCTCAATCCTCACAACTAACACCAGTGAGGGACGTGCACATTGGGAGGATGAACACTACACACACAGTAAAGTACAATTTCCCTTAAAAGCACACAGAGATCACAGTCAGTCTGGGGCTGGTTTATCCCTCTCTCTCCAGATCCCCAATAAGACTCCCCACTGACACAACTATAGGGTTAAGATCTCAGCCAAGTGGTCAAGCCAAAACCTCCAGCGCCCTCTCTGTCCAACCAGTGCTTTGTGTCCCTGCCAAAGTAGCTGACACACACACACTTTGAGATTTGATTTATATACAAACACACAGACACTCCTGGGGAAGGCTTGCACAGGTTCTCCGGCTATGCCCCCTTCTGCCCAAACTATACGATAATACCACCTGCCACAAACCACCCTTATCAGCTACTATAAAGGCCCTTATCAAAGGGTGTCCAGTTCTACTGTACAATGTTACTATTATCCAAATGGTAAGTGTGACTAAGACTTGAAGGCTATTTAGGAATGGTTAGTACAGTATCACCAAATACATGCAAGTACTCTAAGAGCATATATATCTCTACACAAACCAGCCACAATTAAAATGTTTAAATATATTTAATAATAAATCATAAAAGCACAAGACAATGCTCATTAACTCAACACAGTGACAATAGAGTTCAGAATCACAGGAAGTACTTTCAAACAACATTGTAGGACAGTCTGACATAAATACAGAAAACATCTAGACTAATCTTACTGTATTTCTATTCATCTCTAAGAGAAATCACTGTACCTAAATAACTTACTTACAAAGACAAGCAAATACAGATGAGAAGTGCTGAATGGCTGTTTAATGATCCAGAAACAAATACAAAATGCACTCACTTTCTCTCTGAGATAGTTCTTAAGTTAATAATACACAATACTGCTGAATCATCCTCAGATTACATCATTCTTTGACACCTCTGCCTAAGTTTCCCAGGCTAGCAGGAACTTAAATTTTAACATGTCCCTGTTAAAAATACTTATCTCTTAGAATCTGACAATTCTCTCTTAGAAGCTTGCCTGAAACTGAAAGTTGTAAAAAATTACCTTGGAAACCTGTAATTACCTCTGTTTCCAGACAATAGAAAGAAGCACCTATCCTAGATACCCTGTCTCTTAGCTGAGATAAGCTAACTTATAACACCTCATAAAGCTCTTGACTTATCAACTTATTTTCTTAGAGTTTTGCAAGTTAACTCTGTATATTCCAACTTTTACTATGGAACCATACATTTGTGTTAACATATAGTTTATACAGATTTCTGCTCTTTTCCAGCAGGGTGCACTGTGGTTACAATCTTGAAGCTCAGCACAGAACATATAGTATTCTTACATTTTTAAGGCAAGCATACAAATCATATTACTATTCACAAATGACATAGAATTATTTACAAAATTCTATTTAGCTGGACTGGCAGTGTCACATTTCTATATAAATCATATTAATATTTTCAAGTGACATATAATTATTTACAAAATTCCAGCTAGCTGGGCTGGCAGCATCTTGGTTTATCACACTTCCCACAAAGGATGGCCTTCAAACCCCAGGTTGTTTTACTACTGTTGCCATGCCAAAAGCAGAGGTGAGGTGAGATTCACTACAGCTTAGAACATGTGTGCCACAGAGTCTTACATAGTTTAAAGTGTCTTTTTATATTACTCTGTTGAGCTTTTAACATTTGGCCGAAAAACAGCAGACTCATCAAGGAGTACCTTTATAAAGGCTGCCTTTGTATCTTCTACAAAGTCAGTCAGGCACTGCCAGGCATGATGGCAATGAGCTATGCCCTCACCTGTTGCCTAAGATGCACCATCAGTTGAGCTGTAGAAAAGTCTCAGGATGAAACTACATACTAAAGAAACAGTTACTAAGTGAGACTGCATTCTAAGATTAGGGTGTGCATTGTGCAACTCTTCCACTGATTGACTTACTCTGTTCACCATCTCTCACTGGAATCTTGACATACTGGAAAAGATTACAACCCATAAAGAAATATGCTTTCCAAATGTGTCTATGACCTTTGATTCCTTATCCACTGAATGAACAGCAAGGCTTCTCAGACTCAGAACCTCTTTAATAGCAGCTGCAGCCACAGGCGAATCATACTTGGCAGACTTCATCTATCAGGTCTCATCTTTGGGAGAACAAATAACGTTGTCCAGTCTGCTCAGAGAACAGGTATGAAAACATCAGGGTTTTCCCATAAAAGATTAACTATCAGGTGAACCATCTTGTCTGGGGAAAGGGCCATCCAGGGAGAAAGTTGAAAGGTCCAGAAAGTCTCCAGTAGTATATTTTGCACAGAGGTTCTGAAGTCTGTTAGTCATCCCACTCCTTGCCTCATCATTTATTTCCTAAAACCTAGGATCACTAGGTGGATGAAGGAAGTTGCACCCTCTTCATTCTCAATATCTCTGGTGGGAGTCTATGGAACACAGTGTATGTGCTTTTTCTTGCACGTGTGCTTCTTATCTGTCCTTGGAGGTGCTGGCAAGGAGATGAAGTAGCAGAAAGTGATCCAGATATCAGGGAAAGACCCTGCTAGATGGAGGGCCTGGGGTTCATGCAAGCAGGTTTCTATAGTACAGACAGAAGTCACTGGGGAATACAGGCACAAAACATACCACAGGCAGAACAGTCTGCTTCAGTGGTGCCACTGACTTTCAGATATCACTTGAGGCTGAGGAATTAATCCCTCTTGCCAAAAAAAAAAAATCAAACCACTTAAGACCAACATCAAATGAGCCAGCACTGAGCTTGGCTTCAATTTCCCAACCACAGACAGCAGTACAGATAAGTCTCTCAATCCAAGGTCCCTGACCTAGAAAAGGCTAGATCAAGGCTGGAGATGAGCTTGACCCCAAAAAGGTGACCCCAGTTTCCAAGACCAGCGGATTCAAGGTCATCAACAACATTTCCACTGAGACTATTGACACAGACAGTCAACATCACACTGTGGTCCTCAGATCGAGATTGCAGCACATGTGAACAAATCTGCCTACATCAGTATCTGCCTGAATATTTGACTGAGATAGAGACAGATGGGAAAAACTGAGAAGATTTAACATAAATAGTAGGTATGGAAGAATTGCTTTCATTTGCCCTAATACCAGAGGATGAAGAGACAACAGACATTATTTACTGCACTCAAGAATGTATAACAAGTTTTTACAGTCAGTTTCTGGTGGAAGAATATAATAGCATCTAAAGGACTTTGCTGGCAATAATCTTACACATTTCAGCTTAACTGGGGATTTTTCAGTCAAAATGTTGAAAAGTAATTCAAATACACATGCAAGAGAATGAGCAGAAGTTAGTTTCTCTTCTGTTCTAGGCTTTTAGCCTGGGAATCTGGAGAGGATTCCCTAACTTTGTCATTCTTGTGTTTTTTTTTCTTTTTGTGTTTTACAGATTTGTCCAAAACAATAAACAATCCATCCCTGGAGGCCAAGGGAGACAATCCTGAAGCAGTTTGAGGTGAAAGCTCTACAGAGGACAGGCATTGAATTTTATGTTTCTATCTCTATCTATAGCAGGAGTGAAAGATTTATAACTATCACAAGAGGCAATATTTTGTAGCTGCATTTATCTTTCTTGAATGTTTTACCCTCCATTTTAAACCACACAGCAGAACATATTCAAGTATCTAAAGCAGTAACAACAACCATTAAAAATTTATAACAGTCCTATAACAATGCAGAGCAAAGCAGTGCTCTAGATAGAGAAAAGACAAATTAAGTTTTAAAAATGCTAGAGCCAAAGGAATGGTGGTTCATTTAACATAAATATCAAAAATAGGTAGAATTAATCCCAGCTGCATACCAGAGAGAGATAAATCCATAACTACATCCCAGATACAGGCAACCCATGCTCAACTACCAGCACTGGTTGTGGACGGAGGGATGGGAGTGAGTGGTCGATGCTGTTTCTTTCTTCCTAGGTGAAGGGAAACAGGCTTGCTACAACAGTGACACTTTCCAGAGTGCAGGTATACTGCCACAGTATGAAGAGCCTGACATGCCTGCACTGCAAGTGGTGTGCCACTTGTTCAACAGGTTGCATATGCAAAGAAGTGTGCATGTACCTACCAAGGCAGGTGTAATTGAGCTGGCAAGCTGAAGAGTGGGAGTAGAGGACAGAATAGTCTGCAGGAACTGCAGACTGGCCTGCTTCCTAACTTCTACCTCAACAAGGGAATGAATGCTCTTGAGGCCTCCTGTCCCAAAGGAGAAATGAATAGGTCACCTAGGTACAGGAGAAGGAGTCATTGAGCCAACCTAGCAAAAAAATGTAAAGATGTGAAAGTATGACAGTAGTGATAATCAGAAGCACTGGGAAATGAAAACAGCTATAAGTTAAAAGCAGCAAGATGTTTTTATTTTTTTCTTCTCATAGACTGCAGTGGTGGTGCTGCAGTAGCGCTGTCACCTCATAGCAAGACGTTGTCCCGTTCGATTCTCAGCTAGAGCGTCTTCTGTGTGGAGGCATACGTGAATGGGGCATGCCTTCGTTGAAGGTTGTGCGTCAGGGCTGGTAACCCGGTACGTAAAAATCCACTACCAATCATTAGCGGACCGGAGTTCCGCTGTGGCGACCCCTAACCAGGAAAAGCCGAAAGATACAACAACAACAAACAAAGGATAAAATGAAATGCAGCCTGGAGCAGTTTGTTTGGTTCTTCTGTTATGATGTGCATCATCTGGAAGGGAAGATCTTTTGTATTATGGGAAAATTAAGTTTAGACTCTGAGCTGCCTCAAGTAACACAAACAGCAAATGAAAGTGGAAGGATTCAAACCCTGCACTTTTGACTATAAGATGCAGTTTGTTAGCTTAAAACCCTAAATGCCAGACAACTCTAATTCACTTTAAAAATTAACAGAACAGGTGTTCCTGGGACATGCATTTTCTGAGCAAAAAGAACTGTGAAAGTCTAATGACTGGCACTGCTGACTGACTATAATCCTCAGTGATTTACCAGAAAATGAAGATGTTAACAAAGGTCTTAGCAGTTAATGCAGAAGATTAAGGTTCTAAGCTCTTAATAAGCCCTGGAGTCAAGGTTACAAGGGTTGTCTCCTTGTACCTCCATTTGGCTACTGTGAAACTGTGAGCAAGTCAACTAACCAGATGGCGCCCATGGATTCCCCTGACAAGTAGATTTACCTGGTTAATAAAGAACAAGGCACACATGGGGGCAAAAGAAAAAATAGGGGTGTTTTCTGAACAATGAAACTGTAATGACTGACTGAAAATCATCTGATACATAACCTTTAAAAGTTGGTCTAAGGTAATAAACATCCAGATTTCAGTGTCAAAATTAGCTAACACAGGAGGTCTGCCAACATTAACAGGTTATGAGCTAGAAATCAGTCCATTTTACATACACACACACACACACACACACACACACACACACACACACACACACACACACACACACACACATAATCAATACAATATAAACCTTTTAAATATATCTAATATGCTGTCAGTGTTAATATGTTAACTTCCAGATTGTAAATATCTGTCTTTGTGAACTTGTCAATTTATGTGATTGGAGCTTTTCTCCCCAGGCGGTAAATACACCATGGTATGAAGCAGATAAAAAAGACAGTGGAAACATACAGTAGAAAACTGTGCTAAGCTTAACCTTACTCTGACCCTGTAGGCAGTCTGCCAAAAATCTATTACTCACCAAGCTGCTTAACTAGTTGGCTCCCACTACCGAAGACAAACCTCAACCTGCACTCCAAACTGGTTCAGCAAAAACAGTACCAGAGTGCTGTTGTAAAATCACATGGTGCTACAAGTAAGATTCATGCTGCTGCAAACACCACTGACAAATGCAGAGAGAGATCACTGCTTCACTTCCTGAGGTGATCACAGTTCCACCACATTCTACTTTTGTCTGCTATTGATTAGATTTGATTAGATAAGCTCCAGAAAGTACATCTTTCATCGGCTCTGTAATCAAGCCAATGAAGTTGTTTAATGTCAGATCAGAACAGGGGGCAGGCAGATTTTTAGCAGTTAAAATGATACAGCTCCTCCAAATGTGGAGTGGTTGAGAGGTTACTATTAAAACTGATTGAAGTTTTGTCTAAGATAACAATAGCTGAAAGATCTGTGCCAGTCTAACAGCACCAGTCTAATGTCAGAGAAAGGGACTTGTGTCAGTATCACTTGCTGTGTTACATGGAAATACTGCAGTAGGAAGTGGTGTTAGTAAATATCTTTTCCAATAGAACTGTTAGTTGGTAGACCAGTACTAGTTTGAGGTGTTGTTTGGCAATTGGCAGCTTAATTGGTGACCACAGTGGATATTCAGAGCTAATAATCTTAGAAGTTGTTCATGACCTGAGTAATGTGTTGGCTGACATGCTTCAGGACAGTCATTCAGGCCCTAAAAAATAAGAATTTGGAAGGGGGTTGTAGGCAACTCTGACCCTATGAACCTCTAGATAACTATATAATGCTCCGCATTAGCTAACTTCTTCATGGCTTGTGAAATCTGAAGTGGCTCCTGGTGTGAAATAAAATGAAGTTATGTACTTAAAATGACAATGTATTCCTTCATCCTGGTTCATCCAATACAGCTGATGGGTTATCAGGCTACTTGTTGATTTGACTCCACTACTCCAGCTTCAAGCTCCTTTAAAGCTTTTTTCCTCCCATAATCTCCCTGTGTAGCAACCCTCCACTGATCGAGTTTGCTGGTTACTGTAGCATACAGATGCCTTGGAGAAGAACAGACAAAAGTGAACACAAGCTTCAGGATAGTCATTCAGGCCCTTCGAAAATAAGAATTTGGAAGGGGAGTTGAGGAAGCAATGTCATAGCCGCCAGGATGAAAGGATCCAGCACACATAACTTATGTATCCTATTCATTGGGTCCATCTGATATCCTTCCTTAATCATTGTTGTAGTATTCCTTATAATAAGGACATCCTATAAAGGATAGGCATACGTCCAGCCAGCATACATGCACCATACATCAGATATATGTTCTACATTAGAGGCATACAGTACATCAGTGATGTACACATGCCAAATTCTCAGAGGTTCATCGCAGCCAGTCCAAATGCTGTGTTTTGAATTTGTCTGAAAGTAATTCATCTCATGCAGCTCAGAGCCTATAGCAGATAGGTTCCCTAATGGGGACTCTCTTTTTTTCTCATTGTTGGTTTTATTGACAGTATATATCATCCAGAAAGGGGAAATGTGGGAGTGGGAGGCAGATTCTCCATAAGGATGGACATGAAAAATGGCTTTTTTCTTTTGCAAACAGTGTGGTATTTGCCAGGCATTTGTTCCTAAGACACTGCACAGCCATATGTCTTCCCTTTCTGTCAATTTAGAGAATCAGTGGTTGAAGTTACTCATTCAAGGGACTATGGCTTCTCAATCTTCCCATCCAGACATCCAGCTGCCTTTGAAAAAGAAGCCAAAGAAGTTATGACCAGAGACTTCTGGTGTCTAGCCACTGTAGGATGTCTCTGTAGGATCAGATGAAGAGCCACTTATCATCCAGTTCCAATGCCTTCTCCCTTTGTCATAACCCCATTGGAGGCCAACAAGAGGCAAGCCATTTTCACTCCCTCTGAGGCCGAACTGGCATCCATTGTGGACAAGAAGGGTGAACCAGGGGGATTCCATAGATACTTGCAAGGAAAGAAATACCAGGTTCCTGTTAAAATGAAATTAAAAAAAAATTAGGAATGTGGCTCCTGGTCCCCCAAAAGGAGTGGCAAGACTTTACCCAAGCTCTTTTTAAAGCCCTTATGGCTTTAAAACCTTTTCAGGGTTTGTTAGTACCCTCTTCTGTTGGTTTTCCTTCTTCTTAAACTCCCTCTGGAAACCTAGGGATTCTGATTCATCTAATGAGGTTAAGGATTTGGATTTTGGGAAGGAATTCTTTCACTTATTCCTCCCAGAGTCACTCTCCTCATGCTTTGGGGTTTTATGAAGAGGATACTTGCTCTCTCCCTGACTCCCCGGTTGAAGAGTTTTCTTTTGGGAACACCATTATTAAAATGATGGAACATTTTCATTGGGAAAGCTCCCCAGACGACTGACATCCAGAAGAGGTACTATGATCTCTTACAGATGGAGTCTCCCAGACCTTCTGCAATTCCACCTGTTTTGGAAACAGTTTTAGATGTTTTTACATCTGTTTCCCAAGCACCTCAGCCTACTGCTCCTAAAAAAAAAACAAAAAAAAAAATGACAGGTTCTATAAGGTCCCTGAGACTCAGAAATTCTTGCATAAGAGCCCCTCCTCAGATAATTCTGTAATTTCCCTTTCAACTGACAATCCTGCTAAACTGCATGCCTCTTCCAAGCTCTTACCTTTAGGCAAGGATGGTAGAAGTCTGGATAGGTACATTCAGAAAGTGTATATCTCTGCTACCTTAGTTTTCAGGGCCATCAATTACCAGACACATATGACTAGGCATGTGTCTGTTCTTCTTGCTATACCGGGGTATGTGTTGGCTGATATGCCTGATTCCAAGTCTTGAACCCTTTTTTTGGTATGTTCTGCTTCTCTAGTAGCTTGTTATTTCATCAAGTGCAGCTATGATTTTGCTGATGCTTCATCTAGGGCAGCTGCATCAGGGTTGGTCATTAGGAAGTACTTCTGGCTTAGGCTACAATCGCTCCCTGAGGATGTGACTACAGATATCCCAAATATGTTTGGTTCTGCTGCTATCCAATATGTTTCCCTTACCTCAGTTGCATTTTGCAAATCTCCACCCCTAATGATACTGTTGATGGTGTCTATAAATAATAAAAATACCAATGAGGTAAGGGAAACATGTTGGATAGCATAACTACATGCACATGTTTTGCCAGGTTTAAATGCTTTTATTCCTTTAAAACCTGTGCTGAAAGCTTGGAGACTGTGATCTGGTTATGTTAAACATATTTATGAAGTTTTACACAATTTTTATGTGTTCTGGTTACGTCTTTTATATGCTTTCATATTTTATATATATATTTTATTATGTGTTTTCACATATGCATATCTTTATTTGCACCGAGAATGTGTTATGATGTATCAGGAAATTACATCTGATGTTCTGTGATTCACCAGGAAACTGCATGGGCCATTTGAATTCTGGTGATTGGCTTATGACATTTTAAAAATAATGTATATATATTTATATACATGTCAGTTAATGGTAGGATACGATAAAGGAAATTGTTTTCTGAAAGCACTTATCCTGTTACTAATACATTATTTAATGCTTTTTGCCATGGTGACCCTGCTGCTGTTTGGATATTTTTTACATTTTCTACAGAAGGGTCTTTGGTTTTTGCAGTGCTGTGTTTTGCTGTTATATTGGTTTGGAAGTCCCTTCCTCCCTTTTTAGGGATTCTTCAACCCCCACCATGGAAGTTGCCTCATTTTCCTCCTCTTCTTCAGAACTTCTTGGCTCAAGATACTATTCAGACAGTGCCTCCTTGACACGGGGACAGAGGTTTCTATTCCAAGATGTTTTTGGTTCTCAGGAAGGAGGGCTGTTGGAGACCTTTTCTAGACCTCTCATTTCTCAATGCCCTTCTAAATGTTCTTTTTTTTAAAATGTTGATTCTCCAGTCTCTATTTCATATGCTTCTTCCTCTGGATTTTCTGGTGTCTCTGAACCTGAAGGATGCATACTTACATATCCTATACACCTACTTTTCAGAATATATTTACAATTCACTGTATTTTCATTGCATTCTCAGTTCGCTATTTTGCCTTTTGGTCTTTCTATGGCACCTGTTTTTTTTTTTTTACAAAATGTCTAGCCCTAGCCATAGCCTTTTGCAGGCTGCATGGTGTTCAGATTTTTCCTTATATGGACAGCCTTCTGATTCAGGCCCCCTCTCTGTAGATTCATTTGCAGGACCTCAAATTTACAATGCTTCTTTTTCACAGTGTGGGCTTCACTCTCAATCAGAAGAAGACAGTTCTGACTCCTTCTCCGAACAAGGTTTTCTTGGGGTGCAGAACGCAGACCCTTACTATGATGGCTTTTCTTGCTCTTCCCATGGTCCCATTTGACGGCTTTCTTTAAAACTGTTTTTCCTTTACAGGAGACCTCAGCAAGAGCATTTCTAAGGGCCCTGGGGTTCATGGCATTCACTATTCCAATGGTTCTTTTTGCCCAACTCCACATGAGGACGTTCCAGTGATATCTGAATACAATTTGGTTTCAGCATTATGTCCCTCTGGACCTTCCCATTCCTCTCTTGCCTTGCCTAAGGAAGTAATTTCTATGGTGGATCCACCAGATTATCTCAGAATCAAGGCCTTCCTTTTCAGATATGTTCTCCCCTCCCCCATTCAAGAGATGTTTACAGATGCCTCAGACCTGGCCCAGGGGCTTGTTTCACCAACACCAGAATCCAGGGAGTCTGGTCTCTACAGCAGGTGAAACACCAAATAAACATCCAGAAAATGAAAGCTCTTATCCTGGCTTTTCAGGTTCTGCATTACCTTTGGACTCCAGGTCCACTTATTTTTCACAGACAACACTGCTGTCATGTGGTACATAAGCAAACACTGGGCGGGGGAGTTGCACTGTCTTTGCAGACTAGTCCTTATAACCTGGGATTCTGCCATACAACATCAATTGATTCTTTAGGTGTTCAATATTTCCTTGGCAACCAGTGATGTAACAGAATATCTGGGTAGATCCAGGACAGATCCTCATGAGTAGATGCTTCACAGAGATGTTTTCCTGGACATTTTCCATAGGTGGGGTACACCTCGGGTAGATCTTTTTATCTACCCTCAAAATAACATCCCAAGTTCTGTTCCATACAGCCAAGTCCTTGAAAAGTGGGCACCATATCTTTTTCTTGGAAAGGGATGTATTTATATGCTTATCCCCCTTCTTTCTCTGTTGTCAAAGGTCCTAAAAACAGATCATTATCTGAGAAAAAAACTTTGTAGGCCAAGCATGTAAAAGTGTAGTAGGGAGATCTGCAAATGGCTTTATAAGTTCTGGAAGTAAAAGGTAGGTGCCTGCCAACCATGTGGACTTGGAGATGGGCTTAAGAAAGAAGTGTTATTGTAACCCACTCCCCCCCTGCCATTTTGGAACTTTCTATTAAAGGACTGTGGAAATGACTTGGTACAAATGTGAGCTGAATTTGCACATAACTGTATTTATTAAAAAAAAGAGTCCTGTAGTTGTCTGAGGAAGTCTGTATCATTTTAGATGAAAATGCAGTTGTTCTCGAACTTGTTCATGTGGAAGTGTTTTCATCTTTTGATTTATGAGATTTGGCCATGAATTAAATTAATGGTTTTGGCTCTGATGTTTGCCTCATCTGGAGTGTTCCTTTTTGTGATATGGCTCTACACAGACAAGACAAAGGCTCTCTAACGCACATTCATCTTCTCATCCTACAGTTGACACTGTCTGGGTGATAGGGTTTTGATTCCTTTTAGGCACTGCTTTTTTGAGGACATGCTTCAGGTTTTGCAGGAGGCCAGAAAACCTACTTCAAGAAAATCTTATGTTGCAAACTGGAAAAGATGTTCTTCTTGGTGTCACAACACTGAAGAAGATCTTCCTTTAGAGGATTTTCCTACTGTTCTTTCTTATTTGTGTGAGTTGCTCAATTCTGTTCTGGCATACTCTTCTGTTAAAGCTAATTTGACAGCCATTTTTGATTGTCTACCTCTGGATCCACAACTTTCCTCAGTATTTGGGGTTAAACAGTTCCTAAAAGGCACCCTTCTAATTAGGTTTCCATGAAACCCAATTCCTCCTTCTTGTGACCTTAATTTTGTTCTTGAGAAATTGACTCAATTATCTTTTGAACCAGCAGATTCATCCTCCTTGAAACTCTGCCTGGAAAACTGTTTTGTTGTTGGCTTTAACGTCTGCAAAAAGACTCTCTAAACTTCAGGCCATTATGACAGTCCCACATTTTCTTTTTTTCTTTTTTTTTCATTGAAACAAGCTGTCTGTTAAAAAACAACCCTTCTTTTATTCCAAAAGTTGTGAATGATTTCTCTTTAAATCAGAACATCGAGCTTCCTTCCTTCAAGCTCCTTAAAGTAGAATTGACAGAATAGTAAAGTTGTGAAAGTAACTTACCATAGCAGCAGATGTTTGACTATTGATCACTGCAACAGTAGCATTGCACTGTCAAGGATATAACAGATGGACAGCTTCCAAATTTTCAGGATACCTTTCACTCACTCAAACCATTAGGAAGCTTGAGCTGAGCTGCTTAAAAACATAGGTTTGAGTGCCAAGCCCTTCCCTTCATAGTTTTCATGCCAACTGAGAGAGAGAGACTGAGCCCTGAGAGGACATAGTTAAGAGTAAATAATCAAAAAAACAAAAAAGGAAGATGGGGAAGGAAGTAGTTACTGCAGCAGTGATCATTTGAACATATACTGTTATGGTAAGTTTACTTACACAACTGTGCTATGTTTGTCATATTGATCACTGATGTAGTAGCCTTAGTTATATGAGTAGATTTCCCTGGTTCAGATCTAGATTACCCAAGTTCAGATCTAGAGAAATAATCATGCTTGCAGTGCTTTTATGTATCGAGGACCTAGTTGCTGCTTCTAAAACACTTCCAGAATCCAACCCTTTTCAAAAAGCCATAGATGAAGCAAGGTCATGGTAGAGTGGGACTTGACCCTGCCTGCAATAGTTTAGCTATGATTAGAATAACAAAAAGATAACCTGATACAACCATTTGGAGATTGTCTGTTTTGACACAGATTATCACTTCTTCTTACCTTCACAAGAAATGAAAACCTGATCCAAAGATCTGAAAAAAAATTTGGTCTGTCAAAATAGTATCTGAGTTGTCTGTGGACATCCAAGATATGGAGTATCCTCTCTTCCTCATTTTTAGGTATAGGAAAGAAAACAGGGAGATAGATAGTTTGGCTTAAAGTAAACTCATACCACTTTAAGCATAAACAAAGGAATAGTTCTCAAAGAAACCCTGTCTCTGTGGAAAATGAGATAGGGTTGATTTATCATAACAGCTTGCAACTCAGATACTTTTCTTGTGAAAGTCGGAACAATCAGTAAAACAATTTTCCATGTTAAGAATCACAAGTCAACAGCATAAGTTGACATAAGAATGCATTGAAAGAAAAAGAAAAAAAAATAATGCATTGAAAGAGGAAGATCCTTGGGCAGAAATGCTGAAATGGCTCATACATCAACCCTGACTGAAGAGTAAGAAAGGCCGTAGAATAGTAACTCACACAAATATTGTAAAACCGAGAAATGCTATCCTTGAATGGGTTCTGGGTATGTTTGTGGAATAAACTAGAAAACCTTTTTCATTTTCTAATATATTATTTTTTAGTAGCAGGCTTTCTTGCATCCATTAGTACCTGCTGCACAACCTCAGTAAACAGGTGCCTAAAGAGAACGAGACACTATCATCCAGGCAGTCATTTGAAGTTGATTGGGGTTGGGGTGTATCAAACATCCTTGTTCTTATGTGAGTAGATCCATTATGTAAAGAAGCTTGTGGTAATTGCCCATGATGATTTCCAAAAGAAGGAAGAACCTCTGTTGCCTGGGCCAGAAGGAAGTCACCTCAATGATCTTACGTGATTCCTTCTGAATCTTCAGTAGAACTGTTGATATTAATGAAAGTAGAAAATAATACATGAATATTCTTGTTGAAGGACAGGAAAACACACCAGTCTTCTAGACCTTATTGCATGGAATCCTGGAGCTGAAATTTTTTAGCTAATTGTTCAGAAAGGAGGCAAAGAGGTGTACTGGAGGAACTCACCACAGGTGGATTTAATCTTAGGAGACCCTATGATTTAGTTTCCAAGCGTGAGGTCTGCCTTTGTCTGCTAAGATTTTCTGTCACACAGTTTTACTCTGATGAGATGTAGAATACCTGATGAGTAAGACTGTGCTGTGAAGCTATACACCAAGGTAAAATGGTTAATCTGTAACGAGGTAAGACCTGATACCTCCTTGCTTGTTGATGTACCGCACGACTATGGTATTGTCTGCAACAGTCCAGAGGACCAAATATGATTCAGAGAGTTTGGTGCTTTGATCAGAGCAAACCTCTTTTTTACTTAAATGCTTGCATCTGTCCTTGATGTCCCAAACATCTTGCACTTTTCAATCCCCCTGAAACTGCTCCCCAAGCAAAGTCTGAGGCAT
Organism: Protopterus annectens; assembly: GCF_019279795.1. Lineage (NCBI taxonomy): Eukaryota > Metazoa > Chordata > Ceratodontiformes > Protopteridae > Protopterus > Protopterus annectens. The sequence continues at coordinate 859,969,002 of NC_056727.1, forward strand.
TTGTAGAGACTGACTGCTTTGAAGTAGGGGGAGAGAATGGGTGACCTGGATTTAGGGAAATCTGCAGTCTTCAAGTGATTCCTCTTCTGACAACCCCCAAAACTGGGATTTGAAAAGATAATGGGTGTTGGTGCTGGGACCAAACAGAATTTAGATACCATTGTATCTTTCTCGCATCGAGTCTTGCCAGGGGTATCATGAGAATCATAAATGCCTTGAGACTGAAAATCCTGAGTGATTCCATCATAGTGACTGAGTGCAAAATCCTATAAATACATCTAGGTATAGATCTATTTTTTTCCTGTGTGTGAAAAGCTCTTAGAACTGAGGTGTCTAGCAGACACCTTAGGAATACAATCATGTGTGATGGAGACAAAAAGAATTTTGAATGTTCTCCTAGAATCACAGATTGTGTAAAAGATTTTTCACCCAAGTAAGAGATTCCAGACACTTTGAAAAAGACTCGGCAAAGATAAGCAAGCCATCTAAATTTGGATACCCTGTAGTCTGCAATGAGCTATAACTGGAGCTAGACACTTTGCGAACACTCTTTGGTACAGTCCATAGTCCAAAGAGTAAGGCAGAGAGCTGATAATGTGATCCAGACACACAAAACCATAAGAAACATTTGAAGTCTGGATGAATAGGGATATGATGCTAAGCATCTTTTAAATCTATCATTACCAGGAAACTTAAAAGAGAAAGAAGAGGCAACAGGTTGTGAAATTACAGCATTTTGACGTTGGACACTACCACAAATTGGTTTAGGAAAGAAAGAAAGATCCAAAACTGGTCTCCAAGCATTTTATTTCTTTGCCCCCCCCTCCAAAAAAAAAATCCTTGAATAAAAATCTTTCCCAAACTAGGAAGGAAGAACTGTCTGTATTTCTGTCTCTGACGCAACACGTGTTGAAGGATGTAGGAAAAAAAGGAGTCTGATCTAGTGGATGAGGAATAATCTCCTGGAAAGGAGGAATTTCCTCCCATGCCATCTGTAACCTTGATGAATGATCTTCTTTTTGGAAGGAACAGGGCTGCCAGGGTGGAACAGGGAGACAAAGTCCCTTAAATAGTCATTCTGACTTTTTGTATTGTACTTGGTTTTGGGGGGGGGGGTTCCTGTATTCTTTTAGGAACCCACTTGACATTCCTTCTTACAAGTCTGTTTGCTGAGACTATTTATTTTGTTGGATGACGGGTTAGAGAATCTCTTAGAAAATTTGGAAAAGGAGGTCTTAAAAATATTAAGCTGCATCCGCTAACCCCTCTCATCACAATTTTTGATATCCTCTGCAGCAGAGGGACCAAAAACTAAATCTCCATCCAAAGGATAATCTAAAATCTATTTTTTTCACATCATGGAGGTTCTGAGAATACAGCCAGGCAAACCTCCTTGAAGAAGTATTTAGCATAGCAATACACACACTTTAAACTATGAATTGTGACCTGCAAAATGGAAAAAAGACTAGCATTTAAGGCAGATATTTCCTCATAAGAAGAAACTGCAGACAAACCATTCCTCATACTTTCACAGTTAGTCAGAATTAACTTTTAACAATCCAAAATTCTGAACATCGTAGTTGCAGAAGCATAGAATTTTTTCCCCTACTAATCAGTTACTTCCCCATCCTTGTCAGAAAGTGTAGGTTTGGAATTAACTAAATTTTAGAAGCAGTAGGATCAACTTAAGCTACAGCTGTTGAGTCAAGTGTGGGATGAGTGTATAAAAACTTGTCTGAAGAACTTTATGTAATCTGTCTGCCTTTTCTGGTGCAGCAGGCTGACTGTCAGGAATACTGCAGGCAGTAAGATGCACATCCTTTAACTGAAGTTTATGGAAACTCCATCTGTAGTAGCTCAGAGTGTTTTCTGAGGAGATGAGAAACCTCAGCGTTCTCCCACTGAAAATGCTAGCACATTCTATAAACAGTCTCAGAGAAAGAAACCCCCCACAAGGAGAATAAGATACTGTGCTCTCTTATGAATCTAAATCAGACATCTGAAATGAAAACCCTACATCAGCCTCTTCAACTTCTTGCCCAGATTAAGAATCTTAAATTTCTTCTGGAAAAGAGACACCCCTCTTTCTTTTACTAGAAACCTCTTATAAGAAAAGGGGCCTGAATTAGACCCTAAGCCAGGTCTAGTAAACTACTCCAGTCTAGAGCAATTTGAGGATGAGTAGATATATGTTTAGTTTCTTTTTGGCAGAGAAAAAAGGGCCAACACTGTTTTCAATGGCAGCAGCAGCTTTCTCAGGAATGGTCATAACATTATGACTAAACAGGGAAACCTTCCCTGTTCCATCTCCAAGAATCAACAAGAGTGGTTCTAACCCTTGCCTAATGAGGGGATTCCAACAGCCAAAGAGGATGTGGCTACCCCCAGTCCATAGTGGCTGTAGGTGCTACATCAGAGGAATCTGGGGTAAAAGATGAGTGATCTGGGGACTAAGCTTTGGCCACAGCAGATTCACACACCTGCAGCTGATGCAAATTACTGGCCTGTTGAGGTAGCAAAGGCTGTTTGCTTAACTTTTTCTTTTGGGTCTGGAAGGACTGATTGTGGGACATGTAGCTTGTCCCATGGTCAAGTTGAAAACGTTACATCTTTCCTGGGGAAAACAAGCAGTGTAAGCTGGTAAAAATGTAAAATTGCTAAAAGTCACTTTTTCTCACAAAAACAGACTAAAAAGCACTTTAATGCACTTTGCCAGATCCCAAAAGCAAAATACACACAATTTCTCCACATATTTGTATGACTTGTATCTACTTTTAAACTGACATGCAAAAAGAGGGCTGCCATCTAAAGGTACAGTTAAGTCTCATGATAATCCATTAAAACACAAACTACTGGATTAAAAACAACTTTCATAAGCAACTAAGTATAATAAAGCAATGATTTTTGAAAGTGAAAGTTTTTTCCCCAAAGGGAACTTATCAGCCCAGCAAAAGAATAGCACAAGACACCTGCTGATCCTTGAAATCTCACAGCGGAGCATTTAATTTAGTGGTATGAAAGCTCTGAAGGGCCTGGCACTCTAACCTGTGTTTAAGGCAGGTAAGCTCAAGTTGATAAATGGCTTGAGTGCATACAAGGTGCCCTGAAGCTTTGAAAGTTTGCAGGCGATTATATCCTTGGCAGGAAATAACCCATAAGGCTACTGCAATAGTGGTTGATATGATGAACAGCCTCCTTTCTTTGGATTTGCATATTTTAATAGACTAAAATATTGGGAAATTTGAGCAACTTTTTGTTTCTTTTCCAGACAAGAAATTGGGTTTAGCAGTTACTAAGCAAATCATTTCTTATTGGATTTCTAAAGCCATTTCCTTTTGTTATACTTTTCATGATAAGCAGTTTCCTACTTCTGTTCATGCTCATCCTTGGGTGGTTACCTTTTTCTAAAGCTTTTTTCAGGGCCTTAATGCTAGATCCCTTTTGGAAGCTGTTACATGGCATTCTGTGCATAGCTTTACTAAGCACTATAAGTTGGATGTGATTTCTAGGGCCAGATCAATTTTTGATAGGTCCATCTTCCATGGGTTTTTGGAGAGTTCCTCAGATCCTTATTCTTCCTCACTTCTTTTACAGTAGCTACAGCACTCACACAATTATAAGAAATATTGCAACAATGATTAATTAGGGACACAATGCAGTTGTGTAAGAACTAACCATAACAGTAGATGTCGTACATATAACTGTTGTAATATTTCAATCCTCCCTCATTTCCTCTACTGTTTTTTTTCTCCCTCTAACTGACAGGTCTTCTTTTTCCTTTTTTCTGGATGTACCTGTACCAACTTTTATTTTCTTTCTCATTGGCTGCTCCTGTTGTCCTGAGGTAATTTAGTTCTGAGGATTCGGTGAGTGAACATCGCTCATGTACCTTACACCTTGGACAGAGGATATATGTATGTCTGATATATAGTTCTTGAAGGTCCCAAGACATTGATATGCTGCCCAGACATATGGCTATTCTCATCAGGATATCTCTACTGTAAGGACTACAGTAATAACGGTAAGTAGGACACTTACTGTTATGGTAAGTTCTTACACAACTGTGCAATTCAGCTGACAGGTCTGAATCTCAACCTATCCAATAACCTGGGTGGCATCATGACAGGATACCCTTGAGGACTGTGGCCCTAAAAGAAGCCCTTGAACTAGATATTCGATACAGTTTATAATGTCTGGCAAAGGTATGCAATGCAGATCAAGTTGCTGCAGCACACAGTTCATCCATAGAGGAAGGTTTGAAAGAGGATATTGTGGTAGATAATGATTAGGTGGACTGAGCCTTTAGTTTGACTGACAAGGACTTATTTTGAGATGTACAGTCAAAAGAAATATAGTCAGATGGCCATCTCGACAAAGAAACCTTAGAAACTTTCTTTCCCAGTCTGTAAGAAGCAAAAGAGATAAACAGATGAGCATCCATCTTCCATGAACGATTTTGTCCTGTGGAGACAGACTCTCAACTGTCTGTGTACATCTAGGATATGAAGAATGCATTCTCCCCTATTGTTATAGTTTGGAAAGGAAACAAGCAAATGAGAAGACTGGTTGAAATTACTTTATGAAGAGACTTTGGGGAAGAAAGAAGAATTCAGTTGAAGAGATACCCTGTCCTTATGGAAGATTTGATAGGGAGGACTGAAAGACAAGACTTGTAATCAAGAAATTCTTTTTGCAGAAGCAACTGCTACAAAAATACATTTTCCAAGACTGTGATTTCAACTGTACAGAAGAAAATGACTCAAAGAGAGTTTTTGGTAAGGCTTCCAAAACAAAATTAAGGTCTCAAGGAGGAGCCGATGTTTCACTGATGGGTGCAGAAGAAAATGAACTTTTAAAAAACTTTACACATTTTATGAGAAGGTACAAAATGAGAGCCAAAGCCATCCTGATGGTTGGATATGAAAGCCATATGAACTTTGACAGTATAGTAACTGCAGCCTGAATAAAACAAATGTGAAATAAACTGTAGTATTTCAAGTATAGAAGCAGAAAAAGGGTCAATGCCTTTATCAGCTGCACAAATAGAAAGGCGTTTCCATTTGCTTCGGTATACTTTATGGGTGGATTCTTTCTGAGATGCAGAAGGCACGCAAATGGCACTCAGATATAATGAAGGAGCCTTGGCAATTAAGTGAAGTGAAGAAAACAAGTGATTAGTCTGAGGTTAGGCAAGTCTGGATAACGCTGTCCAGATAAGGATCTAGAAGCCATGGGTGCTTCATCAGGTGAGGACTCAACAAGAGACACCAAAACTGTCTTGCCCAATGTGGTGATATAAGGATCACACTGACTTTCATGCTACAGCTTTCTGTAAGAATGTGGACATCAGGGGAATTGGTGGAAAGGCACAGAGAAGTCCAGCAGGCCACTGCCTGACTAGACCATCTCTTGGGGATTGTCTTTCTATTGGGATTAGGTTGAAACAGCTGCTACATTTGGTGTTGGTTGGGGATGCAAATAAATAATATCAAGACTGGCACTAGTGGCTGAATATCCAATGAGGTACCACTGAATTGAGACACCACTCATGAAGCATTAAGGTAGGATTCATGTCAAAAAGACAGAAGAAACTGGGAGCATGTTTTAGGAAATGTAACAAGTTAGCAGATTTTTAAAACTTTCTCACATATTATTCTGTCCGAAATACTGAGAGAGCAAAACGCTGTATCTAAGGAAATTATTCTTTTGCTCTGGGACACAGGATCTGAATTGCCTATGTACAGTAAGACCTTACTAAGTTTAATGCTATTGACTGTCAAAAAGCAATTACTATCAAATGGGAATCAAAAGTTAAACTAACTGTAACTGATGTACTGAATATTTTAAAGGAGATAAAACAGCTAGATATGGGATTTGTAGAAAAGGGATGAGACAAATTACATAGAAATGAATGGAATATGTGGGAACAATTAATGCAGAATAATATTCAGAAGAAGAAGTGAGGTTTAAGGGAACGAATTCAGCAATTTATGTAATAGTCGAGTGAATAATTATTAAAAAGAAAGAAAGCACATATTTAATATATAATGCTTAAATATGGCAAATGTTAATATGGTTTGTGTTATTTTCTATTAATGTATGTGTGCCTATGTGTTAAGTTATAATTTAATAAACATGTTTAAAATAAAAAAGGTGAGATTTATGTGAATAGATCAAAATCACTTTCCCGGAAAGTAAAAACTGCAAACCTCTGGCATGTCCATTGTGGATAGAACTCCTCAAACATGTACCCATCAAGATGTACTTGTTAAACCTATCTGCAAGGTAGTTGGTCTTTCCTAGAATGTGTGTTGTGATCAGAAAATGATGCAAGTGATCACCCATTGCCAAATTCTGATGGCCTCTCGGCAAAGGGGTAAGGTCTGGTCTGCTGGGACCCCCCTGGATGGCTCTTTTTTCCTAATAGAGAAAGAATTTCTCTTTCATCCACTTTTCATTGTCAGGACAATACATCAGGAAGCAGACAATTTTAAGTGAGCAGGGATTGTGAAAATGGAATTGCATATCTTCTGTACATTATGTTTCTCTCCCAAGACTCCAGTGTGATGGTAATCCACACAGGTGAATGCAGGGATAAACAGCCCCAACTGGCTCCAGAGAGGAGTATTTAGGCAAACTTTCAGGGACACTGGTACTGTTTGACTGACAAGGGACCCCTGCATCCCTGGTTTTGAGGACTACCTTGATCTCTGAGTCAATATCCAATAAAGGGATCATTTGTACCATGACTGTCCCTGTCTGAAGTGGAATCAAAAGATTGATGCTGGGTTTTCCTGAACCATAAGGATTTGGACCCCTATTGGTTAATTCTGCAGGATTTCTGAGGGGTCTCTAACTTTACACCTATGACAAATAATGTCTTCCCATCCTTCTCACACTTCAGCAATCTTTCTTTCACAGAGGGGCTGAATAAGGATGCAAAACTATAACAGACATTTGTGAAAGACACTTTGAAGTTATCTGCAGAGTCACAGATGTGGAGCCAGTCATGGTGCCTCATCATAATGCCTGTGCCAACCACACAAGCCACTCCATCAAGAACTTCAAGGAGAGGTTAGTGAGGTTCAGCATCATGCCCACTAAGTCACCTACTGGTTCCTAGGCTCTGGTGTGGGCAGTTTCCTAAAAGAGGTTAAAGCTTGTTTCACTAAATCTCTTTGAAAGTGGTTCATGTAAGAGGCGCAGTTCAACTTTCTCAGGAAAAGGTGCCTGAGGCATAGGCACACTTTCCCATTCTTTCCAGCATCATTGAACCCCTGTTGTGTGGATGGATAATAACTGTACCATCAGGCAGCTCTCTTTTAGTGACTGCTGCTACAATCAAAGAATTTACCAGAGGTCCCTTGGACCAGTCTTGCTTATACTTTGGTTGATGGAGAATTTTGTCAGGTTTTTGGGAATAGCTTCTAAGTTGTCAGGTCTTTGCCATGCCATCCTGATAGCTAAATATATTAGACAGTTAGCAGGAGGAACCACCTAGGAGGTACAGGGTGCAGAACAATAGGCCTCAAGTAACACCTCCTAGACCTGAGAGGTTGGGTCTGTGGGCCATGATCCCTTCTGACTCATCAATTCTAGAATCTCATGAAAAGTAGCATCTTCTGGAGAGGACTTGAAGGAATGCTCTCAATCATTCAAGTCAGTGTCAAAGGTGAGAGACTCAATTGTGGAGTTTATGTGCCTCTTCTTGTATGTCTTCTTTTTGGGAATGTCAAGTGGTCCAATCTCTTCAGATGACATCTAATGAACCTATGCAGGTTTCTTGAGGTCATTTTCTTTGACCTTGGGAGGGATAATGAGCAAGCTGAGACACAGACTGCAGAGTATCAAGGGCTGGAGCCAATGCTGTTGAAAACTGTGCAGATGCTCTTGGTGGAGAGGCAATCATCTTCCGCATAACACTGAAGGCTGACCACCATGTCTGCCAGCACTGGACAACTCATACAGGGAGCAACATCCCATCATCCAAGGTGGATATAAACAGAGCCAAGGAAGGAACTCCTGGCATGGACAAACTGGAGGGCCTCAAAGGGGAGGCAGGTGCCTACATACTGAAGAATGAAGACTCTGAAACAGAAAACGGCACAAAACATTTTGGCACCAAGGATTGTGCCAAAGACCTGGCATCAAGTGGTCAGTCCAAGGCTCAGTTGATGTTGAGGGTCTCAGCATCAAATGAATCAGATGCATAAGTATAGGTGCTGAGAAATAAGTACCAGTTGGCACTGGGTGCACAAGCTCCAGGAGGTTGTAATTTCAGAAACCTCCAGTGCCAAAACATGGACCAGGGAAGGAGCAAAAATGAGTGATTAAGGGCCTATATGAGCCATCATGGAAACTGAGGGGGGGGGGGTGAGATGACACTAATCTCAAACTATCTCTATTCCCAGTCAATATCTGTAGCACTCAAATGGCAGGAAAGCCCATAAGGAGGCTGTTGAAGGGGGTCTGGAAATGAACTGAGGTAGTTCTTTCAATGACAGATAGCTGAACTGATGCTTTGGTGACTCTTCATAGACCAGAATTAGTTCCCAAAGTAATGATGTGAAGGGGGGGGGGGGTCTCCCTTATACAGCAGATTTGAAGCCAATTCCATTCACAGCACTTTCTGCACTGAAGAAGGGCCAGGGTCTTCTGCCTTCCTTTTCTTGGAATTGAGTTCCTGTCTTTCTCGTTGTTTTGCTGATTTTCATTTTTCCTTTCTGGACTTCTCCACTGACTGCTCAGAGGGAAGGAAGTCTTTCAGAATTAGCTTATTTTTTTGATCTGCTAAAGATTGAGAGCCGTAGGCTCTGCAGATTCAAAAGTCAGCTGAGAAGTGTTCTGGCCAGAGACACACCCAGTAAAGCTTGTGGGTGTCCTGGGGTGAAATTTTATGGCCACGTCTGGCATATTTTCTGAAGGTCTTTTTTTTATCTGGCTTAATCATTTCAGACAGTAAAAAAAACACATAATATAACTGTTCTAAATACTACAATAGTAATAACAAGAAAAGGCACTGCACTAAATATCTATCTAGTTATCAATATATCTAACACACGGTACCTATAAATTAACTGTTCCTATAAGCACGGTAGAAATACTGACAATTATTAATGCTTGTATGGGTATCTGTGTGTGTAAGTGCAGATATATAAGAGCTTTGTAGGATTTATTGGTGCAGCACTTGTCACATGCTGAAATTGTGGTTATATTCATCAAGGTTGATTGATCATAACATAATTCAGGAGTTTACCCCTTTTGTTTCCTATTATGCAATCATGGAGTTATTATGTTTAATTTCTAGGGATGTGGGGGCATAACCTTCATGTTAGGGGTGTGTGGGGGCAACCCCCCCACATAAAAGTTGTTTTTTTGTTTTATTTTTGGTAATCATAAATGTAATCTATTGGTTTATATTTTTTCTATGACTTAGCTGGCGATTAGTGGTAATTGTCAATGACTTTATTCAATATTTTATATTTCAAATAAACTCATCAGTGATTATTCTTTATTATACAATAAAGTCCCACTACTATTAAAAATAAGCATGCTGATTGGATAGTCCAACCACAGTACCAATTATAAACCAAGCATATAACAATAGAAAAAATTCTGGTCACTATGCAGTTGATTTTTCTACTGGAATATGCACCATCAATGTAACTTGATTCATGAAGCAGACTGTTGAAGACTTCTTTTAACACCAATTTGAATTCTCTGCTTAGCAGCACATAGAAAGTATGCAAATGTATTTCTTACTGTAGAAAATGAAGCTTGCAAGTTTATCATTAGTTTACACACACACACACACATATATATATATATATATATATATATATATATATATATATAAGATTAGAAGGTTGAAATAACCATTGAAAAGTTAGCAGGCCTCCCTCCAACATAAAGTGAGAAAAAGGTACAGAAAAACAACTAAAATGCTAAGGAGGGAAAGTATATTGTTAAGTACAGAAGGAGCCCTAGCTGAAAAAAAAATTAAAGGATTATATAAAAACTTTATAATATAAAATTAGAACAACTGAACCACAAGGCGTTAGTACCTGCTGCTGAACGCCAGATGCATAAACTGTGGTGATTCAAAGCTGACACGTTGATCCTTGCACAAAAGAGTTGAACACTCAGTTAAAAACCATTTATTGCACACAAACGATTAAGCGCTTTCACCTACATCCAAAGTAGGCTTCATCAGAATAAAAAACATTTCCTTTACATGATTTAAATAGTTTAAAATTGGCGCCAAAATATTCTAGTTCTTAAAGAGATATACATTCTCTAATAAGTATATAATAATGTGTACTCTCAATTAAACTTACATCAGTCAAACTGAATACGTCAAGGTCTTATTGTAAAATATATTGTACATAAAATATTATAGGATTAAAAATATAAAATATAAAATACATCTTAAGGAAATCTCATTGACAGTATTCAATAATACTTTTTGTAGAAATACTGTCATTTAGACCAGGTGGGGTTGTGGCGTCAGTTAAAATCTGCCAATATGTTTCTCTAAATGACAGTATATTTTTTATATTGCAACCTTTCGGGTCTGATATCACTGATTCCACTATCCCAAATTTGAATGAATGCTCAGATCCCTTGTTTATAATGTGCCTGGCAAGGGCATTTTTATCATCACGCTTCTTTATACAATAATTATGTGCATAAATTCTTTTTTTAAATTTCTGTTCCGTTTTACCTATATAGTATGACGGACACTTTATGCACTTTGCTAAATATATTATGAAACTACTATTACAGTTCCCTTTTTTAAAAAAGATTCTAGTGCTATTATAATTCACTAATTTTACGCATGGTTCTTCTAAAACAAAAGGACACTGTTTACAGCACCCGCATCTACTCGTGTGCTGAGAGTCTACTCTGTTAATATTCCTCTTTTTTGTATTATGTCTCTCTAATATACTCTTGAGGTTGGGGGCCATTTTATGTACAAAAATTGGTTTTTTATCTAGAATGGCTTCCATCTCCTGATCAGTCAACATAGTATACCAATGTTTGTACAGAATGTTTTTTACTTTGTTATGGTGTGTGTTGTATTCTATAATACAAGCTCTCCCATACTCGTTATCAGTTCTTTGTTTCTCTGCCATCTGTTGGTCCTTTTCATAGTATTTATAACCTAAAAGTGGGAATATATTAATACCCCATCTATCTAACAAATCTGTACTTATTTTCTTCATCATAGTAAGACTATATCCCCTATCTGTAAATAAGGAAATAATGTATTCTATCTCTTTCTTAACATCCTCTTTAGATGTAGTCATTCTTATTGCCCTAATACATTGGCCTTTGAAAATATTAATTTTAGTTCTGTCAGGATGGTAACTTTCAAAATCCAAGTAGGAGTTTGTAAATGTCTCTTTCCTATGTATGCTGGATTGGAAAAGCTCGCCTCTTTTGATTACAAGTGTGTCCAAATAAGGCACACCACAATCATTAAATTTAGCCGTAAATTTCAAATAATTACTACTCAGATTGATATAATTCAGATATTCACTGAAATCATCCTGGGTGCCTTCCCATATTATGTAAATGTCATCCAGGAATCGTGAGTAGTATTTGATGTTCGCCATATATTTGCTTTTGAACACCACCTCTTCCTCCCATTCCAGCATGACCATATTAGCATATATGGGGGCACAAGCTGCCCCCATCGCTACCCCTCTTGTTTGTTTAAATATTTCTCCCTCATAGTATATAAAATTATTGTCCAATACTATGGACATTAGATCATATACTAAATGAGTTTTCTCTCTTGTGAGGTTGCTGTGCCTGTGTATACTATTGTAAAATGCCTCCAGACCCTCTTCTTTGGGAATACACATAAACAGGTCTACCACATCTATGGATGCAAAAATCAACTGATTGGATGTCAATGTCACTGGATAATTTTTTAAGAACTCCCATGAGTCCTTGACCATATGGTCTACTTTGCAGTATACATGTTTTAATAAAGTATCTATCAAAACTCCACTGGGGAAGGTTTTGGTCCTACTGCCCGAAATGATGGGCCGAAAGGGAGGGTCTTGTAGATTCTTATGTATCTTGGGTATTCCTACCATTACTGCTAGAGTAGGGTATTCTACCTTTAAGAATTCGTAGGTGTCCTGATTAATTCTGTTATCTATTAAGAATTCTTCAATGTGACAATCTATCTTTCTATAAGCTTTATTCAGCTCATTCTTAGATATTTTCGTATAATTTAATGTGGCATGTAACATCTTATATATCTTACTATTATACTCCTTTTGGTCATAGATGACTATCCCTCCTCCCTTATCGGGCTTCATAATTCGGACATTGCTATTATTGTTCAATTCAGCAAGGACTCTGCTCTCTTCTTCAGACAAGTTAGTGATACCTGATCTGTATTTACTTTTGATCTTATAGATATCATGGGTAACCAGTTTCTCATATCTCATGACTTCCTGATTCGCACTAGGCATAAAACTGCTTTTTTTCTTTATGGTGTTGTTACTATCTGCCTGCCTGTGATTGTCCTTGAACATTATAGCTAAATTCAATTTTCTAACATATTTTTTGACTTCACAAATGGTGTCTACCAATCTAAATGGTGGGGTAGGAATGAATTTCATTCCCTTGGAGAGTAAACTGAAATGTGCTGGGGTCAGGGACATGCTAGTGTAGTTGAAAATCTGAAAATTGTCATATTTATTAATAACAGTCTGTGATGTTATTTCTCTTTTTTCAACCTCTCGGTCCCCCCCTGCATCAAAGTCAACTATCAGTCCTGGTGATGACTGTAGTCTTTCTTTCTCCAAGAGTTTTGTTTGGCCCATCTTTTGTGACCTTCTCTGTTGTCTCCCCTCCAAAAATTTTTTTCCCCCCTCTCCATATAATCTGTCTTTCTATCATTAGATTTCTGTCCTGCCTGTTTCCATATATAGGCCATGCCTTTTTCATACTGAACCATATACCTTCAGTATGAAAAAGGCATGGCTTATATATGGAAACAGGCAGGACAGAAATCTAATGATAGAAAGACAGATTATATGGAGGGGGGGGAAAAAATTTTTTGGAGGGGAGACAACAGAGAAGGTCACAAAAGATGGGCCAAACAAAACTCTTGGAGAAAGAAAGACTACAGTCATCACCAGGACTGGTAGTTGACTTTGATGCAGGGGGGGACCGAGAGGTTGAAAAAAGAGAAATAACATCACAGACTGTTATTAATAAATATGACAATTTTCAGATTTTCAACTACACTAGCATGTCCCTGACCCCAGCACATTTCAGTTTACTCTCCAAGGGAATGAAATTCATTCCTACCCCACCATTTAGATTGGTAGACACCATTTGTGAAGTCAAAAAATATGTTAGAAAATTGAATTTAGCTATAATGTTCAAGGACAATCACAGGCAGGCAGATAGTAACAACACCATAAAGAAAAAGCAGTTTTATGCCTAGTGCGAATCAGGAAGTCATGAGATATGAGAAACTGGTTACCCATGATATCTATAAGATCAAAAGTAAATACAGATCAGGTATCACTAACTTGTCTGAAGAAGAGAGCAGAGTCCTTGCTGAATTGAACAATAATAGCAATGTCCGAATTATGAAGCCCGATAAGGGAGGAGGGATAGTCATCTATGACCAAAAGGAGTATAATAGTAAGATATATAAGATGTTACATGACACATTAAATTATACGAAAATATCTAAGAATGAGCTGAATAAAGCTTATAGAAAGATAGATTGTCACATTGAAGAATTCTTAATAGATAACAGAATTAATCAGGACACCTACGAATTCTTAAAGGTAGAATACCCTACTCTAGCAGTAATGGTAGGAATACCCAAGATACATAAGAATCTACAAGACCCTCCCTTTCGGCCCATCATTTCGGGCAGTAGGACCAAAACCTTCCCCAGTGGAGTTTTGATAGATACTTTATTAAAACATGTATACTGCAAAGTAGACCATATGGTCAAGGACTCATGGGAGTTCTTAAAAAATTATCCAGTGACATTGACATCCAATCAGTTGATTTTTGCATCCATAGATGTGGTGGACCTGTTTATGTGTATTCCCAAAGAAGAGGGTCTGGAGGCATTTTACAATAGTATACACAGGCACAGCAACCTCACAAGAGAGAAAACTCATTTAGTATATGATCTAATGTCCATAGTATTGGACAATAATTTTATATACTATGAGGGAGAAATATTTAAACAAACAAGAGGGGTAGCGATGGGGGCAGCTTGTGCCCCCATATATGCTAATATGGTCATGCTGGAATGGGAGGAAGAGGTGGTGTTCAAAAGCAAATATATGGCGAACATCAAATACTACTCACGATTCCTGGATGACATTTACATAATATGGGAAGGCACCCAGGATGATTTCAGTGAATATCTGAATTATATCAATCTGAGTAGTAATTATTTGAAATTTACGGCTAAATTTAATGATTGTGGTGTGCCTTATTTGGACACACTTGTAATCAAAAGAGGCGAGCTTTTCCAATCCAGCATACATAGGAAAGAGACATTTACAAACTCCTACTTGGATTTTGAAAGTTACCATCCTGACAGAACTAAAATTAATATTTTCAAAGGCCAATGTATTAGGGCAATAAGAATGACTACATCTAAAGAGGATGTTAAGAAAGAGATAGAATACATTATTTCCTTATTTACAGATAGGGGATATAGTCTTACTATGATGAAGAAAATAAGTACAGATTTGTTAGATAGATGGGGTATTAATATATTCCCACTTTTAGGTTATAAATACTATGAAAAGGACCAACAGATGGCAGAGAAACAAAGAACTGATAACGAGTATGGGAGAGCTTGTATTATAGAATATAACACACACCATAACAAAGTAAAAAACATTCTGTACAAACATTGGTATACTATGTTGACTGATCAGGAGATGGAAGCCATTCTAGGTAAAAAAACAATTTTTGTACATAAAATGGCCCCCAACCTCAAGAGTATATTAGAGAGACATAATACAAAAAAGAGGAATATTAACAGAGTAGACTCTCAGCACACGAGTAGATGCGGGTGCTGTAAACAGTGTCCTTTTGTTTTAGAAGAACCATGCGTAAAATTAGTGAATTATAATAGCACTAGAATCTTTTTTAAAAAAGGGAACTGTAATAGTAGTTTCATAATATATTTAGCAAAGTGCATAAAGTGTCCGTCATACTATATAGGTAAAACGGAACAGAAATTTAAAAAAAGAATTTATGCACATAATTATTGTATAAAGAAGCGTGATGATAAAAATGCCCTTGCCAGGCACATTATAAACAAGGGATCTGAGCATTCATTCAAATTTGGGATAGTGGAATCAGTGATATCAGACCCGAAAGGTTGCAATATAAAAAATATACTGTCATTTAGAGAAACATATTGGCAGATTTTAACTGACGCCACAACCCCACCTGGTCTAAATGACAGTATTTCTACAAAAAGTATTATTGAATACTGTCAATGAGATTTCCTTAAGATGTATTTTATATTTTATATTTTTAATCCTATAATATTTTATGTACAATATATTTTACAATAAGACCTTGACGTATTCAGTTTGACTGATGTAAGTTTAATTGAGAGTACACATTATTATATACTTATTAGAGAATGTATATCTCTTTAAGAACTAGAATATTTTGGCGCCAATTTTAAACTATTTAAATCATGTAAAGGAAATGTTTTTTATTCTGATGAAGCCTACTTTGGATGTAGGTGAAAGCGCTTAATCGTTTGTGTGCAATAAATGGTTTTTAACTGAGTGTTCAACTCTTTTGTGCAAGGATCAACGTGTCAGCTTTGAATCACCACAGTTTATGCATCTGGCGTTCAGCAGCAGGTACTAACGCCTTGTGGTTCAGTTGTTCTTATTTTCGTTGTTTGGCTGCTATTGTGTTAATAATATAAAATTAGAGCACTTAGTTTTGCCCAAGATAAATCCATAAGCAATGATGGCAAGCAAGATCTGAGGAGGGTTGCTACATGGATGCATTGTGATAGGGAAGTTTTTAAAAGAGGTCAAGGTGGAAGCATTGGCAATGCTCAGTCAGATCAGATCTGACAAGCAGCCCAAGAATCTATCAGTTGGATTGGATGGACTAGATGAATAGGATCCTAAACAGCTCCATGTTCTCTGGCTGATGCAAGTTTGTCATTTATTTATTTACTTACTTATTTACTTCATTTATTTACATGTAATGGCCATGAATATCCAATGAGGCAAAACAGGGTACATGATGGTACAATTCCTTGTAAAAGAGTGCCAGTGCAGTGTAACAACTGTGGGTGGTCTTTCAGCTCAGAAAGCCACCATCTGGTGGTAACCTTCATTACTGAGTGTACATAAGCATGCGCTCAAATAAGGGAGACACTGTGGGCCCCTGCAGTGATGCAGGTAGCTCATCCCCCCCATTAAGCCATACAAATGCCTTCAGTGTTAGGATGTCAATGAGGCACACTCAACTCTTATGACGGCCTGCATGAAGGTCCCTCTGAATAGCTCTAACCCAGTACTGTGATGGGAAAAGCTTTAGAGACTACACTACTCTCCCCCAACTGTTGTTGCTGCTTGTTCTTGCCTTCAGGCCAACAAGCATTCTGGAAGTTGCATGGCCGTCTTGGTTCTTTCCAGATGTTTGATTATTTTGATTCCATTGGCCAAGCCAGTACCATAACTTGCATGGACTCTTTTGCATCCTTGGAAAGGGGATCTTTGGTGTGTGATACTTAATATCAACAGCTATTAGGGTCTTTCCCTCCTTCATATTTTCCATTTGCTCCTTATCTGCAAGTCTGATGGCAGATCCATTAAAGTGTGCATTTAGGAAGGTCACCTTAGAATATTTAGCAAAATCTGTAAAGTGCAGTGAAATGCAGTGCTATACTAGATGAACCACTTGCTGAACTGTGTGGGAGACACACATTAAGTTTTGAGATGGAGGACATAGTTGCCATTTGTGAGTGCAACATATGCTTTTGCTTCCTGCATGACAATTCACCCAGAAACTGACTGATCTCATTAGCAAACTCCACTGGAGTATGACATATTGATAATTTATTGTCTTCACTGTATATATGGAGGATATATAAACACTCTAACCAAATCAGTCTTCTCTCTGGATTCCTTATAAAGAGGCATGGCAGCAGATATCTGCATAGTAAGAGCCATTTAAAGGGCCACTATAGCAACAACATAGGCTGGCTTGGCACTCTCTATCCAATAAGTTCAGTCCTTGTGCAGTAAGAAGATGTTATCTGATCTACATGGAACAGGAACCACATGTAGTCCTGACTACAAACATACATATATACATACAAATATTTCAGGCATGAGCATTAAGGCCCTTCCAGACTGCCAATACACCAGAACAGTTGTTCCCATAATAAGTGTCCAGACTGTTCTTAAAAATATCTAAACTTGTGCTTGCTTTAATGTAATTTGGTAGTCTGTTCCATGCATCAGCTGCTGTCTCAAAGAACCAATGAGTACAGTTTTCATTCCTATAGAATTTTGTACACAAGGTATCTGATGATTCTCTACTACTTTTTCTACTATTTTTTGATAACTCCAAACATTCCCAGAGGTAGTTGGCCTTAATACCCTACATACCTGAATAAGATTTCCTCTTAAATATCTGTAAGAGAGACTATATCAGTTCAGATATTTCAGTCTTTCCTAATAACTTAAATTTGCACACCCATGGATGCCCTTAGTATGTTTCTACTCTACTTTTTCCAGTTTACTTATGCTAGTTCTCTTATAAGGTTTTCATATTGTTATTCCATACTCAAGTTTGGGTCTAATGTAACTGATAAATAATGACCACCATTTGTGATTTTCTAGACTTATAAATTTTTTTATACAACCTATAGTTCTATAACTATCATTAACCCATTGATTGATATGATTAGAAAATCTCTAAGCTGGATCTACCTATACATCCAGGTTCTTTAATGAATCTACAGTTTCAGTCACTGTGTGCTGTACTAAATATTCACCTTTCAGTTTATATCTCCCAAATCTCATATGCTTAGTTTTAGATGTATTTATCAGCATATTATTCTCCTGTGCCCAAATGGTCAATTTAGTCAAGTTCTTTTGCAGACATACCATGTCTGTAACACATGTAATCAGTTTACCCAACTTCAGGTCCCCTGCATACAGACTGTAGAATCCTTAGATGAAAAAGATAGGCATGAAAGATGCAATCTAAACAAGTAAGGGTCCAGGACAGAGCCCTGTGGGACACCCTGACTGTAACCAAGAATTTCACCTGTCCAATTGCTATATGATACTTGTCATGTCCTATTTGTAAGCCATGCAGCTATCAATCTAATTAAGAGTAAATCAATACCTAGTTGTTCTAATTTGTCAATCAGTGTTTTGTGTATGACCCTGTCAAATGCTGAAGTTAAATCTATATAAATTACATCACAGCACAATTTTCCACTCATAGCTGTTATTATATTGTCATAGAATATCATGTTACAGGTGATAATATAGCAATAACCCACGCCTGGGTGTGGGTAATGCTAAATTTACCCACGGTTGGCATGGTTTGGTCCCGAGGGCGAAACAAAGCCAACCATGGGTAAATTTAGCATTACCCACACCCAGAAGTGGGTTATTGCTATTATACCATGACATTATTTAAGAAAAGAAACTATTACTTTTCTTAAATAATGGCATAGTATAATGCCTGTTTACTGCCCTTCCGCAGATGTCTGGCATCCGGCAGTTCTGATGTACTGCGCCTGCGCAGTACATCAGAGCTGTGAGCAAAAGCAATGGAGAAAGCAAGATCTCCGTTGCTTTTTTTAGTGTTCGCTATGTTAAATGAGTTTAACATAGCGAGACAGTTTAAAATAAGCAGCGGACATCTCCGTTGCTTATTTTAAAACTGTCTCGCTATGTTAAACTCATTTAACATAGCGAACACTAAAAAAGCAATGGAGATCTTGCTTTCTCCGTTGCTTTTTAAAACACTGCCGTGTTATTTTAAAGGGGTTTTTCATGGCGAGACAGCTTTAAAATAAGCAACGGAGATCTCCGTTGCTTATTTTAAAGCTGTCTCGCTATGTTAAACCCATTTAACATAGCGAGACAGTGTTTTAAAAAAACGAGTTATACTAATGGAAAAAAGTCCGGGCAACCGGACCTTTTTCCATTAGTATAACTCGATTTACAACGGGCACGCTGGCCAATCAGCGTGCACGTTTTGGGGGGATCATGGTATAATAGTTCTGTTTTCAATATATGCATGCTGAAATATGGTTTCAAGTCCCAACTTTACAATTCTTACAATAACTTATCCAATATTTCCTTCTACATTATTTTTTCCACAACAAGAAGTAGACTTAAGAGTCTGTATAACTCTGGGTTTGTACTATTCCTCTTTCCCTTAAAGACAGGTTTAGTAAGTGCATGTCTCCAATCTTGAGGAATCTCATTATATTTATATTACCTAGTAAATAACAGATATAATGATTCAATAAGTTCATGCTGAGGTATTCTCAGGTCATTATTACTAATTCCATCTCCTCCCTGTGCTTTGTTTGGATCCAGTTTGCATAGTTCTTTTTAACATAACCTATTTTGAGTCTAGTATCTGAGGTTACCTGGATTTCAATAGAACAACTTTTCACTCCCTTTGTGAAGCCAAACTGTTTTGCATAAGATTTTGCAAATATATCGAGAATCTGTTGTGTCTGAGAATAAATTTTAGAATCTAAACGCAGTTTATCAATGTGTATGTCTTTACTCTTTCCATATCTTATGTATCTATAAAATAGTTTCCTATAATGGTTAATATATTTTTATATATATATATATATATATATATATATATATATATATATATATATATATATATTCAAATTTTTCATGAGCTTGTCTCACACTATGCTTAATTTGTTTTAACAGCTTGTTTATTTCAGTTTTCAAAGTTGTAGTTCATTCTGTTTTCCAGTTCTTGTATTTTTGTCACTCACCTTAATCAGGTATCTTGTTGTTATGGAAATATATCCCCCTGACATTGTATGCCTAGATTCTGATGTTAAACATTTTTTGACTTTTTGAACTCAATCAGTTTCTATTTCAAAACTTTTTACATTCCTTCTGCAGTTTTTCCACTGAATGCATCACTCCAATTAGTTTTACATAGTGACTGTTTTGCTTCTATACAATCTGTAATTAATGTTATATGAATTGGTTTAGATTCCAGTTTAGCAGAATTATCTAGCAACAAATTAACCTTTATAACCCCATGACCACTGCACATCAACAGTGGTAAAACTTGATGTGAAGTAACAGTAATTTCATTAGGAGCACAAACAATGTCTAGTAAGTTCTGTTTACTGGTAGTTTTTTCTTTTACAATCCGAAGCAACTATTGTTCCTGAGCATATGTTGTGAGTAACTTCCTAATATTGTTGAATTAATATTATCCCAGTTGGTTTCTGGTAAATTTAAGTCCACAGTCACTATTATTCTTCCCTGCTGTGCTTCTTGCAACAAATGTATGAATTTCTCTATGTCATCAGCATTTGACATTGGTGGTCTATACACGCCAACAACTGTTCTATGTTCCAGGGTTGTCGTTACTGTCACAGTTACACAATCTATGGTATTGATGTTATCATTGAACATGTAATAATTACAGGTCTCATAACTATCTTTAATCCCTATCACAACACCCCCACCTGATTTTTGTTAGAATGTCTGTTACAGTAAAAAGCATTTATATCCTGACAGAACTAGTTCCCAGTCATTGTTTTTAGCCATGTTTCACAAACAATAACGACATCAGTCGTGTGGGAACATAGCAAATATTTGAATAAAAAAACTGTACTATTAATGTTCTTAGCATTAACAACTATCAGAGATACATCAAATGTGTTTTTGTTATTTGTTGGAGATTCTTGGATTTTGTGTTGATCCATCAAATGTTGCTATTTGTGAACTGTTAAATTTTCAACCCTACAAAAGCCCTGCCTTGTGTTTGTCAAATACTGTAAAATATTTCCTGCAAAAATTCTCTTCCCTGATCTTGACAAATGCACACCATCCTGTCTGAACATGTGCCCAAAATTAGGGACATTTTTTTCATTTACCCCCCCAAAAATCTTTTCATTCACTGTGACCTGACTCTCTTTTGTATATGTGATTTGTGAAAAATATGTCCTAATACCAGTATAAGCCATACTATCTATGAGGGCTATAAGTTCCCTACTAAAAGTCAGGGAGTCCTTTCAGATGAGATCATTTGGACTGACATAAATAAAAACAGATCCACGCTTCCTTACATTAAGGCATTCTAAAGCTTGTTTTGCTCTTGGCAAGCATGTTCATTATCTTCTCTGCAAATGTTAAGCATCAGTTCCTCTAATGATTGAATCTCCAATTACAATATCTTTTTTGACCAGATCTGAAGAATCTTCAACTTCAAATTCTTTAATATCAGGTCTATCAATTGTTATAAAGGAAAGATTGTCATCACCATTAGTCTTTTTAATCACACTGTTTTTCTTGCATATTACATTTGCAAGCATACAATTCTCATCCAGCCGGATTTGTACATCCACAGCTTGAGCCACGTTGTCAATGGCTGTCTTTCTCATCTTTTTTCTTACAGTAATGTTCTTCAATCCTTCCACGTTCATTTTTGATTTCTTCCTTTTCACCTGTCCCTTGTCTCTTTTTTCTACCTTCTCTTTCGTAAAAATGCTGCCTTTTTCTGTAGACTGAAGGTTTTCTGATGGAAAAATATTACCATTCAATGTAATATGTGTGTTACATAACAAAGCAATGTCATTTTTAGTATGTATTCTCTTTATTTTAAAGACATTTATCAGTTTCTTTTTCTTCCTTGTGAACTATTTCCTTTTTTTTTTTCTTTCCTTCTAAACACTCTGAATCCTCAGATTGCTGAATATTTGTATCTAGACTTCCAAAGTTGTCAGGGACATCATCTTGTTTCATAGGAGTTGTGTGATCCTTGCAGACAACAGATACATCCTTTCCTAAATGTGTTCTATTTGCTCTTTGTCTAACATTATTTATCTCACCAGTTCAGTCATTAATATATGTAATTGCAGTTCTCCAAGCTGTGCTAATTGCACAAGTTCAATCGTCATCAGTAAGTCTAGATTTACTATTAATAATGGTAAGCAAATCATCCAACTTTTGACATGAGGAAAACAGATCACCAGTGTTATAGTACAGTTGTGTATACTTACCATAAATGTAAATGTTCGAGTGTATTCACTGTTGAAGTCATCACATTTGGGTTATCTACCTGCAGGTAGCCCTCAGTCAGCCCGAATACCAGAGTATTGGGATTTCTGCGTCAGATGCTGTTGGTTCTTCCATGACGTCAGGTCGTCAGGGGAATAAAACATGCAGCCGATGCCATTACATCAGTTTTATTTTGCCCCAGATGTCAGGAGCCCCCAAAATAGGAAGCAATTATATGGTATGGAACACCCCCAGCAAAAAGCAGATACCAATGATATAACATATGCCAAACAAAAAGGATAGGTAGAAGTAAAGAGAAGTCAGGGGGCTGGAGGGAGGGTAACCAGGACTGCAACAGTGAATACACTCGAGCATCTACATTTATGGTAAATGTACACAACTGTACTATGTTCTTCGTGTTTCACTGTTGCAGTCATCACATTTGGGTTGATTCCCAAAGCTGAGGATGGGTGGAGATAGTCAGGAAGCATTAAGGTTGGCAATCACTCCACTGCTGTGGGAAATCCAGCTCTGGATTTAGAAAAGATAGGTAAGTGGTAATGCTTGGTGAAAGTGTGTACAGAGCTCCAGGTTGCAGCTTCCAGGATGTCCCTGGTAGGGACTCCCCTGAGAAAAGCTGTAGAGATTGATGAAGCCCTAGTGGAATGTGTTCTGATCCCCTGTGGGATAGGTTTCCCATGGTGTTTGTAGCAGAAATGGATGCAGTGTGCTAGCCATTTAGAAATTTGCTTTGAAATGGCATTGCCCTCTGCCCCTGCAGCAAAGCTGACTAGCAGCTGGTCAGCTTTTCTGAAAGGCTTAGTCCTATCCAGATAGAACCTAAGCTGCCTGTGCACATCCAGGGAGTGCAGGATCCTTTCCCCTTTATTCTGAGGATTAGGAGAAAAAAGTTGGCAAATGAATGGATTGGTTTAAAGCCACACTAGAGACCACCTTGTGCATAAATGATGGGTTAGTCCTGAGGGAAACCTTGTAAGCATGGAAGATAATGAAGGGCTCCACAGCCATAAGGGCCTGCAATTCAGACACTCTTCTTGCTGAAGTAATGGCTAGAAGTAAAGCTGTTTTCCATGAGAGGAATTTTAACTCTGCTGTAGCAGCAGGTTCAAAGGGCATAAGTGTAAGCTTTTCCAATACAAAGCTAGGTCCCAGGCTGGAGTGGGAGCTCTCCTGGGGGGTCTTAAATTAGTGTGGGTCCATGAGATTTCTGCTTAAGTCATCAGCCAGTGAATTTAGTTTGCCTGGCAGGAATTGAGCTTGCAGGTGTACTTGGTTGCTCAAGGCTGTGTTCTACAGAGCCATGGCTAATCTGCAGAGTGGGTAGGAATGGGTTCCCCCCTGCTTGTTTATGTACCACATAACTGTGGTGTTGGCTGTCTTTACCAGTAGTTGTCCTGGAAGAATAAGGCCTTTGAAGGCTGTCAGTGCATTCTGTACAGCTAACATTTCTTTTTGATTGATATGCAGGTGCATTTGCTTTGGGCTCCATTTGCCTCAAATGCATTGTCCTGCCATGCGAACCCTCCCATGCATAGTCTGATGCATCTGTTGTTAGAGTTTGGGCGGCAGGGGGTTAAGTGAAAGGGAGTCCCTTGTTGTGGTAGCAGGCCTCTGCCCACCAAAGGAACTCTGTCCTTAGGCAAGGAATGACAGGAATCATTCTTTCCAAGTCCTGTGAATGTTGACACCAGAGACTTTTTAAGTACCACTGAAGTTTCCTCATATGCAGTCTTGCATATGGAATTATTAGAATGCAAGAGGCCATGAACCCTAGGGCTTGCAGTATTTTTCTTGCAGATAGCTGGGTTTTGGTGGCCAGTAGATTGAAGTAGTTTGTCAAATAAAACCAAAAAACAAGCAAACCACTAGGAAAACGAAAAAAGGTACCAACTGCAGACCAAATGGAGAATAAAAAACTTTTACTGGTTAGCGCTTTCATGCGAATAATCCTCGCACTTCCTCAGACAGTTAGACAAGCCAAATACATCCAGCTTATATACTAAACAGTGTTAATTAAACAATTATTCAATTGATTCAAACAGGCAATGAAAATCAATTAAACACTGGTATAAGACAATTGTTACAAAAATATTACTTAAAAATAATAATAATGTACTTCATATGCAAAAATAAATATGAAGAACAAGAAACCCAACACCTAAAATGCTTTATATATCATATATAAAAATATTACATATAAAAATATTACCTAAACATGAAATATTGAAACGCTACACTATTCAAATATATGCTAAATGGATATTAAATATTGTTATCCAAAACAAATGAATGTTCTTCATATTTATTTTTGCATATGAAGTACATTATTATTATTTTTAAGTAATATTTTTGTAACAATTGTCTTATACCAGTGTTTAATTGATTTTCATTGCCTGTTTGAATCAATTGAATAATTGTTTAATTAACACTGTTTAGTATATAAGCTGGATGTATTTGGCTTGTCTAACTGTCTGAGGAAGTGCGAGGATTATTCGCATGAAAGCGCTAACCAGTAAAAGTTTTTTATTCTCCATTTGTTCTGCAGTTGGTACCTTTTTTCGTTTTCCTAGTCTGTCAAATAAATTTGTTTGTATGGCGTGAGGAATGCCATCTGGGAAGTTGTGTTCAAGCTTGTTCCCAGGAATACAATCTGTTGGCTGGGCACCAGATGTGATTTCTTTTCATTGATGGTGTACCCCAGTGACGTTAGAAGTCTCTTTACAAATGTCAGGTGCTGTAATAGCAATTCCTGACTGCTCGCCAGAATCAGGCAATCGTCCAAGTATGGGTAAATTTGAATTGTTCTCTGCCTGCACTATGCAATGGCTGGAGCTTGGCATTTTGTGAATACCCTGAGCGCAGTAGATAAGTCAAAAGGAAGTACAGAGAACTGATAGTGCATAGAGCATCCCTTATGGGGATGTGCAAATAAGCTTCTTTTAAGCCTAGGGTTGCTAGCCAGGAGTCCTTGGCAAGCATAGGAAGCAGCTGTTGTAGAGTAAGCATTTTGAATTTTGGAACCACCAGAAAGGTGTTGAGAATAGACAGATCCAGGATAGGATGTCCAAGAGTTTTCTTTTCTGGATACCAGAAACAGTCTGGAATAAAAGCCTTGGCCCCTTTGATCTGCTGGGACAGGTTGAATAGCCTTGATACTGAGATGAGAAAGTACTTGCTTTTGGGCCTCTGCCCTCTGGTTTGAGGGGAGGCCTGGCCATCCACTTGGGGTTGGGAGTGAGTGGAAGTGGAATCTGTATCCCTGGGAAACAATGTTTAAGACCCATCTGTCCTGGGTAATGTACTCCCAGTTTTTGGCATGCAGGGCAAGTTTCCCTCCTAAAGGTGCAATTACTTGGGCAAGGCTTGGAAGAGTTAAGGATAAATCATTGTGAGATTTTACCA
Organism: Protopterus annectens; assembly: GCF_019279795.1. NCBI lineage: Eukaryota > Metazoa > Chordata > Ceratodontiformes > Protopteridae > Protopterus > Protopterus annectens. Next base: position 859,994,714 of record NC_056727.1, read on the forward strand.
TAGGATGGTGGCTTACTGCTCCCTGTTTTGGAGGTGGGAGCACTCCATTGCTTAGATGTGTGCATACCCTGAGACTGGTGGTCTGCTGCCCCTGGGTTTGGACTGAAAAGGTCTGGGAAGGACCGGAAAACAAGAAGTTATGTACTAACCATAATGTTCGATGTATGTAGTCCATCTCACCTTACATTCTTACCCGTGGGTTCGGAGCCAAACCTCGGTTCTGACTCGGCCATACTCTAGCTCGAAGTCTTCAACTGGCTCGTGGCTAAGAGGTATCCCATCGTGCAACAGGTCTGTTCCCCAGATCTTGTTTGCTGCAAGCTCACACACATAAACACTGTGAAGAAGAACAACCCCAACAGAAAGGACTACTGATACCTAGAGACAATATCTTCAGGTCCTCCAGGAGGGGGAAGAAGGAGGGTTAGTAAGAATGTAAGGCGAGATGGACTACATACATCGAACGTTATGGTGAGTACATAACTTCTTGATGTTATGTAGTCCAATCTCGCCTTCATTCTTACCTGTGGGACAGCGTCCCTAGCACCTTGATCTTGGGTGGCTCAATGAAAAATACTCTTGAGCACCGTGGATCCAAAGGAAGATCTGCCTCTAGAGACCAGATCTAATTTGGAGTGACTAATAAAGGTATGAGACAAAGCCCATGTTGCTGCTAGCCTGAAACGTAGTTGAGGTAGCCACAGAACATGTAGAATGAGCCTTCACTTTAAAGAGTAATTCTTTGCCATTGGAAGCATAAATAAATGAGATGCAATCGGAGATCCAGTGAGACAAGGTTACCTTAGAAACCAGAACCCCAAGTCTAGTGTCTGAAAACGAGGCAAACATTTGATATGATTTCCTGAAATCTTTTGTCATATGTAAATAGAAACGCAATTGTCTGTGAACATCCAGCTGATGAAACTTAAATTCTGCCTTGTTGGAGAATTCAGGAAAAAACACAGGCAACTCAATGGATTGGTTGATATTGACAACAGAGGCAACCTTTGGAACAAAGGAAGGATTGGTTCTTAAGGAGACCCTATATTTGTGGAACACCAAATAAGGTGGTCTAATCAATAATGCTTGGAGTTCAGAGACCCGCCTAGCTGAAGTTACGGCTACCAAGAATACTGTCTTCCATGACAAGAATTTAATGTCACATGTAGCTGCAGGCTCAAAGGGAGTTGAGTTGAGCTTCTGTAGTACAAAACTGAGGTCCCATGGCATCACTGGATCAAAGACTGGAGGTTGGAGTAACGATATCCCTCTCATAAAAGCCCTACAAAGCCTATGAGCCATAAGGTTGGGCTCATTAGCAAAGTGAAAGGTAGAAATTGCTGCCAATTGCACTTTAATGGTTGCCAGTTGCTGAACCCTGACTAAACAGTTGAGAAAGAAAATCCAGTATTGCCAAAATAGGCGCTGTATAAGGATCAATATGTCTCTCACTGGCTCAAATAGAAAATCTCTTCCATTTACTGGACTAAATCTTCCTGGTAGAAGGCTTGTGGGAAGATGATAGAATATGGACCACTTCTGGGGAAAATTATGAAGCCTGACTAAGGACAGAACTGAAGCAGCCAAGCTGTCAACCTAAGGGTCTGGATGGAGGGATGAAACTGTCCTGACATATGAGTCAGCAGATCTGGAACTGGGTCCAGAATCCAAGGCTTGTCCATTAGATAGGGTCGAAGGAAGGGAAACAAAATCTGACGAGGCCAGTGTGGGGCAATGAGGATCATTTTGCTCCCCAAAGACTGTGCTTTCTGAATGACCTTTGATATCAGATGTAATAGTGGAAAGGCGTAAAGAAGACCGGAGGCCCAGTCGTGAGCCAGAGCATCCCTGGGTGTCTCCCCCTCCGAGAGGATTAGGGTGAAGTAGCTGCTGCATTTGGCATTGAGGGGGCTGGCAAATAAATCGCAGCAAGGCTGACCCCATCTGTGGAATATCACTTCCGCAACATAATTGTTTAAGGAACACTCATGAGGCATTAGGATAGCTCTGCTCAGCCTGTCGGCAATCACGTTGGACTTCCCCAGTATATGCTTTGTAACTAGAAAGTGTTGGGAAGACACCGCCCACTGACAAACTCGAAGTGCCTCTCTGCACAGGGGGTATGATTTGGTTCTTCCCTGTTTGTTCGAGTACCACACTACCGACATGTTGTCTGAGTGGATTGCAATTGTCCCTATAGGGACAGAGCTCTGAAGTGCTTGCAACACTAATAGCACTGCTCTCATCTCCAAGACATTGATATGCAAATGGATCTCGTGATCCTGCCACATGCCTTGGACAGTCCTGCCAAGATAATACCCCCCCCCCCAATCTGGGAGGCATCTGTGGTCACCGTGGCAACTGGAGAAGATGGGACAATGGGCTTGCCCACGCTGAGATGGCTGGCCTGAAGCCACCAGCGTAGATTCTGCTTGCACGTGTCCATAATCAGAATAAAATGGCAGATGCTGCAGTGACCATTGGGTGAAAAGCAGCCACTGAAGAACCCTCATGCGTAGTCTGGCAGGGGGAACTAGCATGATCGTGGCAGCCATGGCCCCTAATAACTTGAGGACCACTTTTGCCCTGACCTTCCTCAATGGTAGTAAGGCATAGATCTTCTGTTATAGAGCCTGAATTCTCTCCTCTGGTAAGAAGGCCCTCATGAGCACCAAATCTAGTTTGGTGCCGATAAAAGTGACACGCTGCGAGGGCAACAAGGCAGATTTTTTTCCAATTTAGATTAATTCCTAACCATTGGCACAGTGTAATGGTGGTGTCCCTGGTCTGTAACAGTAGATGCCTGGTGGTGGCAGAAAGGAGCTAGTCATCCAGGTACAGAAACACTTGGAATCCCTGACATCTCAAGTGAGCCGTTACCACTGCCATGCATTTGGTGAACACCCTGGGGGCTGTGGTGAGACCAAAGGGCAGAGCGCGAAACTGAAAATGACTGGCTCCCAGCCGGAAGTGTAAATGACTTCTCGATGCCCTGTCCATCTTGATATGGTAGTAAGCATCTTTGAGGTCGATGGAGCACATCCACACATCTTTACCTAACAGAGGGAGTCTTGACTGTAAGGTGACCATGCGGAACTTGGACTTTTGTACATGAAGGTCCAATCGGCTGAGATCCAAGATGGGTCTCAGGTCCCCTGTTCTTTTCAGTACCAAAATGAATCTGGAGTAAGTCCCTAATCCTACTTGGTCTGCGGGGACAGGCTGCATGGTTCCCTTTAAAAGCAACTTTCTTATTTCTAAAGTTGTGGAATCCCTGTGTCTGGGTGGAACGTCTGGGATTCTCTTGGATGGTGGGGGAGGAGAAGAGAAAGGAATATGATAAACTCTGGAAATTATCTTTTATACCCACTTGTCTTGGGTGACTTCTTGCCAGGCTTCTGGGTATAAAGAAATGCGACCCCCAACCGGCTCCAGAGATGCACAGTCAGGCCCCCTTTCAGGAGCGCTAGTAGGGAGAACCACGAAAGAAATCACGGTCCCCCTGGTTACACGGGCCTCCTCTGCCTCTAGGGCGGTGTCTACCTGAATTTCCACCCCCTCCCTTGCCTCCGGAGGGGGAATCACTTTGTGTACCCTGAAAAAACCACTGCAACTTCCTGAACCACATCTTCCCACCCTTCTGGCCCTTGGGGTAAGGTCTAGAAGGCATGGAAAAACAGACGCCCAAGGCAGACAGGGTTTTTCCTTTCTGCTCGCACCTAGTGAGAGTGTCCTTCACCTTGGTTCCGAACAACAATGAACCATCAAATGAGGCATTGGTGAATGTAGACTTGAAGGCCTCCGTGAAATTGCACAGGCGCATCCAGGAGTGTCTCCTAAGAGAGACTCTGGAACCCGCAGCCCTACTCGCTCCATCGACTGCATATGAGATCAGCCTCATGGAGGAGTTGGTAAGGGAATTTAAGGTAGATATCTGTGCAGTGACCTTCTGTGCCACGGCATCAGAAATGTTACCCTGTAGAAAATCTCCTAGCTCTTTTAGGAGATCTCTCTGGAGCCTTGTAAAATGCATTAAGTAGTTCAGCGATCGCAGTGTAAAGGCTGCTGAAGTAAAAACATGCTTCCCATACCTGTCCATAGCCCGGGACTCCTTGTTAGGTGGATGGACAGTAGACGAAGTTTCAGCAAGTTCCTTCTTGGTGGCTGCTGCTACCACCGTGGCATCTACTGGAACGCCTTTAGATAGATACTCCTTGTCAGAGGGGGTGGACAAAAACTTATTGGGTCTCCTTAGGACCAGTTCCACAGTGTCAGGAGTTTCCCACATCTTTTGACAGACAAGGTCTAATAGCTCATCAAAAGGGGGAGAAACCCAAGAGGTGGAGGGTTGAGAACCGAAAGCCTTCAGGAACACAGACTCCTCATCAGAAGGGGGTTTGGACGGCCAGCCACCTCTCTGCTTTAAGATCTCCAGGATATATGAAAAAGAGATATCTTCAGAAGATGACTTGGGGGATCCCTCTGACTCCTCGAGGTCGGTCTCCGACGTGAGAGACTCATCTAGGGAGTCAAGTTGTTTCCTCTTACACAATCTCTTTCTGGCGGGCTCCTCAGGCAAGAAATCTGGGGAGATGTCAGAAAGTTGGGGACCACTCATGGAGGTATCCTGAGGCTTAGGGTCTCTGCTGCCCAAGGATAGAGCGTGAACTGAAACTGACACTGGTGCTGGAGGGGGCAGAGTATTGGTGCCATAGGATGCAGCTGATGACCTGGCCAGCACGCTCCTCATAACCTCGAAGGCTGATCCCCCCCGTCTCTGAAGGCCGACTAACTGTAGGGGAAACAGTAGTAGCCCTCTGCGCCGAGGAGATGAGGTCCAAAGCAGATGACGGGTCCAAGCTCACTTGAGCCAAAGCACCAAGAGGAAGGCTCGGAACCGATGAAGATTGAACTGATCCCTCCCCCTCGGGTCCAACCAGAAAACCATGGACCCTCGACCTTGTGGACAGAGCCAACGGGGTTGGAACGGAAATCGGAACAAAGAGGCCAAGCGAGGCTACTGGAGCTGAACTAATGGCACCCGATGGAACCGACAACTCTGGCTCCGAAGGGAGGAAAAACAAAGGATAAAGAGGCCATAGGCTCCGGAGCCGATTGGGTCGGAGCCGAAATCAATTTGGCCAACACCGTTGACTGAAGCAGTTTCTTCACCACCCTATCAACGTCCTCATCAGAAAGGGTCCTGGAAGACCTGGAAGATAAAGTAGGAGATCTGGATCTCCCTACAGAAGGGGGACTTTTGTGAAGGAGAACCTGGTTGAAAAACTGGAGACTGGCTCCGAACCAAAATATCCGCGACCGGCACCAAAAGACTGGGGCCGATACGGACTTAGTCAAGAGACTACCTTCTTTCGGCATCAATGGCAATGGAACTGAAGAAGGAGAAGCTGTTCTAGCCACTTTCTCTGGTGGCTCCAAAGAAACAGACGGAGCCGGAGAGCGCTTCTTAGAAGTCTTTTTGTCCTTTTTAGCTAGAGAGGGTAATGCACTGGAAGACTTAGCCAAGTCTTCCTCGAAGGAGTGTTTAAGCAGTCCCTTCAAAATGAGCTTGTTCTTCCTCTCCTGTAGCACATGGAGACTAAAGAAATGACAAAACAAGCAGGACTCTTGGAGGTAAATAGCCCCCAAGCAGTATACGCACACAGAGTGCCCATTAGTTAAAGACATTTTATAGCTGCATTCAACACACTTTTTAAAGCCCAAAGGCCTGTGTTCCTTAGGATCCTTGGACATACTGAAAGGAACAAATTAATATGTACACGCACTAGACCCAACTAACAAGAAACAGAGCCTCTAACTCAAACGGCCATGAAACCGGTGGGAAAAAAACAAGGAGGACTAGGTCCTCTAACTTAAACAGGCCTAGCCCGGGGAAACAAAGGCAGGAAAGCACCACTAGCCAGACACAACACTAAACTCTGACAGGATGGAGCACCAAACCAAAAACCACACAGAAAACAATGGGGAGGACTAGGTCCTCTAACTTAAATGGGTCTAGCCTATGGGGAAAAGAAATGAAAGGGATAACCAAACAGCCAGACAAAGGCGCAAAAACAGCCAGAAAAACAAATACAGGTGGTAAAATACCACTATCATACACACAGAGCTATGAAAATAGCTTTTTTGAGCAACAAGTCAAAAGTTTATAAAAAATTTATAAACAATATAATTAGCCATGGCCAAAAGTGAGACCACATCTGAGCTTCACGAGTGGCAAACGAGATCTGGGGAATAGACCTGTTGCACGATGGGATACCTCTTAGCCACAAGCCAATTGAAGACTTTGAGCTAGAGTATGGCCAAGTCGGAGCTGAGGTTCGGCTCTGAACTCACGGGTAAGAATGAAGGCGAGATTGGACTACATAACATGACCAGTTTTTTGAAGGCCAATGCCTACTGAATCTAGGTGGCTGTACTTGTAAGAAATCTTTAACAGTTTGCATAGATTTAGCTTTTTCCTCCATCCTTTTGAGGACTTCTTCTGCTTTATTGCCAAATAGATGCTTTTGGTTTAATGGTGGATCTAGTAATTTTGCTTTGACATGGTCTGGCAAGGTTTGTTCCTTAAGCCAAGCATGCCTTCTAAGAACAGACCCAGTGACAGCAGCCCTACAAAATGCTTCTAAGGCATCAGAACCACACTGCAAAGTATGTTTACCAACTTGGTTAGCAGAATGCATTAACTCTTGTAAATCTATATGTTCTGCACAATCAGGAATCAAGATAATTTTCTGTTTAATTAGTTCCATAATATGTTGTTGATACTTTAACATATGAAACTGGCAATTTAAAGCCCTCATGGCAAGAGTAGCAGAGGTGTATACCTTCTTACCCCATCTGTCTAAAGCCCTAGAATCCCTGTCCGAAGGGATAGGATTTTTGGCCATTGTAGCCTTAATCCCTTGAGGTCCCAGGGAAATGGTCTCTGGATGCGTAACAGGATTCTTAAAGAGGAATTTGTGGGAGTCAGGTACTCTATAGTACCTGTCAGGTTTCCTGGGAGCTGGAGGCAAGGTATCAGGGGTAAGGCTGGATTCCAGGAAGACATCATCTACAATTTCCAGAACCGGAGGGGTAGCTAGAGGCCTGTGCTGAGGCAAGTTTAAAAATTCCTCGAGTCTCTTCTTGGACTGAGAGTAGTCCTGGCTCTTCCAGCGGAAATGCTCTCTAACGGTATGCAGGGTTTCACCAAAAGAAAAATCTTCCGGTGGGGAAGCAGAGGGAATTGAATCCTCTGCATCAGAATCCTCATATGTAGATAAGGGTATGTCCTGGTAATCAGAAGGGACAGAGTTATCAGACTCCTGATCAGAAGAATCAGAAGGAAAATCAGTTCTTGATCTTTTTGAGGGGAAAGCTGACTTCCCCTAATTAAAGTAATAAGGTCTTCAGCCATTCTAAGCATTTGTTTTTGTGGCAGTTGGGCCTGAGAATGCGCTTTGGTCGTCAGTTTCCTAGGTGTAGTGTGAACTGTAGGCCTGAGAAATTCGGTATTTTGGTTGGAAACAAAGTTGTTGTTTAATATGAAAATTGGAAGGCCTGAATACACCCTCAGAAGCTGGTGCCTGCACAGCGGCTCCGGACCCATCCAAGGTAGAGACATCTGCAGGTTCCATAGTCGAAGAAGCATTTTGCAGCATACAGGACTCCTAATGGGTCTCAGTAGACGCCTGTGAATCTGTAGAAGTGGGTATCAGGGGCTGTGAAAATGCTTCACTGAGTACCGGCGGACTGGCGACTAGCTTAACTGTAGCGTCATCGGCAGTTTTAGACCTATGCCGTCTGTCTCTGACTTTATCCTTATGTTTTTTCAGAAGATCGGTAGTTGGATGGCTTATTGAAGCCATTTCGGAATACACAGATCGAAAACGAAAAAATTTAGCGACAAAAATAGCCTGACGACAAATGGTTCGGGTGTTGAACAAGGCACAAAACTGACAGTGAGGGACTTTGTGGTCTGGGCCTAAACAGGTGACGCAGTAAGAATGAAAATCTCTGTGAGGTATTTGCTTTCCACAGGCTAGACAATTATTCATTTTTTCTGACATCGGTTCGAGCAAGAAAAAAGGATCCCCAACGGGATACTTATCTTTTAGAAGACTTCAGGTCTAAAACTCGGAAATCGAAAATGTCAGGAGGTGGCTGACCAGCACTTGCAAACTGCTTCTGCTTCGGGCACCGCACAGCAAGAAAGACTGATGTAATGGCATTGGCTGCATGTTTTATTCCCCTAACAAACTGACATCATGGAAGAAGCGAAAGCATCTGAAGCAGAAATCCTAAGACTCTGGTATTCAGGCCGACTGAGGGCTACCTGCAGGCAGATAACCCAAATGCGATGACTGCAACAGTGAAACACAAAGAACATCAGGTGTTACCTTTAAATATGCATAACATTTGTTACACTGTACAAGATAATTCTGCTTTAGCAAATTGTTAATGGCATATTCAGTTAAGGAATCCATATTCAGCTTTAAATGAATAAAAGTCATAAAAGAAAAGTATAATAAAAATCAGTTACCACATAATTCAAACAGAACTTAAATCAACTTCGGTGAGAAAAAACACACAAACAATACACAACTAAATACTAATGTACAAGTTCTGAAAGTCAGACAAAAGCTGGAACTTCTTTATATCACAAGCCAAGACAGGATTGTTTAAATAAGCTGTGGATTGTCCTCTCTGCAGTCTGTGTGACTTTATAGCTGTCTAGGTCTCTTAGCATGCCTAGGGTTTGCCTGTCTAAAACCTATCACTTTCTAACAATACACAGTGACAATTAAAGGGAAAATAAAATATAAATCAAAGTAAATCTTATCTACAAAGTATCCTTTCCTTCCTACAAACAGTGAAAAACAATAATAGGAACAAAATATAAATTAAACAAAACTTCTCTTACCAGGCAACTCCACAGTAAATCACAAATCAAGTCAGGATTGTTTAGATAAGCTTTGGATTGTACTCTCTGCAGTCTGTGTGACTTTACAGCTGACTGGGTTCCTTAGGATGCCTAGAGTTTGCCTGTCTAAAGCCTATACCTTTCTAACAACAATCTCTGAAAATTAATGTAAAACAACAAAATATAAATCAAAGTAAATCTTCTTGTCGACAAGCTATCCCTTCCTTCCTACAAACAGTGGTAAGAAATAAAATATAAATCGAAATAAAAACTTCTCTTACCAGGCAACTCCACAGTAAATCACAAACCAGTACAGGATTGTTTAGAAAAGCAAGCATTGTGCCAGTACGGGATCTACCAGGAGAATAACTGAGAGGCTTGAAAGGCTTCTTGAAGAATCCTCTGATGAGATATGATGTAAGTGGTCCTTCCTTCACTCTGCTTTATCACTTCTAGTTCTTTCCTCACATTTGGGGTCATGAGAGAGAGATAGTGAAAAATCAGTGCTGTCTGCATTATCTATATCAGGGAGGGGACCTAGGTAGGGATTCTGGGTGCCTGCATTTGCTACTCTGCTTCTTATTTGAACAAGGAGCGATGTTTTCAAAGACAAGGAAGAAGCCTGAAGTAGTCCAGAGATATCTGTATGATCCTCCAACAGCCTTTTCCATCTACTCTGTCCTGTTATTAAGAAGGTTGAATGGCTAAAGGATTAAAAAGAAAAATGTCTCAGTTTAAGGCAGAGTTTGACATGGGTACAGTTACCAAGGGAGGCAAATGCCGAACCTTCTGCATCATCAATGGTGATATTAAGGTTAATGCTACACATGGCATCAACAACACTGACCTTAACTTCCTGATGCTAGGTCTACTGAGGCAGACATCAACACCATGAAAACTGCCATCAAGTCTAACTGCAAAAGGTCAATTCTCAGTATCAAGGCTGATAGACACAGTGAGTCTAAGCCCAAATCCAGCACTGACAGTTTGAGAAGAGATGGCTCAAAGTCCTGCCCAATGAAGACTGGTAATGATGCTCACAGTGTTGTTGTAACACACAGAGGCCACAGAAGCTCCTAATTCCAACAACATAATTGTCAGGACTATTGAACCCAATGATGGAAGGCATTGATTTTAAAGGATGTGCCCCTGAATTAAAAAGCATTGCTGATGTTGACACATCTATCAATAATTTTTTAAAAACACATTTTATTAAATCCCATTTCAGACAGTGACACAGGTAGACATAAATTAAAAACAAAATAGTAGCATTTTTCATTCAGTATACATATATGTTTTAGTAATTATCATTCACCTTAGTTCAAACCTCATGCATGCCAGAAAAGCCTTTTATTTGGTTCATCTCATAAAGGGATTGCATCCAGAAAAAAAGAGGTTATTACCTCTCAGTACTCCTCCCTCATTAGGCCAGTAATTGAGTATAATGCCTCATTTGGTACGTACCTCTCCAAACACCTGCACCAACTGGAAAGGCCACAGAAATACCTCACAAAGGGAATACATGGCATCCAACACCTGACCTATGCAGACAGGCTCAAATCAATATCACTCTACTCAGTATCATACAGATTGCTCTGAGGTGATCTGTATCTTACCTACAACGCAATACTGGACCCTGGTTTACTAGAGATGTTCCATACCTGTAAGTCTACTTCCTCACACATTACTCACTCAAAAGGCCTAAATCTAATATGCGACATCAAGAAAACCTGCTGGAGAGGCGGGTTTGTCTTCCAGAGGCTGCCCTATCTCTGGAATAGATTTCTCATACATGTCAAACACAGTACCACACTGATGCTCTTCAAGCACAAACTTGATGAGTGGATGTGAACCACAAATTTGTCACAGAGGTTCCACCTGTGTCCCTCAGTGACAGGGGTGACAGGTGCTGACTGAGGTTTCTTTTTTGGGGATAAACTCTTGGCTAGGCTTGTAAGGGCCCCAGGGTCATTAGCCTAGTAACCTGCTATGATCCTATGGTGCACTTCATTTCTCTGGTGACTGCACACAACATTTTCGTCCTAGTTTCCTGGTATTCAGGTTCAGTTTTAATTTATACTTTTAATAGAACAAATGCAATCTACTACCAGAGATTCCATTATTTTTTTCATATTGTTCCCATATTATTCATCATACTTATATATTCACTTTAATTACCAAGTACAAACAAGGCATCTTCCTTCACTTGTATGCATGTCTTTTCCTCTACAGTTTGTCTGACTGATGTGACAGTTGTTCCTTCATTACTTAATTGATATTTTTTCTGTACTCATTTGCCTTTTCCTTCTTTCATTTATGAAGGGTCCAAGTCTGGGATTTATGTATTTTCTTCTAAGGTTTTATATTCTCTGGTTGCTTGATCCTATATTGCCCACTTTTATATGGTATTTGCTACCTCTACCTCGTGTTAGCATTTCTTCTTGATCCATTAGGGCCTCCATCAAAATCCCTATATCTCTTACTTCTGGAGCATCTTCCTGGGTTTTCCGCCTCCAAGTTGCTGTCATTTTTGATACTAGCCATAACAGAACAATGAAATCTTCTTTCAGCTCACTATGCAGTCTTGCCCTCCTGTAATTTAGTAGGTAGTCTTTTTCCCCTACTTGAGTCTGTTATCCTAGTATTTATTCTGTCATCTCTTTAAAGTCTCCCCTACATTTACTCATCTTTTCACATCTTCAGAAAAATGTGGCTCCAGTTCCCTACGTGGTTTTGCTTACATTTTCAACATCTGTTATCATTTCCTACATATATCCTAATTGGCTTATTAGGGGTAGTTTACATACGTATTCATTTATTTATTTATTTTACATTTGTTGATTGGGATAGTCTGACTGAGTTCAAAGCCCTTTTTCTGTGGAGGCACAGGGAGAAATGCTCCACGAACATTACAATAAAAGTTATGCATAAATAATTAACAAGTTTTACAGAAAATACATTTTTACAATAGTTAAAATTTCAATAAATGGTATAATAAAGAAGCAATATAAAACAGTAAGTAACAATGTTGATAAAAGTATAATAAAGATGCAGTATATAACATTGTGGAGACAATGTTATAAATCAAGGAAGATGAGTTGGAAAAATGTTAATGTTTTAGAGTTGCTGAGGGAGTGAGATTAGAAATGTGAATTATTAATAGTAATATAAGGAGATAACAGTTCCTGGTTAGGATACAAGGTATCAGTGTGCTAAGGAAGGCTGCGGGGAGCATTGAGGTAGAGAGAGGAAGAGGTCAGTAGAGACAAACAATGTGGAGGACTGGTAGGTCAGAGTGTGAGGGGAAGTAAGGAAGATTAAGTAGCGTAAGTATAGTGACAGGACCAGTGACTTTTCAAGTATTCCTTGATGGCAGGATTGAACTGTTTAAATTGATTGAGGAACCTGATTTCTATTGGCAGCTTGTTCCAAGAAGGAAGGTAGCTATAGAGGTTACATCCTATTTTGGTCCTGGGTTTGTAGATCTGTAGAAGGTCTTGGTCTGAGCTGCATAGGGATCTAGTGGTGGAATAATGGGAGATAAGAGAAGATAAGCTGGAGCAGTAGGAAACTTGATACAGAATGGAATGAATGATTTGGAGCTGAGAGAGAAGGAGCTTTTGGGGTAATTCTAGCCAGCTTAAGTGTTTTAGTACGAGACAGTGATGGGATTTTATATGTTTAGTGTGCTGTGAATCTGGCTACTTTGTTGTAAGTTGATTCAAGTTTGGAGAGGAAAGGAGTTGAGATTTGTAAGGATTTGAGAGCTATACTATAGACTAGGTAAGAGGTAAGCATGGGAGAAAGTTACTTTTGCTTTGTTAGTGAGAAATATTTTATTTCTATAAAGGAGGCCCAATTTTAGGTGAGTCTTGTGGATACAGTTGTTAACATGTAAGTCGAACTTAAGTTGTTTTTTTTATCCAAATATCTGAAATTTTCTTACCTTGCTCACCTTTCTTGGATCAAACATATATTGTGCCAGTGATCTTGTAGTCTTGTGATATTTGGTGCACTTTTAAAATGCGCTTTAAGTTTTTTTTGTTTTGTCTGCCTTCTCTCCTTATCTTCCCTTACTGCTTTATAAAGTATGCTTACTAATTTTTCTTTCTTTGCTTCTCCTGTTCTTGCTTCTATTAATATTTGTAATAGCTGTGATCATTCTAGCCCTGTCTCATTATTTTTGTTTGATGTTCCTTGTATATACTGAGTACTCCATTGAAGAGTATCCATTTATATTCTTTCATTTCTTTCCATTGCATCATTAAATCACCTTGCTTCAGTTGCTCCCAGTATATTTTTTCCCCACTGTCTAGCCCATTCTTTAGTATATTCTTATCTATTCCAGATGTGGGTTTACCCACCCTACTAGCTTCTACTCAAAATCTTATATGATTTGCATGTTAATTTTGTATCTGTTTTAACATTGTTCTCACTGACCTCCATACTCCTATACTATGGTGTTCTTATTTTAATCTAATCCATTCATTTTTGGAACTTCATTTAGCCACTGCTTCTCTCAACTGCCAAAAGCTCCTTCCAATTGGAGTTATCTTTGATTTTTTTGGAAAGTATATAATTTTTAATCAATTAGTCTTATAGTAGTCCACTAGATCCATTACCACAACCCCCCCCCCTTCCTCTAATGGGCAACCCATTGTTTCCCTTCTCATGGCTTATTTCCTTCACATATGTAGCTGGTTATTTCTCTTGTTAATGATATCTAGACCTCCTGCTTCAGCGTATATATAAATTCTTGTCCTACATAAAATATTAATGGGAGTAAAAACATTTTTATCTCCTGTATTTTTTATCAATGTCCACTTGGATTGTACCATCGTGTTTCAGTTTTGGGGTCATAAGTTTTCTTATTTTCTTCCAGGTTGTCTGTGGAGAGTTGTTAGAGTCTTTTATTGTTTATACACCTAGGTATTCTATCTGACAGATCCTCCAGTGCAAGGGATACTTCCTATTAAAGTTTGTATTAGAACATAATTAATGCTTATGTCTTTTGTCTTGTCTTATTTTGCATCCTGCAGTTGTATGAAATGTCTCCAGAATTTTAAACAATCTCTCTATATCTTCATCTGGATTTCTTAGAAATAATTTAATATCATCACAGAGAACATTGACATTTTATATTCTCCTTTTTCTGGCCTTTGCCTCCATCTCTTAATTTCAGATTTCTTATTTTGTTTGCCATTGGTTCCATGTACACTGAAAACAGGAGAAGGGAAAGACGACAACCCTGATTTATTTCAACCCTTGCCATTAATCTTTGTCCTAGACCACTATTCTCTGTAGATCTCTTGGAATAGATTTATTATTGGGAGGGACTTCATTCTGTCCAATACTCTCCATGGATATTTCCAACATACTCTGTCAAATGTTTTTTTCTGCATACAGACCCATCAGAACAAGAGTCTTTTTCCCTTTTGCTCTGCTTACTGCTGTATTCAGTTAACCACCATAATATTGTCAAACATTTGTCTCCCATGAACAAGCCTGCATTAGTCTCTATGTATTATTTGTGGAAATATTTTTGTCTATAATAGATGCAAATATTTTACATTTATGGTTTAATATTGCGATAGGGCAGTAGGAGTTAGGGTTATAGGGATCTTTCTGGTAATATTGTTATCACTACATCTTTGCATAAGTCTGAGATTGCCAATGTCTCTACTATTTTATTGGGCATTTATACCAAATATCTATTATTTCCCCAGTCCCCTATTTCACAGCTCCACTGGGAAACCATCACAACCTGGTGTTTTCCCCAGTGCTTGAGTTTTGATTGGTTCTTCTCTTTCCTGTTTAGTTATGGCCCTCATCAAACTCTCTCTCCCTTCCTGTGTTAACTGGTTAACATTTATGCTAGCCATAACATTTTTAATTTAATCTGCCAGTTTTCTTTAAGCTGCTGCTCAGCATACAGTTCCTAGTAATACATCCTGAATCTCTCCCCTATTTTTTCAGGGTCTCTAGTCAGTTCAGCTATCTTTGGGTCTCTTATTTTTTGAAATATTTCTATTTTTTTTGTTACCTCAGTTTACTTGTTAATATTTTCTGTAACTTGACAGTGTGCACAAAGTATCATCATCATTCATCATCATTCTCTTTCGGCTTTTCCCGTTAGGGGTCGCCACAGTGGATCATCTCTTTCCATTTCTTCCTATCCTCTGCATCTTGCTCTGTCACACCAACCGCCTGCATGTCCTCTCTCACCACGTCCATAAACCTTATCTTAGGCCTTCCTCTATTCCGCTTACCTGGCAGCTCCATCCTTTGCATCTTTTTCCCAATATACCCATCATCCCTCCTCAGCACATGTCCAAACCAACGCAATCTCGTTTCTCTTGCTTTGTCTCCAAACTGTCCAACATGAGCTGACCCTCTAATATACTGATTCCTAATCCTATCCATCCTAGTCACACCGAGTGCAAATCTTAACATCTTTAACTCTGCCACATCCAGCTCTGACTCCTGCCTTTTTGTCAATGCCACTGTTTCCAACCCATATAACATAGCTGGTCTCACTACCCTCTTGTAGACCTTCCCTTTCACTCTTACTGGTACCCATCTGTCACAAATCACTCCTGACACTCTTCTCCACCCATTCCACCCTGCCTGTACTCTCTTCTTCACCTCTCTTCCACAATCACCATTACTCTGAACTGTTGATCCCAAGTACTTAAACTCGTCCACCTTTACCAACTCTACTCCCTGCATCCTCACCATTCCTCTACCCTCCCTCTCATTTACACACAAAGTATCTTAGGTTCAATTCTTCTAGGAGAAAGTTTCCCCGTCTTTCTTGAAGTTACTTTAGTTCTGTCTTTTTCCCCCTAATTTATTATAGTTCATTTCTGCTGTAGCTGTTTAGGTCTTGTTAAGCCTGTCTGTTGAAAATATATTTTAATATTCCAATCTTATATTTCTTTCTCTCTTAAACTCATTTGTGCTTTTTTCCCCTTCTTCCCACTTATATACCTCCATTCCCTCTACCAGTTGTGTTCACTCATACATCTCTTTCATATATTGCTGTAATTGTTTTAATTTACATTGATTATTTCACCAATGACTACTTGTTCTCCAGTGTCTTATTGTTTTTAATCAACAATGTATTTTTAATTTGCTCTCTACCACAGCATGATCTGAAATAAATCCTTGGATTTGTATTTATTTGTTGCACCACATATCCGTGCTCCTCTGAGATATAAATTCTGTCTATTCTTAACCAGTTCCCATGCCTGCATGAAAAATAAGTGAATTATCTTGTGCCTGGTTTCTTGCTTCCTATAGCTTTCCAGCCATATGCTTTGCCTGTTTGAGCTATTTCACCTTCTGTGTTATCTTTTTAGCCCTTAGGCCTGCATTTATGTTATTTTTGTCTATAACTATGTTCCAATCTCCACCCACTACTAACATTCCCTGGTGGAACTCTGTTGTTTCTTGAAAGATACACCTTAATGTTGTTTTAGTGGTAAGAAATGTCATGTAAATATTACTCACTGTTAATTTTGTGCTTTTCTGGTAGCCCATCTATAACACAGATCTCCATTTACTGTCCCTCTGTCTTCTACTTCTTCCTTTCTTATTGTTAAAACTCCCTCTTTTTACCATCCTCTATCCTTGTGTAATGTCCTGTTTCCCACAGAATTCATATCACTGAAGAGCATTCATCTTATTTTAGATGCATTTCTTGGAGAATTATCACATCATATTTCCCCTTATTTATATGGTTAGCTACCAGTTGTTTCTTGTTTTCCTCTACTAAATCAAAGACATTCCATATTATCAATTTCAGTGTCATCTTTTTATTCCTGTAGGTATTCCTAACTTGATTTAACAAATTTTCTTTTTCCCCCTATCACTGGAGTTATCATAGTTCACATATTTTCCTTTCTTATACTGTCCACCATGTTGTTTAGTCTTGTCTTTTTTTTGAATCACCTGTTTCACTAAACATTTTCTTACAAAACTATAACAAAAACATTTTTCAACCACCCTTTTAACTATGTACAAATTCATGTTTGCTCCAATTTCTTTCTTTTTTAAGTGCAGAGGCACTGCTCAAATCTGCTGATAGGGTTTTCAAATATTTTGATATACTGCACCCCTCCTGCCTTTCTTGTTCTCTTCACTTTTTTGTGCCCTTTTACTTCATTCTATTTTTAAATTTCATCTTTCCATTTGTTCCTTACAGTCTCCAAGTTTTCTCAGATTTCCCTATCTGCTGGGTTTCTGCTCTGCATGGCTCATTTGTTTAGTGCAACTTTATGGAACAGGAAAATGAAATCAATAATCATACTTATTTACAGTCATTCTCTGCCAGTTATAACTCCTTGTTAAAGCATTAAGGAGTAATGAATTCCATATATTTTTAGCTGCTTACTGGATCTTTGTTTTAACCCTTTGTTCCTATGTCTCTCATGTCTTTACCACCATTTTGTCCTGTATATCTTTTGGCATAAATAATGCTTTGAGCTGATTTCCTTCAAAATTATTGAAGGGCCATTTCAATATTTTACTTAAGCCTTGTTTTTTACACCAGTTTGCCTTTGTCCCCTTCTTGATTTTCACATTTTAATGTATCCTGTAAGTCCATTACTTTTTACACTGGTACATTTCCATCTCTACATATTGTTTATTTTACCGCTCTCAATCTTTGTCTTCTTCATTTGGTTCTATGATCCATGCCAGTACATCCTCTCAGAGCACTTTATCTCACACTTGCTTTGAATGTTGCTGCTTCTTCTTTTGGTAATCTGCCATGTACTGTCGAAACATGGGGAAAGGCTTCAATGGCCACCTCTCCCTAAGGGTTCTTTTGTTTTTGTTTTGTTTTTTTTGTTCAGCCTGCTGAGCTTTATTTGGGTTTGAGTTTCACTCTCTTGTGCCTCCTGGTACTTTTCTAATTCAGTTGTTGCATTGTCTGTCCCCAGAAACATTTCACTTCTTGGGGAAAATGTACTTTAAAAACTGCCTGATAGGGAAGTTTAAATGTTAAATCGAGTGTTCAATACTTTCTGAATAAGGATATATAAATTTATTTTATTTTAACCTGGTTCCCCGAGAAAAGCTATGATCTACAAAAGATTTCTTGTCATCAATCATCAATGTTTTCCCCCTTTTCTACAATATGGACACAGTTGTTCTGTGAGTTGGTAGTTTTGTATTTTCAGGATTATATGTCTAAGAAAGCATTTTCCTTGTCTTGCCAGTGCCAACATTTTGTATGTTCTTGCCTATTAAAAGTTGGTCTTCTGGTAAATCATACCATCTACAGAGCTGTATGACCATATGTATTCTATAGACTCTTTCTATTCCTTCAGGGATATTTGTTACCCTTTAGCTTACACAGTGCTCTCTGTACATCTATTTCTTTCATTTTGGCTCTTTATCAATTTTCATAAGATTGGTTAACTACTCTGAAAGGTGATGTAGCTTCTTCCCACCTCTCATACTTACTTTTCATATAGTTGGATAGAGTGTTTGAAATTTTTACCACTTCTGCATATATTCTATTTTCTTTCCAATCACTTTTATTTCCTCTCAGCTTGGCAATTCTGGATGCATTTCTGCCATTTTCTTTGTTTTGCATCACTGTCCTTTTGATGGGTTCTCCTTTTCCTTCTGACAGTTTGACTGCTTATTTTTCTTCATCATTCACTTGAACTTCAACAACTGCTTTTCTTTTTATCTAAATTCTAAGTGTTCATAACCTCCTTTTATTCTTTTTACCAGGGTGGTGGGGAGAGTGCTTCATCTACCCGTTCTAAGCTTGCCATCATTACTGGAAATGAATTCCTGCCTTTCGCTAAACCTCACTCCTAATCTTTCTGAACATTATTCTGCATGTGATGCTCCTACAAATTATGTTTATTTCTATGTAATTTGCTCCTTCCCTTTCCTGCAGCTTCTAACTCCAGTTCTTTTATCTGATGTACTATATTCAGTACTTCATTTACAGTTGGTTTAAATGTTGATTTCCATTTTCTAGTAATGACTTCTTTAGCAACCAATAGCATTAAATTTAGTAAGCCCTTATTAAGTCTATACAGTTCAGATCCTATGTCCCAGCTCAAAAGAATAATTTTCTTAGTTATGTTTGCTCCACTGACGTTTCAGTCAAAGTACTCTTTAGGGAATTGTTTTTACAAATCTACAAAATCGCTACATTCCCAAAAAACATGTTCCCAATTTCTTCTAGCTTTCCTATTACACCTCCAGCATTTGCTATCTACTGTCCTGAGGCAAAATTCTCTGAAGTCTGTTTGGGGTATAAAAATGACAATGCTTTAAAACTTCTGGACCTTGTTGCATACTTGGGAGCCATACAGATGTTGCCCCATAGTTCCTTTGCAAATTACCTTTCCATTCTCTCTTCCCCATTGTTCATTCCTATAGTTATCTTGCAATATTTTCAACATCTTACTTATTATCCTCTTTTTTAAAGGCAGTTTAATTTCTAGCGTCAACTAAAGCTCTACCAGAGCTGGTCTTTCACTTATCACTCCCTTATTACTTCCTCTTTGTCAATATTCTGTTATCAATCAGGAAAGGCTATCTCTAACTGGCAGTCCAAACATACACCTCAACTGTGCAAATTTTCATAGAATTTTAGCCTCATATTTTTGGTCTCTTTCACATAAAATTTCTGATTTTCTTGTAAATTACTGAGGACTGAAGTCATTAAATAATGACATATACTTGACTTTATATACTTCAGAGAATGCATGGCAACACAAATCCTATTATTCTAGCTACTTTCTAAGCTTATAAGAACAGTATTTAAAAGCTGTCTAAATTTTGGGCATTTGTGTCCCCCCATTTCTTTAGGCTTTGTCCAGATTTCTTGTGAGAGGTACGAGTTTGAACTTCTGCTTCACCTCATCCCATTCTATTACTTTTCTCTCTGTAGTCATTTGCTTCCAATAATAGGGTTCCTTTGATAGTTATCTTAAGTAAATTCCACCCCTCTTGTCTATTTTCTATACCCCTTCTTGAAGGCATTCCCATTGATAAAATCTCTGTTCAACATTCTCATGTTGGCTTATTCTCAGAATATTTTCTGCTACTTTATAACTTTAATATTCTGTATAGTTGTTATTCTCCTTAAGGACCTGTATCCAAAATCCAGCTCTTTCATTGTTTCTTAGACTACCTCCTTAATCCCTTTCCACTTTGATTCATAATCTTCTTCTTGCAATATGTATATGAGCCTTAACTGTCTAGCTCTAAAGTATCCCTTCAAATTCAGTAATCTTAAACCACATTGCCTTAAGGGAATAATCAACTTATCCTACTTAACTCTTGTCCTCATAGCCTCCCAAATACATTCCTCCAACTCTTTATTAATTATCATCCACAATTTCAACTCTGATTGATAAAAATATGTCTGACCTCTACATAAAACTAAAGGGACTAAACCATTTTCACTGCTTGTATCATAATATTCATACCCATAATCAGGAGTTTCCATTTTCTCAATATTTATATTATCTTTTAAGTATCTTTCCACATAGCCCTAGTATTCATAATATACCTCTTTTAAATCCATATAACTAAATACTTCATCTTATCATGTCCCTATAAATATGGGTATTTCATCTGTGGGTACATACTTTACTGCTATAGCTATGTGGTATATTCATTAATTTTATATCCTGAAAAGACTTGAAACTGTCTCAAAATGTTCCATAATACTTAAATGCCCTTTTTCTTTTTCTGGATGTATCAAGTACAAAATACTATCATCTGCAAATAAAGCTAACTTCTCCTGATTACCATACCATTATATTTTTGAATTTGTGAGTCCCTTATTTTCTTTGGCAATAGCTACAAATATTAAGCAGGTAACAAGTAGAAAGAGGACATTCATGCCTTTTTCCTCATTTCAAACACAACTTGTCAGAGAGGAGCCATCACACCTTAATTTTTGCCAGTATCCCTTCCTATATATTCCTACTTAACCATATTATTCTCTCAGGGGAATGGAAATGCTACCATTGCCCTACTCATAAAATTCCGGATGACTCTACTAAATACTGACTCTGCATCAAGACTCACCAAGACCCACAAACAAAAGCATCCCTTAGAACAATGTGGTTTAAGATTACACAATTTGAAGGGATACTTTAGAGCTAGACAGTTAAGGCTCATATACATATTGCAAGAAGAAGATTATGAATCAAAGTGGAAAGGGATTAAGGAGGTAGTCTAAGAAACAATGAAAGAGCTGGATTTTGGATGCAGGTCCTTAAGGAGAATAACAACAACTATACAGAATATTAAAGTTATAAAGTAGCAGAAAGTATTCTGAGAATAAGCCAACATGAGAATGGTGAACAGAGATTTTACATTCTTTGTGGAAAACTAAATAAGTTAATGCTGAAGAGAGTGCCTGAAGTTCAGACACACTTCTTGTGGAAGTTATGGCTACATAAAACAACGTTTTCCAAGAAAGGAATTTCAACTTGGCTGTAGAACCTGGTTCAAATGGAAGCTTTGTCTAGGCCTATAACACAAAATTAAGTCCTAAAGAGGATCTGGTTATGTGATTGGCAGCCTGAAGAGAAAAACTCCTTTGAAGAAAGCTTTACAAAGTTTATGCAAGGCCAACCAGTGCTCCATTTTACCCAAATTAAAATTAGAAATGACTGCTAAATAGGTTTATAGGTTCATGGGAGATTACTTTGCTAATAACACTAGGGTCTTTACAAGCCCAACCATGCTAAACCAGTGTTCCCTAGGACTGACCACATAGCCTGCCTGCAAGGCAACTGACTGCCTCTGGAATGTGCATTGCCACTATAAAATGATGCAAAGGTATTGCCCATTTCCAAACCCTCAATGCTTCCAGGCATAGTGGATACATCCTGGACTCCACTCCTTTCCTGAGGTCCCAAACCACTATAAACCACTATAATATTATCAATTTGGATAGAGATCACCACCAGAGGAAGGCAGTCCTGAAATTCCTGCAATGTTAGGAGGACTGCCATCATCTCTAGGACACTGATCTGAAGATTTCCTGCTTGTGGGCTCCATAATCCTTACGCCATCTTTACCTTGTGATGCCCCCACAACCCTGGGAAGGAACTGTCCATGGGAACTACTGCTGCCAGAGGATAAAGAATGAACTGTCTGCTGAAATGCATGCAAGGGAAGTCTAGCCACCACTGTAATTGTTGATTGTAAAGACTGGTTATAATGATCTGGGCTGACAGGGGTTGGCAAAGCTGAAACCATTGCACTTTGAGAAGCCAGTGCAGGATTTTCAAATGATAGTGAGGAAACTGTGCCATTAGAATAGATGAGGCCATTAGAGCTAAGCCATGAAGACTAACACAGCTGTAGGACAGGGTGACTGGAAAAGGCCATAAATGACTAATTTTAATGTCTGAATTCTGTCTGATGGAAGGGACGTTATTGAAGAGGCATGTCTAAATGACATCCAATGAACCATTTGAATTGGTTGTAGGAATGACTTATGGTAGTTTATTGAAATGCCCAAGGACAAGGCAGAGCTGTAGCGAATAGTCCCCGGCCTTGATTAAAGTTTCCACTGTTGGTATACCTAGGAGCCTATTATCCAGAAAAGGGAAAACTCTGATGCCTTGAAGGCACAGGTGAGTCACTACAACTGCCATTCACTTGGTGAACGCTCAAGAGGGTTGTGGTGAGATCAAAGGGAAGGGCTCTGAATTGACAGTGACTGTCTCAAAGAAAGAAGTATAGATACCTCTGAGATGCTTTGCATAACTTGATGTGGTGGAAGGAGTCCTAAAGATCTACACAGTGCTTCCAGTCATTTACCCTGAGGCAAGGTAAAACTGACTGCACTGTGACTATCCTTAAATGGGTCATTTTGACATAGTTGTTGAAATGACTGAGGTCCAAGATGGGCCTGGGATTCTATGTTTTTTTTCGGAATAAAAAGAACCTGGAATATAATCCTGAACCTGTCTGGTCTAGTCTGGTAGGACCTCTTGGATGACTTTGTTTGATGCAAGGAGATGACTCCCTTTATGCCGCCTCTAACTAATGGAGTGATGCATCTGAAAGTGGCATATTTGATCTTGGAGGGGGGTTGGAAAAAGGATATTGAATAGCCTCTGAATATTATCCCTTTTACCCAACTGTTCTGAGTAATGGACAGGCTGCCAGATCACACCCCTTAATGCAATGCACAAGACAGTGAATCTCAAGCAAAAGCCAGAGAAGAAGAAAAAGAAATTAAATGGATAGAGGGAAGGATTCCTCTTGCTGCCAGACCTCTTGTCTCAGATTCTCTGGTTTGGTGAGTACACACAAACTAATGAGCTCTGTCTCTTGGACAGCAACTGTGTGACCAAACTTTTTCAGGGGGAGAAAGAAAATGATTCCTTCTCTTACTTGGGGCATCTTAGGAGTAAAGGGAAAGAGTTAGAACTCTCAGAAAGTTTTATTCACTGAACCAATGTCATTCCAAATTGCTTTTAAAATTATTGTCTTTCCTTATGGTAAAAATTGAAAAATGCTACATGAATGTCATAGGTTATTACAAGGCAGTCAGCCCAGAAGACCAACAGTAGCCTAGCCAACGCAAATCACACTAGTTGTTTCCCGAGGTGGGGGTGGGGTGGGGTTACAGATATTCATCAAGGCTGACTATAAACAGTTAGGCAGCTACTTTGTTTGACGTGTAGTAGGTAAGGCATCCTTCACATACATTGACAGTAATATAGCCTTTGATCATCACATCTACTGTAGTGAGGAAATCATTCTCTATTGTGCAACTTATATACAAATGTATGGCACCTAGGCTCAAAGAGGTCACTGTTCCACTGAATTCAGTGCTCATCAGACCAGTCATTGAGTACAGTGACCCTTCTGTATGTGTCTAACCAGGCATATCCAACATTTGGAATGACCACAGAGATTTCTCACTAAAAGAATACATGGCATAAATAACATGTCCTATACAGACCACCTCAAAATCCCACCCCTGTATTCTATCTCCTAAAGGCTGTTGGGGGTGACTCATTACTGGCACACAGGGCATTTTAAGATGCAACCCTGATGAACCTCCTTCATATCTGCAAAACAAAGAGTACAAGAATTACCCTTTCTAAAGACTTAAATCTGCTGGAGAGACAGGTATGCATCTCTGTGACTTCCTGTGGAACAGGCTCCCCATCTATGTGAAACAGAGCTCCCCCCTAACCTGATTCAACTGTAACTTGGACAAGTGGATGGGGAATCAGAAAATGACTCCTGGTTTGGCACTTAAGTCTCTAATGGACGCAGACAGACTGTAGATGGTTCATGTTCCAACATCCTGTTTACATTAGCAAAGGTACCAGAACTTGTCAGAGATTCGGGATGTATGGCTATGCTTAAAAAGTCCCCTGTGGTTGTTTACCTAGTACATGCATATGAACGTTTATCTATCACATTGGCAGGTTCTGTTTATACTGCAAGGCAAGTTTAACTGTATAAGTATATATTCCATTACAGATGTTTCTACACTACAACTCTTTCTTACAAACTGCAGTTAGATGACATTTATACAGCGACTACTTGGTCATCTCTGAACATAGTTGCCAAACACTACATGATGGCTTTGATCTCTTAGGTCCAAGTCTTTTTTAGGGGCAACAGTAATGAAGCACATGTTCCCAATGGACACAATGGACAACCTTCCAGTCAAAATGAGCTGGGAACTCTACTGTAACTATTCCTGCTAATGGAACTCTTTTATCAAAGACATTTTGTTATGGAACTTCCAAGACAGCTGGACATTGATCAACAGCTTTATTTCAGCTCCCCCAGTGTAAAAAAAAAAGAAAATGAGAGATAAGAGCCAGAAACTCTGACAGTCTTAGTAAATTCAGTTGCTAGCAAGTAAGTACACTGCCTGGATGCCAGCAAAGAAGAAACTTAGAGAGCCTGAAAGAAAATCATCTAGAAAAGGTGAGGAGAAAACACTGACTGGAAGAATTCTGCAGCTGTTCAGCAAAAAGCAGATCAAGCTCCAGCTTTGGTTCAAAGACATGGCTCACGGTAATCTAGAGGGAAAAAATCAAATGTGTTCAGAGATGAATAAAATAAATGAAGTTTGAAGGAGTATAGCAACTCAAATATCAAAAGGCTGGAAGAATAGAAGAAGCTTTAAACAGCTATTCAGATGAACTGATAAAATTGCAAAAATCAGAGGTCAAATAAAGAAAATGCTGGCTGAGTACAACACTGCTCAAGAAGAGCGGTTTCAAAAAATGGTAAGAGTTAGGCCCCCTAACAGCACACAAGGAAAAACTGAGATTTTTTGTTATACTGAGAAACTGTAAGGAAAAGACTGCATTAATTTTATGAAAATACAAATAAGCAACTGGACTGGTATTTCACAGCAGAACTTTATTGAAAGAGCATATCATGAACATGCACCAAACCTGGCCATAAGAAAGCAGCCAAGACCTGTATTAATAAAGATGACATCATACTAGAAGAAAGTGTTAATGCTGATAAAACTGTAGCAGAAGGGCAAAGTATTAAAAATTGGAGACAATACAGTGTTTGTGAAAAATGATTATTCATTACACACCACTCAGAAGAGAAGCAAATTAATCCCAGCAATCAGGGAATGTTTAATAGCAGTTGAGATTTTCAAGATGTTCTATCCAGCTGTCTCCCAAAAGAAAGAATGAGCCAACAAACAGAAGGGGACTCTGCTTTTCATTTTTGTTATTATAAAGCTCATACACAGACTTTGCCAGTGAAATATTTTCCAGTTTTCCAAAGAAAAATCATTGGGAGACAGAAAAAGGCACAGGAGTTGACTAGAAACATTGGAAGTACCTTCAACTTGAAGTCTAGGACTGGGAGATGGAGATGAAGAGGAAAAAACTAGCAACACTGAAATTAGTGAATAAATGGGAGATTGCAAAGCATCAATCACATCTATGAAATATGGCTTTAGAAGTAAAAGCAGAAAGATTGGACATTTGTTGACTTTTAAACTTGTGGAAGACTGAAAACCATTTCTCTACTTCATTTTTTTAAACAAAACATCTTTATTAAATTATCATGTATGATACAGGCAATCATAGAGTTATATAAAAGAAAACAAGCCATACTGATATAATTTTAGTTGTAATCATTATACATCACAAACCATATTGACATAATTTTAGTTGCAAACATTATACATCACTTATAATCTATCTAGTCGAATCTTGCCTACTTTTAAACCTCTTTCTTCCTCTGCATGTATTCTTACCACAATCTCCATTTTTTTCTAAGTAATTTGCTCCTACCATTTTCTAAAGAGCCTAATTCCAGTTGTTTAATCTCTGCTACTATAGTCACTACTTCTAGTAAAGTTGGTTTACACTTTTATTTCCATTTTTTTCACAGCCATCATAATTAGACTCAGCAAGCCTTACTACGTCTAAGTAATTCCAATACTGTATCATAGCTCAAAAAAATAATTTCCTTAGTTACACCAATTTGCTCACCGAGTACCTCTGACAAAGCAGTCTGCAGGGAATTTTAAAGTCTGCCAACTCATTACAGTCCCAGAAAATATGTTCCCAATTACCACTTTCTTCCCCATCACACTTCCAACATTTGCTACCAATCTGAGAAAAAAATCTTTGGAGTATACTTGGGGTATAAAAATAACTATGTAACACTTTCAAGCAAAGATCCTAAATATTCTAGACTTTTTATATATATGGGTGACATACATACATACATATATCCACCCACTGTTTCTTTGTGAATTTATTATCCAATCTCTCATACCAATCCTTTCTAACCTCCTGTGATTGATTCTTACAGTTATCATGTAATATTTGTTATACTCTATTAATTAATCATTATTTAACAACAGCTTCTGTTCTAGATTCTACTAAAAACTCTTACCAGTGCTGGTGTTTCACTGAAGATCCCTATATTGCTTTCTCTTTGCCTGCACTCTGATATCAATCCTTGATAGGGAAGGCAATCTCTAGCCTACGGTTCAAACAAATTCTTGGCCTCTTTCCATTCTATTACCTTTCCCACTCTAATTGATTAGGTTCACAGGTTCATAGGCGTTTACTAGGCTAATGACCACAAGAGCCTTTTTAAGCCTAGCCATAATCTCAACACCTTGGTTCTTTTGCCAGTTTTCTCCAATAAGTTCCAACCCCCTCTTAACTATCATCTGTGTCCATAACTGCAGTCATCCCTATTGGAAGAATAGCCCTTCTCCATTCCTGTGTTGGTTTAGTTCTTAGAATTCTTTCTGCTACTTTATGAATATAACATTATGTATGGTTATTTTTACTCTCTTTACAGATCTGCATCCAAAATCCCATTCTCTCATTGTTTCTTCAGCTTCCCTCCTGTTTCATCATCATCCCTTTCCACTTTGAATGATAGGCTTCTGCTTGTGCTCTGTATAGGAGCCTTAACTGTGTAGCTCTGAAATAGCCTTCAAATTGGATAACTCCAAACCACCTTGTTCAATTGGAATAATAAGCTTATCCTCCTTGACACTTGCTGTCTTCCCCTCCCAGATAAAATCCTTCAGCTCTTTATTAATTGCTATCCACAACTTCTCCTCTGACTGATAAAAATATCCCTGACTTGTGTATAAAACTAAAGGGACTAAAAACATTTTAACTGCTTGTATCTTGCTATCCATGTCCATATAACATAGCTAACAACTTCTCAGTTGGAACATTTTTCAGGGCAATTTGGACATATTTAATGTTTTAGGACAGGCACCAAGTTTTGTATACAAAACAGGCAGGAACATTAAATATCTTATGTAACATGTAATTTCACCAAGACCAATGGCAATTATGGGTACAACTAAATGTGGCCATTGTAATCAATGCCCCTTCATTCTTGATAGTGATGTGGTAAATTTAAAAGTAAGTAGGCATGGTGCTAGGCTACAAAGAGGTAATTGTAACACAAAAGGTGTTATTTACATTTCCATCTGTCAAACATGCAAAAATTTTTATGTTGGCAAAACAGGGAGGAAATTCAGATCCAGAGTATATGAATATCTGTATGCTATAGCTAAATGTAACACCTACAATGCCTTATATAGACACACACTTACTTGCCAAGGGGAAACAAAATTTAAAATTTTAATTTAAATTTGGAATATTAGAAGTGATCCCACACAGTATAAGAAGTGGTTGGTGGGAACTCCAAATTGATTCAAGAGAGTTTTATTGGATTGCAAGACTTATTGCAGTTGTTGAACCAGGACTAAATGATTCTGTATCCTTGTTACTAGTGTTAAAGGGGAAAGCCCTGGATTTTTAACAAATATTTCTTAATGTTCTAAATACACAATTAATAATGTTCTTTTAAGGTTTCAGGATACCGTGTTTTATATAATTTCCCATGCACTCAATTGTAGGAATTTTTATGTTTGTACTGTGGCTTTTTTCTAAGAATGATTTTTCATGTGCTTCTGAGTTTGTTAAAGGATTTTGTGGAGTTTTTTGGATGTCCCTTTAATATTTAAATATTTTAATTGATGATTCATTTTATTTAATGTGTAAAAAGGAGGTGACTTCATTGTTACAATCAGTTCTGAAGAAGTCCCAGAATGTTATACATGGGATGAAAGTGCTTAACTTTTTTAAAAGATAAAATTTTAAGGAATAAAGATTTTGTAACTTGGAAGAATATTGTGTGGAGCTTATGGTGTTGTGTTTGCCAATCTGGCACTATTTCTTTTGAACTGCTTGTATATTGCTATCCATGTCCATATAACATAGCTTGCAACTTCTCAGTTTTTGTATTATCCTTTGGTTAGTCTCTTCCCACATATCCTTAGCTGCCACACCAGAATCCTTTTTAATTCATACTCCTAAGTACTTAATTGTATCACGTCCTCATACATATGGATATTACTAAACCAATTAATGTGTGGGTACATAATTTACAGGTATTGGCTTTGTTTTAGCTTCATTAATTTTGTCTCCCAAAACAAGATTTGAAACTGCCTCAAAATGTTCCATAACACTAAAATGTTATTTTCTGGTTTTATCAGGTATAAAATAATATCATCTGCAAATACAGTTAGCTTTTCTTGACTACCATACCAATTATATCCTTGAATTTCTGAGTTTCTTATTTTCTTTCCCAGTGGTTTGAAATACAGTGCAAATAACAAAGGGGAAGGAGGATAGCCCTGTCTGGTTCCTCTGGTCAAACAGAAATTATCAGAGAGGCACCCACCCACTTTAATTTTCACCCCCAGTCCCTCATATTTCTTCTTAATCAACCTTATCCTTTTATCAGGGAATGCAGATGCTTCCAGTGCCCTGCTCATAAACTCCCAGCATTCTCTGTCAAATGATTTCTCTGCATCAAGACCTACCAACAACAGTGGTATTTTTTTACATTCAGCTTCCCTCTGGATCAACAATGTTCTGTTAACATCAAATCTGTGTGTCCCCTACACAAAAACCACATTGATACATATCTATCAAATTTGCCATCACCTTTGCCATTCTTTTAGACATTATAGACATAAACACTTTATAACCATGGTTTAGGATTAAAACGGGCCTGTATGAAGCTGGATCTAATGTATCTTTATCCTTTTTAAGTGTTACATCCACCACCGCTTTCTTCCAGGATGTTGATGTTTTTCCTCTTCTTAAAACACTGTTAAACAAAACCTTTCAGATCTTTATACTTTTTTCCCTCCTAGCTTCCAATTTTCACAGAAATATCATCTATTCCTGGGGAGTCTCATGTACATTGATTATACATCACTATTTATATCTCATCTCCTCCTGTCCTAACTCTTAATAATTGAGCCTCATCTACCGCTATCCTTGGCATATTTAATTCTTCTATAAACATTTCCATTTGTACCTTTTCTTGACCTTCATATTTCTCTGCTTTATACAGTCCTCGTAAAATTTCCTAAATATTTCTAGTACCTCTACTGGATCATTTGCTATCTTCCTTGTTATAGGCTCCCTAAGCTTGGCGAGAACATTTTCTGCTTTCTGTTGCCTGAGTCATTGCACTAAAAGTTTCGTAATCTGGAATTATTATTATTATTATTATTGTTATCAAAAAACAGTTGCTTAACAGCAATCTTTCTAAACTGATGCATTTAATTGAGGTAATCCTTTATTTTTCTGCTTACCATTCGGTAATTGCTCCTCTTCTTGTTATGTCAGATTCCCCCTATTCTGCAATACTTTAACATTTTTCAGTCCCTCTAAATAATTCTTGTTACTTTTTTACCATATATTTCTTTCTTTTATTTACAACCTATTTTAAACTCCACTTTAATTTTATCCCACTTCCTAGCTATATTTTCAGAAGAAACTTCTATCTTCTCTAATAACATCTGAATCATTTCTAATACCCATTCCTTAAATTCTCTTTTCAACATATAGGTGGGAAAGCACCACTGTCTCATTTTTATTTCATACCCTGCATTTCTATTTTAGTTATTATTGGTGTGTGATCTGTAATATTTATTGGATACATTATCAAAACTTTCAATTAAATGTGTATGGTCCTGTGAAATGCAAGTTCTGTCTAACCTAGCCCAGTTTTTGTATCTTATTAAATAACATAAATTTACTCTGAACTCCTACTACTGAATTCACATCTTCCATGCCAAATGTTTTCATAAATTTCTTCAAAAATCTACCCTCTTTTGTTATATTTTCTCTTCTGGGCCCCCAGACACATCTTCACTGTTGCAAATCAAATTCCAGTCCCCACCTATAAGTAATATTTCCTGCTAAAAACTGATTATTTCTCCCAGAATTTCTTAAGCTCCATTATACCAGTTTTAGGTGGAATATAAATACATGTCAGTGTAATCCTCCTCCCTTGTCAGTAGCCCCTTAGTACTACAAATCTACTGTTATTATCTTTTTTGCCCTTTCTGTCACTGCTGGAGCTCCTCTTACAATTAATATCAGTACTCCTCCTTTCCATTGTCCCAGGTATTCTGCTGAATAACCATTCTGAAAATCTTTCTTTATCAAATTCACATCTTCAGTTCTTTTCAAATATGTCTCCTGTAACATAGCTATTTGCACTCTACATTTTAATATAGTTCACTACTCTTTCTTTTTTGTATATATCTATTAGATCATTAACATTTAAAGATAATATAGAAAGTGTCATTATGTTAAAGTTATTATTCTCACCTTTTAGTTGTAACAGTTTTGTTAAGTATCTAGTTCCAATTTTTGTGTTACAAGCACATAGAAATGTTTGGCAGGTGATCTTGTTTATTGTTGTATCTTTTTCAGCCTATGTCATATCCTACAAAACTCCTAAAAAGCCCTCAAACAAAAAACAAATACACCCCCAATACACCTCTAAAACCTATTAACTTAATACTAACACACAAAACTATGTACATCTTCAAATACTGACGTTGTACCCTCCTAATACAAACTGTCCCAAACTGACAGCCACACTTGGCTTATCCTAAAATTTTGTGCTTCTACTGGTTTTGTCTTATCTTTATTGCTTTCCCAGAATGGGAAA
The DNA here is from genome assembly GCF_019279795.1 of Protopterus annectens. Lineage (NCBI taxonomy): Eukaryota > Metazoa > Chordata > Ceratodontiformes > Protopteridae > Protopterus > Protopterus annectens. The sequence goes on from NC_056727.1 coordinate 860,026,167, forward strand.
ACACTTAAATGCTTCAGAAAACATTATCTTCTAACCACTGAAAGAAATAAGTATTCTGTTTTTATTGTTCTTTATCAGATTGCCTCCATGAAGACATGAGAACCAGATACAGAGTTACTTCTACAACCATGTATTTATTTATTTGCTATAAAAAATCTTTATTACATTCAATGCTCTTTTTTTATTTATTTGCATTCTCTTAAAACTTGTTACTAGATCAAGCCAAAGGCCTTAATCCAGTCATTCCCCTATACAGGAATGAGAAATAGCACATACTTTTTTCTTGTATTATACTCTTTTGACCAGACTGTTATTTATTTATTTTATTTCACTGCAGTGCCTGAACAAGAAGAGACAGAAAAGAAGGAAAAAACACAGAGACACCTGTTTACTTTAGTATCCTCATTACACTTAAAATAACTGATAAAAATGTACTTTATAAAATGTAGATTGTATTATGCACTATAAAAATATTACTGTTAAGAACAAACTTTTGTTTTACTTACAGTTAACTCTCTCCTTCTTCATCGTCTCTCCTACGTGCTGCTTCAAACACTAGTGACATGAAGTAGGGCATATGCTTTAGAGTTCCCTACATGCTTAATAAAATAAAAAAAGTTCAATATTTCTAGGTTTTCTTATTCTGTCATGTTTCACAAATATAATTAATGCTTTGTAGTCCCACATTTAGTTGTCTATTTCAGAGTTGCTGGTTTTATTCCTGTTTATCTCCATCTCCCAAATCCAGTCTCTGTTTCATTTCCAATGTAATCTCGGTTCTTCTAGTCAACTCTTGTGTTTTTTTTCTGTCTGTCAAGCATTTTCTGTTGAAACATTAGAAAAGGTTTAACTGGCACAGGCTTTATGTGTTCTTTACTGCCAGAAAAACAAAAATCAGAATCTCCTTCAGTTTCACAGCTCACTTTTTGTTGAACAAACTTTTGTATTTCCTCCTTAGCATGTTCTGCATCAGAAAATGATTTTGTCCCTCCAGGAAAGAATATTCTGAAGTTAGCAGGGTACAGCAATTTGAATCTCAGGCCTGCTTTTCAACATTCTCTGATTAGTGGAATAAATTTAGTCCTCTTCTTCCTGGTGTAAAATGAGTAATAATTTTCCACAAGCACTCCACCATCTCCCACCTTTAGTACTTTACCCTTCAGCCACAGTTTTGTCAGACTCAGTTTGTTCTGCTGGTAGGACTGCATCTTTAATATTAAAGGTCTAGGTTGCTTTCTCATGGCCAGGTTTGGAGCATATATGTGATATGCCCTTTCTGTTAACAACTCCTGCTGTGGGACACTTTTCCAGTTGCTTATTTGTGCTTTCATAAAATTAATACAGTCTGTTCCTTCCAGCTTCAATCGTACAGCAGAAAATCTCAGGTTTTCCCTACATGCTCTGTCCTCTAATTCTATTATTTTTTAAACGTCTCTTCTTGAGCAGTTTCATATTCAGCCCGCCTTTTCTTCATTTCACCCTCTGATTTTTGCAGTTTTATCATCTAATCTGAATATATGCTTAAAACGTCTTCCATTTTTTTCCATCCTTTTATTTCAATTGATACACTCCATCAGTGTTGTGTTTATTTTAATTATCTCTCTGAGTACATTTGAATCATTTTTCCTCTAGGTTACTGGAAATCATACCTTGCACCAAAGCTGGAATGTTACTGAACAGCTGCAGAACTTTTTCCAGTCAGCACTTTTTCCTCGCCTTTTGTGAGCTGATTTTCTTTCAGCTTCTCTGAATTTCTTTTTTCCTGGCATCCATGCAGTCTAATTCCTGGCCAGTTAGAGCAATGTACCGAATGATACGAGTTTACTGGCTCTCTGTTCTGAGTTTCTGTTTTCACACTGGGAGAGGTGAATATCTAGAGTATTGAACAGATGCTCATCTTTGTTACAGAAATTGGTGAAAAAGACTGGCAAATCACTGGTTTGATTTAAAGTTGCTTTGGATGATATTCTTGGGAGAAAGGTAGGATTTCTTCTCATGGATACTCTGTCTCTACAGAAAATGAAGAAAGGTGGCTTGTATGAAAGGGTTTGCAAATGAAAAATTAATTTAGTGGCTATAATGGCAACTAGACAAAACGTTTTCCAAGATAAATATTTATGTTCTAATAATGCTGTTGCTTCAAAGGGCTTTTGAGTTTAAGACTAAAGCATGATTGTGACATCCCATGGAGGAACTAGATCCCTAATCAAAAGACTCAGCAAGAAGGCTCCCTTGAGAAAAGCTTCAGGGAGTCTAAGAGAAACAATGGAAGTGTCATTTTGATCTAATTCTTATTCTTCTGATATTAAAGCTCATAGAGAGACTTTGCCAGTGAAACAGTTTTATAATATTCCAAAGGAAACTGCTTGAGAGACACAGAAAAGCACAGGAGTTGACTAGAAGAAATGTGGGTATGTTGGAAATGAATCAGAGATTGGAGTTGGGAGATGGAGATCAAGAGGAAAAAAAACAGCAACTCAGAAATTAATGAATAAATGTGGAATTCCAAAACATCAATCACATTTGTGAAATATGGCTGAATAAGAAAAACTGGAAGTACTGGACTTTTTTGACTTTCCTAAACATGTAGGGTACTTCAAAGCATTTGCCCTACTTCATGTCATTAATGTTTAGAAGAGCATTAAAGGGAAGAGGAGGGAAAGAGGTAACTGTAAGTAAAACAATGTTTACTCAACAGTATTTTTATGAAACATTTCACAGCATACACTGCATGGTATACAGTAAAGCATTTTCAAATATTTTTGTGTTATTAGGATACTAAAGTAAACGTGCCCCTTGCTTATTTTTCTTTTTCTTCTTGTTTCCTTTTAAAATAATGTAGGCATTGCAATGCAAAAGGAGAATAAAGCCTGGCCAAAAGCATGTTTAAGATAATAGGCTGTAATATTGGATTGTTGTGATGGGGATGGGGTATAAAGTATACAGATCATGATATAAGTAGAGCTGATATGCTTTTTCCTGCTTTTGCATAGGGGATGACTATATTAAGGCCCTTCGCCTGATGTAACAGCAAGTTTTAAGTGGAAGCAAACAAATAAGAGAACACTAAAATTAATGAAAAAGTTTCCTTTAACAAATAAATGTTCACAGTGTAACATGAGAAGCTGAAGGCAACTATGCATCCGGTGTTTACATTTCTGTGGAGACAAGCTGATAAAAGGGCAGTATCTTTTAAGGCTAAAAGTTAATATTCCCTGAAAGCATTCAAGGTGTTTTCTATATCTTGGAGAGGAATAAATATAAGACAAAAACAGTTAGCACTTACTGTACATATAAGCATAGGCTGTACCATGCAGCTTTGCATAGATGATCTTAATTATAGGACAATTAAAACCTGTGATTGTAGCTGTCAATGTGGGGCAATTGGTCCTATAAGGAGGATCAAACTTGATTATTTGAAGATGTACATAGTTTTGTGTGTTTGTATTAAGTTAATAGGTTATGGACTGTACTGGGGGTATTTGTTCTTTTGCTTGAGGGTTTGCATTAAAACAAAAGTCTTGTAAGGTGTGACATAGGTTCAAATAAACATGACAAGAAACAACTATATAAAAGCTAAACATTAGTGATTGCATGTAACTCAAAATCAGAAAATAGGCATTTACAAAATGTTAAATACAACATATGAGAACAATGATTTCTTATCATAAAGGCAACACTTTCCATATTATCTTGGAACATTAATGGTTTCACAGGTATATACAAAAAAGAATGAATAGTGAGCTATATTATGAAATGCATAGTGCAAATAGTTATACTACAGGAGACACATTTGGAAAGAAATAAGCATGTGAATTTGATGAAAAAAGGATTTGAGGATGGTTATTCAGACAAAAAAAAGGGACAACAGGAAAGGGGAGCATTTATATTAATTGCTAGAGGAGCTCCAACAGTGACAGAAGAAGGAAAAATATAATAGAAGTAGATTTTTGGAACTAAGGGGCTACTGGCAAGGGAGAAAGAATAAGCTGGCAAGTATTTATATTTGACCTAAAACTGCTACAGTGCAGTTTAAGAAAATTCTGGGAGAAATAATCAGCTTTCAGCAGGGTGGTATTAGTTATAGGTGGGGACTGGAATTTGATTTGCAATAATGAAGATATAACTGGGGTGCACAGGAGGGAAAACATAACAAAAGAGGGGAGACTTTTGAATACATTTATGAAAATATTTGCTATGAATGATGTAAATTCAGTAGTAGAAACTCAGGGAGAATTTATACATTATTCCCCAAGGTACAACAACTAGACAAAAATTATATTTCACAGGAACATGTGCATTTATTTGAAAGTTTTGATACACATCCAATAACTATTTCATATCTTGCACCAATAATAACTAAGATAAAAATGCAGGAAGTAAAAATGAGAGTGGAGTTTTAAAAATAGGGTATAAATAAAGAAAAAGAGATATGGTTAAGAAGTAACAAAAGTTATTTAGAGGGACTGACAAAGGTCAAATTACTGAGGAATAAGGGGAATTTCAAAGAACAAGAAGAGGTGAAGCTGCAGAGTGCTAAAGGGAAAATAAAGGACTTCTTGAATAATATGCATGAATTTTTAAAGATTGCTGTTAAACAACTGTTTTTTAAAAAAACTCCAGAGCACAAAAACTTTTAGCACCATATCTCAGACAACAGCTTAGGGATCCCAAATAAAGTAATAACCAGAGATCCTGTACAGGTATTGGAAATATTTTGGAAATTTTATGAAAATCTGTATAAAGCAGAAAAATGTGGAAATCAAGAAAAAGCGCAAATAAAAATATATATAGAAGAATTAAATATGCCATGGTTAGAGGTAGATGGGAATCAATTATTAACAGTTAGGACAGGAGAAGATGAGATAAAAATAGTGCTGTAGAACCAATCTACAGGAAAGTCTCTAAGGGTTTTGCATCCAGGAAAAAAGAAGTCATTGTCTCTCTCTACTCTTTCCTCATTAGGCCACTTATCTAGTACAAAGCCCCATTTGGCATGTACCTCACTAGACACCTGCAACAACTGGAGAGACCGGAAAAGTATCTCACAAACAGGATCCAAGGCCTTAAACCCTTGTTCTACATGGACAGACTCACAAAACTGCAACTATTCTGTCTCATATTGCCTACTTAGAGGCAATCTCTGCTTGACTTACAAAGCCATGTCTGACCCAGCTCTGTTAGAAATGCTACATCTAAAGAAATCCCAATCCCAGAGACTGTCCATGCTATAGAACAGACTTCCCATATATGTCAAACAGAGCATCTCACTGGCCCTCTTCAAGAGAAATCTTGATGAGTGGATGGGAATTAGAAAATTCACCCTGGGGATCACTTCAGTGTCTCTACACGACAGAGGCACTGGGAGCCAAGGTTGGGTGGCACGATGCCAAGGGTAAACCTATGGGCTAGGCTTGTAAAGCCTCCAAGGCCCTTAGCCTAGTACACACCTATGAACCTATGAGTAGATGGTATTCATGTGAAAGTTTGGAAGCTAGGAGAGAAGAAAGTTATGAAGATCTGGCAGGTTTTGTTTAATAGTATTTTAAAAGGAGGGTAAGCACCAATATCCAGGAAGAAAGCTGTGATGGCTATAATACCTAAAGGTGATAGAGATCCATCAGATCCAGCTTCATATAGGCTCATTTTGATTCTAAACCATGACTATAAAGTGTTTATGTTTGTAATGGCTAGAAGAATAGCAAAGGTGTTGCGAAAAGTGACAGATGTGGATCACTGTAATTTTGTGGAGGAGAGGCAAACATTTGATGACATTAATAGAACAACAATGATCCAGAGGGAAGCAGAATGTAAGAAAATATCACTATTGCTAGTGGGTCTTAATGCAGTGAAAGCATTCAATAGAGTGAGTTTGGATTTTATGACAAAAGGAATGGAAGCATTTGCATTCCCTGACATAATAATAAGGTTAAATAGAAGGATATATGAGGGATCACAGGTGAAAATTAAAGTGTGGGAGCATGGGTTCCTCTCTAATAAGTCCTGTCTGATAGAAGAACCAGACAAGGGTATCCTCTTTCGCCTTTGTTATTTGTGTTATATTTAGAACCATTGGCAAAGAAAATAAGTGACTCAGAAATCTAAGAATATAATGGGTATGGTAATCAAGACAAGTTGGCTTCATTTGCAGATGATATTATTTTGTGCTTGAGAAAACCAGAAAAATATATCTCAGTGTTGCGGAACATTCTGAGACACTGTCAAGTCTTTTCGGGATATAAAATTAACAAAGTTAAAACAAAGGCTATAGCTGTAAACTATATACCCAGATAGGAATTGGTTCAGCAATGCCCATATTTATGGTGACATGATAAAATGAACTACTTAGGAGTATGGGTTACAAAAGATTACGTTATGGATGTTAAATATATGTGGGAAGAGACCAAGCAAAAGCTTTTGTCAATGGATATGGATAAGAAGACAGAAGCAGTGCAAATGTTTTAGTCACTTTAGTTTTATATACATGTCAGGTATATTTTTATCAACCACAGGAGAAGTGGTGGACAGCAGCAAATAATTAGCTGAAGGATTTTATTGGGGAGGGATAGAGGGCAAGAGTTCAGTGGGATAAGGTGATTCATCCAATAGAATAAGGTGGGTTGGAATTATCTGATTTCAAGGAATATTTTAGAGCCACTCGGCTAAGGCTCCTATACATAGTACAAGCAGAAAGCTGTAAATCAAAGTGGAAAGGGACAATGATGAAATGGGGGGAAGCTCAAGAACTAAGTACAGAGTGAGATTATGGATGCAGATCTTTAAGAATAACAACAGACATACAGAATATTATATTCATAAAGCAGCAGAAAGCATTCTAAGATTTAAGCCAATATGGGAATAGAGAAAGGAGAGTCTGACGATAGGGATGACTACAATTAAGGGTACAGAGAATAGACACGTGGGGGCAGGAATTACACGGTATTAGGAGTAAATAATTAGAGTGGGAAAAAATAATAAAATGGGAAGAGGCTAGGAATACATTTGGAATGCAGGCTAGAGACTGCCTTCCCTATTAAGCATTGAAATAAAAGTATAGGCAAAAAGAAAGGGAAGGGGAATCATACATGAAAAAACAACATTGATAGGGTTTTTAGTTGAATCTAGAATAAAAGCTGCAGTCGAAAGAAGGGATAATTAGTAGAGCATATAAAATACTACATGATAGTTATAGGAATCAATCAGAGGAGGTTAGAAAAGATTGGGAAGAGAGACTGTATAAGCAATAATCAAAGACACAATGGGGAATACATGTATAGCTCCAAAATAGGCAACAAAGTCTAGAATATTTAGGATTTTTGCTTGGAAGTGTTTTCATAGGTATTTTTATACTCCAAGCAGACTCCAAAGAATTTTTCCTTGGATAGATGGCAAATGTCGGTGTTATAAGGAAGAAAGAGGGAACTGGGAACATATTTTTGGGAGTGTAATGAGTTGGCAGCTTTTAAAATTCCTACTCCATTGCTCTGTCAGGAATACTGGGTGAACAAATTGGTGCAACTAAGGAAATTATTTTTTGATCTGGAATACAGGATCTGAATTGCCTAGATACAGCATGACCTTGCTAAGTTTAATTCTTCTGGGAACAATACATGTACAATAATGTTCTGGAGGTAAGGTTTTAGGGAAGGCATGAACTGAGTGAGCTATGCAATGGTCATGGATTGATAATGTCTGTGCAGAAGATTACATGTGATGTATAATGTTTGTAACTGAGAGTATGTCAATATGGTTTGTTTTCATTTATATAAATGTATGATTGCCTATGTCATAAGTGATAATTCAGTAAAGATGATTAAAACTTATGCATAGGCTTAGAAAGACTGCCATTAAGCAAATGTTTTTTTATGATAACTCCAGAGCACAAAAACTTTTAGCACAATGACTTAGGCAACCAAAATTAGAAAGGGTTGTTGCCAAACTAAGGGAGCCTATAACAAGAAAAATAACCAGAGATCCTGTAGACGTACTAGAGATATTTCAGAAATGTTATAAGAAATTGTAAAAAGCAGAGAAATGTGGAAATCAAGAAAGATCATAAATGGAAATATTTATGGAAAACCTAAGTATGCCAATGTTAGAGGTAGATGAGGCTCAACAAATACAGGTAAGATAGGAGGAGATTAGATAAAAATGATAATGTACAATCTGCAAGAAAGTCCACAGGAATAGATGGTATTCCTGTGGAAATACGGTAGCTAGAAGGTAAGAATGTGTTAAAAATCTGGATGGTGTTGTTTTAAAATATTTTAAAAGGAGGAGAAGCAGCAGCATCCCAGAATAAAGTTGTGTTGGTTGTAATACCTAAAGATGGTAAACAGCCATCTGACCCAGCTTCATATAGGCCCATTTCAATTTAAACCATGAATATAAAGTGTTTATGACTATAATGGCTAAAAGAATGGCAAAGGTGTTGCCAGTAATGATAGATATGGATCAATGTGGTTTTGCAGAGAGTAGGCAAACATTCAACAACATCAACAGAACAGTGATGAACCAGGGGAAATAGAGTGTAAGAAAATACTGCTGTTGTTGGAGGGTCTTGATGCAGAGAAAGCTTTTGACAGAGTAAGCTGGAATTTTATGAGTAAGGCAATGGAAGCATTTTCATTCCCTGTTACAACTGTTTGTTCTTCTTTCGGCTTTTCTCGGTTAGGGGTCGCCACAGTGGAACTCCGGTCCGCTAATTATTGGCAGTAGATTTTTATAGTGCTGAGGTGCCAGCTTGAGGCCCAACCTTCAATGAAGGCGCGCCCATTCTACGCATGCCTTTTGAACGCCACACAACTGCTGGGAGGACATGCAGACTCCACACAGAAGGTGCTCCAGCAGAGAATCGAATGGGAGAACTTCTTGCTGTGAGGCAACAATGCTACCACTGCACCACTGCGGCTTCCATTCCCTGATACAATAATATGGTTAATTAGGAGCATATATGAGTGACTGGAGGCAAAACCTAAAGTGGGAGGGTTCCTTTCTAACATGTTGTGTCTGAAGAGAGGAACCAGGCAGGGGTGTCTCTTCCCCTTTGTTATTTACTTTATATTTAGAGCCATTGACAAAGAAAACATGAGACTCAGAAATTAAAGGATATATTTGCTATAGTAATCAAGAAATGCTGGCTTTATTTGCAGACCCTCACATGAACTGGTCCAGCAATACCCATATTTAAGGGGACACAATAAAATAAAGTATTTAGGTGTATGGATTAAAAATGATTCTGTTACAGCAACTAAGGATATGTGGGAGAAGACTAAACAAAGATAATACAAAAACTGAGAAACTGGAAGCTCTTGTTTATGGATATGTATAGCAAGATACAAGCAGTGAAAATGTTTTTTGTCCCTTTAGTTTTATATACAGGTCAGGTATATTTTTATTGGCCACAGGAGAAGTGGTAGACAATAATTAATAAAGTGGTGAAGAAATGTATCTCGGAAGGGAAGAGGGCAAGGGTCAAGTGGTATAAACTGACCCTTTCAGAACAAGGTGGTTTAGGATTACCTTATTTGAAGGGACATTTTAAAACTACACTGTTAAGGCTCATACACATAACACAAGCAGATAGAAATAAGTTATGTACTCACCGTAACATTCCATATTTACAGTCCATCTTGCCCTTCATTCTTACATATGGGTTCAGAGCCGATCCTCAGCTCCAACTCGGACGATTACAAAGCTCAAAGTCTCTTAGTTGGCTCATGGCAAATTAGGTATCTTATAGTGCACTAGCAAGAATCCCCAGATCTTGTTTGCTGCTGACTATGAGAGTGATAAAAAAGGTTATCCAGAAGGAACAACAACAATGAAAGGTCTCCACCCTACCAAAGACAATACTATCCTGTCTCCAGATCCTCCCAGGATAACTTCTTTATGTTCTGTATTCCTATCTCACCTTCATTCTTACATATGGGACAGTGTCCTTAGCATCTTTTTATCGGGTGGCTCACGGGAATATACTCCTTAGAACCATGGAACCAAAGGAGGCTCTACCCCTGGAGGTCAAATCCAATTTGTAATGAGTAATAAAGGTATGAGGGGTAGCCCAAGTTGCTGCTGCACAAATACTGCCAATCAGAACTCTGGCTTGAAAAGCAGCAGAAGTGGACAGGGATCTTTTGGAATGAGCCTTAATTTTAAATGGAAGGTTCTTTCCATTGAAGGAGTAGATAAAGGAAATACAGCTGGAAATCCAATTAGATAGAGTCACTTTAGAGACTGGTAGACCTATTCTAGCTTCAGAAAAGGAAACGAACAATTGGTCTGATTTTCTAAGTTCCTTAGTTCTATGTAGGCAGAACCGTAACTGTCTGTGAACATCAAGTTGATGAAATTTATATTCTGCACTGCTTGAATGATTAGGAATAATACAGACAGTTCGATATTTTGCTTCAAATTAGCCTGAGAGCAAACTTTAAGATGAAGGAAGGGTTTGTACGAAGGGAAACTGTCTTTATGAAAAATCAAATAAGGAGGTTTGCTTGACAGTGCTTGCAACTCTGATACCATTCTAGCGGATGTGATAGCTACTAGAAAAATGGTCTTCCAAGACAGAAACTTCAATTCACACGAATGTGCGAGCTCAAAAGGCTGGGAAGTAAGTTTGGACAGAATGAAATTTAGATACAAAGGAGATACAGGTTCCTGAAAAGGAGGTCTCAGCAAGGTAGCACCTCTAAGGAAGGTTTTACATAATCTGTGAGCCATCAGATTAGGCTCATGTTGTCCCAAATTAAAATTTGATATCGCTGCCAGTTAAATTCTAATTGTAGCAGCAGCTGATCCCTGATGGAAAAGTTTGGTTAGAAATTCTAATACCAAGGAGATGGATGCTGTTTAAGGATCTACATTTTTCTCTTCTGCCCAGATAGAACATCTTCTCCATTTGTTAGCATATAACTTCCTAGTGGAAGGTTTGTGGGAAGGCATAAGGATATGGGTCACTGCAGGTGAAAAATCATGAAGCCTGACTAGGGATGGAAGTGGAGCAGCCACACTGTCAAGCTGAGGGTGTGGAGGCAGTGGTGAAGGGAGCCTAATGTGTGTCAAGACATCTGGAACTGGGTCCAGAGTCCATGGATCGTCTAGGAGATGAGGCCAGAGAAAGGGGAACAATCCAAAAAGAGACCAGCACTCAGTGGCAGCAGGATAAAATTACATTTATTTGAGGTTGTCAAAATCAACCTACTATTATTGCACAAACCGGTTTCGGCTGTTAAAGCCTTTTTCAATGTGACTTAACAAAAAGCTTAAATTTCAAAAAACCATAATGCATCCTGGTTCATGTTTTATACCCACACCTTAAAGTGGTATTGTCCATTCTCATTTCTCTATACATAGTGCTTATACATTGTGTTATACTGCTGGAATATGAATGAAAATCATTTCTTGAACATAATTAAACGTATAAATCTGCCACATTAACATGCTTATTATTGCTTACTACTTGTAAATGTATTATAATTATATTATAAAGCATGTATTATTGGCATATGTTCATTATACGTTTTTTATATATAAGAGGCCCACATTAATTACACAAGTATTGTGAAAATATTATAACCACTCAAAATGTAATTCTTGTGAAACTAATTTCAACACTTACCCCAAATGAATAATATTTATATAATAAGGGGCAAGAACCCAATAATATGCATATAATTATTATATATTTTCAAAAAGCACATTATTGTTTGTCTTAATTATTAAATATTGAGGGTTATAATCTGACTACTGGGTAAATTGTGGACCAAAATCATATGAAATTTCTGTTACCTGTGGAAATGTATACATATAAATATATCCATATATGTATATATATATTTTTCCTTGTCCCATTATTTGTATTATGTATTGACCTGTTATTATTATATGGTCAATGTATATCAAAAGTTTTAATATTCGACTGCCTGATGATATTATTATAATCTTAGCATTCCTTTTGGGCACCTAAAGACTATCCCTCATGTACTTGATATTCATTTAATCCTGGTTTGAAAAAAGCCCCAAGGGTGGTAATCCACTTTTGTTCCATGTTGTTAAGTTTGGTGTGCCATCCCATCTTGAAATTTCTGTGTGATTGTATTTTGTCTATTATAATAAACTTGAATGAAGCTCCTGTGTGTTGTTGAGTGTGTTTATATAAAGCGTTGGTTATTCTCCTATTTCTAATTGAACGAAGGTGTTCGCTAATTCTGATTCTAATAGGCCTGGAGGTCTGCCCTACATAGAAAGCTGAACAAGAACATTGGGCCAAATATATCACCCAATCTGAACTGCAGTTGCCAAAAGTTGTTATATTGAATATCTTAGGTGTGTTTTTACTAGTAAATTCCTTAGTTTTCCAAATGTGTTGGCATAAACTGCAGTGTCCACAGGGGTAACAACCAACTAAAGCATCAATAACAAGCATTCAAACAAGTCAGCTTTGGTGGTCTATAACTATATTTTTTAGGAGGCATAACCTTTATGTCCAGCTATCTGTCTATTTAAGTCAGGGGTGTTTGGATGTATGTTTTAACAAAGGGTTAAAACTTTACTGGCAAACAGTGCTTTTTCATTCTATAATAAGCAGCTAACACAAGGTAGTTCTTGGGATTTATAACTTTATTTTTAAAAGGTATTAATCTAGATGTGGAGATATTCAAACAGTAACAAGGAATTAGTGGATTGAAGAAAATTCAAAGACTGTTTAATTTTTATTTTAATTTTTCCTGGCCTTAATATAACAAGTTTTGAATTTTTTTGGATGGCATGTTTGAAACGGAACCAGTGGGAGTCCATTTTGTATATTATAAGTGATGCAACATATATAGTTCTGAGGACCTTACATTAATGTTGGCTTATAGTTAACTAAATTTACAAGTATATTAAACCAGCATATTGAACACTATATAGGCATATTACGTCAACAAGGTTCACATAATTTTCATGATCTATACTTAACATTTAGACCAAAATAATTAGTTTAAAACTGTTGTTAACCTGACCAGAAATATATAATTGGGTGAATTTATTTAGAAAAATTTTTTTCTTTCTTACTTAGACATTGACAAGTAAACCCTGACACAAAAGGGTACTAGTTGATGGGGCTCTTTACAACAAACAAATGTACAGAAATACCCTTACGGTGGCAAATACAATAAGTTATTTTTGAGATAACAAATCGTTTTAGTTCCACTGATTGTAAGGGCATCAGGATCTACAATAAAATAATTCTTGAAATATATCCTTACGGTGGATGCTCAGACAGAGTAATTTATTCAGCCCTATAGGGCTAAATTCCACCTATAGTAAGGAAATTTGATATAAACAATTTTTTCCATATTGTGGATGGTTTTGAGCTCAATTTCTATACATATTGTGAAACTTGGACCAAATAATAGGAAAAATAAATACAAAATTCATAATATATTCTGGTCGGATTGAATAACAATAAATATATATATTAACAAGATATACAAATAACTATCAGACTTTAGAATATAATAAGGTATATCAATACATATATTGTTCTTTTAATTAGAGACAATAACTAAAGCTGACTATGAATATGGATCTAAATGATATCCTAAAAGGCCTGTCGGCTGATAAGGACAATTTAGAGATTTTCGGGCTTAACACAGGTCAAGCTCCAATGACTGACAGTAATGTTATTTCTAAAGAAAAATGCACACATGTTTTTTCTAAGTTACAATGACAAATGAAAGCCCTCAGAACGAATATATGGCATCAGAAGTCATTTAAAGCATACAAAATTAAAGATAGCACACCAAGAGGACTCCGTATTAAGTTACAACCTTTAGTTTCAAACATTGATAAAGAATTAAGGCAGGAATGGGCCATAGCCCAACATCAAGCATCGATGTTATTTGTGGAATGTCTCACCAAATATTATGATAGAAACATCCAGATCCTTATTCAAGAATTACAGACAACTTGTTTAGAAGCCGAAACTTTTTCCGACACGAGTTATTATCAGGACCAGTTATCCCAATTAGCTAAAGAATTAAATAATATAGAAACAGACCTCAAGAAAAGAAAATTACATAAATTCCACCATGACTTAGGGGATTATGAACAGGGTATACCCTTTGTTACTACCAAGAATGTGAGATTTAATGAAGGCACATACAGACCACCCAGGGGTAGGAAAAGACCAAGACCCATTTTAAAAAAACATGAAAGCAGAAATCAGTTCACTACGGATGATGATTTTTCATCCACTACGGAAGGTGATGCTTCCTCCAACCAGGCATCCCCAGTGGCCAAAAGAAAGCAGTCCCCCCCTTTAGGGGAAATAAACGTAGAGCAGGCAGGAAGCATAGGCATGGGTGCAGAAATGGTGACAACCAACTTACAAACACTTTTGAAAAAAATAACGACACAGTAAAGAATGTATTGAATATTTCATCAGTGACACTTACAGAAACTCAATATAAAGTGTTAAATAAAGGACTCAATTTTGTACCCACTACACCTGTGTCTGAACATTTATTGGATGACATCAATAATTTTTGTAGAACACTTAATTTAAAGTTATTCTTTTCAGATGCAACCAATTCTCAAAGATCTATTGGTTTCAGGTTTGGAAAATCTTCATTTATGCCACCAATGGACAAACATGTCCATATTCAAGGAGTGTGTTCTGAAAGATTTACATTTTTCTAAAAATATGGATAGTACTCGTAGTAATCTTAACCAACAAGAACGTGAGGCTCTTAGGCAATTACAACAAAACAAAAATATTGTGATTACAAATGCAGACAAAGGTGGGGGTATTGTGGTGATGGACTACACAAAATATAAGGCAGAAGCTATGAAACAGCTATCTCAAACTCAGTTTTATATCAAGATGGTAGCGGATCCAACTCCAAATTTCAAAACAGAAATAGATTCATTCATAGATTTAGCCGTGGAAGAAGAAATTATCACTTTACAAGTGGCCAACCAACTTAAAGTTTCAGAACCAATGCCGCAATACCTTTACTTAATACCTAAGACACATAAAGATCTTAATAACCCACCAGGCAGACCGATAGTGTCAGGTCGTGGGTCTTTAACTGAGCCTTTATCTGCTTTTTTGACTGAGTATCTCAAACCATTATTGCCTATGATTAGATCACGCATCCAGGACACAACACAATTCCTGAACATTATTGAAGATTCTCAACTGGAGGAAGACTGGCTATTATGCACATTAGATGTAACATCTTTATATACTAGTATCCCACATAAAGCAGGCATTTTGGCTGTTACATATTGGTTAAAAGAATCAAAATTATATTCCACAGGATTTAACAACTTTCTGATCAAACTAACTGAGTTTGTATTACAATAAAACATCTTCTATTTTGAAGGTAACCCCTTTTGGCAAATCAAGGGGACAGCTATGGGGGCTTCTTTTGCCCCGATTTATGCCGATCTTTTTATGGGATATTATGAATTCAACTTCATATATGATTCTCAGCGGAACATTTACATGGAATATATGGACATATGGCGAAGGTACTTGGACGATTGTTGGTTAGTGTGGCGTGGGAGCAAGGATGTATTATTTAAATTTGTGGAATATCTCAACAACAATCCATTTGATATAGAATTCACAGTCAATATTGGATATAATTAAATTGTATTTTTGGATGTGTCGGTTAACAGATTACCGGACCATACCTTAGCAACAACAATACACAGAAAGTTTCCACAATATAATACGATTCTCCATGCAACAAGTTCTCATCCCCGTCACATTATCAATAACATTCCCAAATCACAATATATGCGCCTGAAAAGGATTTGTTCAACTCCAACAGAATATTCCAGTCAAACAGCAGAATTAACAACTAGATTTGTGGATAGAGGATATAACCCTAATCAGCTAAACAAAACAGCTGCACAAATAGGAACAAAAAGTAGAGAAGATCTTCTCCAATATAACAGATCTACAGAAGGTTCCAAGCAGGATAGCCAACCGATCAGATTAGTCACTACGTATGGCAATAACACAATTTGGTTCAGACAAATAGTCAACAAACATTGGAACATATTACAGTCAAACCCATTTCTTTTTGATATTCTTCCTGATACCTGCTCTTTTTCCTATCGCAGAGGATGCACAATCCAGTCCAATTTAACACATTATAAAAGATATACACCAGGAATTAAACATCAAACCACATTGTTTGGGGATGCTTTAGTTGGTTGTTACCCCTGTGGACACTGCAGTTTATGCCAACACATTTGGAAAACTAAGGAATTTACTAGTAAAAACACACCTAAGATATTCAATATAACAACTTTTGGCAACTGCAGTTCAGATTGGGTGATATATTTGGCCCAATGTTCTTGTTCAGCTTTCTATGTAGGGCAGACCTCCAGGCCTATTAGAATCAGAATTAGCGAACACCTTAGTTCAATTAGAAATAGGAGAATAACCAACGCTTTATATAAACACACTCAACAACACACAGGAGCTTCATTCAAGTTTATTATAATAGACAAAATACAATCACACAGAAATTTCAAGATGGGATGGCACACCAAACTTAACAACATGGAACAAAAGTGGATTACCACCTTTGGGGCTTTTTTCAAACCAGGATTAAATGAATATCAAGTACATGAGGGATAGTCTTTAGGTGCCCAAAAGGAATGCTAAGATTATAATAATATCATCAGGCAGTCGAATATTAAAACTTTTGATATACATAGACCATATAATAATAACAGGTCAATACATAATACAAATAATGGGACAAGGAAAAATATATATATACATATATGGATATATTTATATGTATACATTTCCACAGGTAACAGAAATTTCATATGATTTTGGTCCACAATTTACCCAGTAGTCAGATTATAACCCTCAATATTTAATAATTAAGACAAACAATAATGTGCTTTTTGAAAATATATAATAATTATATGCATATTATTGGGTTATTGCCCCTTATTATATAAATATTATTCATTTGGGGTTAGTGTTGAAATTAGTTTCACAAGAATTACATTTTGAGTGGTTATAATATTTTCACAATACTTGTGTAATTAATGTGGGCCTCATATATAAAAAATGTATAATGAACATATGCCAATAATACATGCTTTATAATATAATTATAATACATTTACAAGTAGTAAGCAATAATAAGCATGTTAATGTGGCAGATTTATACGTTTAATTATGTTCAAGAAATGATTTTCATTCATATTCCAACATTATAACACAATGTATAAGCACTATGTATAGAGAAATGAGAATGGACAATACCACTTTAAGGTGTGGGTATAAAACATGAACCAGGATGCATTATGGTTTTTTGAAATTTAAGCTTTTTGTTAAGTCACATTGAAAAAGGCTTTAACAGCCGAAACCGGTTTGACAACCTCAAATAAATGTAATTTTATCCTGCTGCCACTGAGTGCTGGTCTCTTTTTGGATTGTTTATTCTTGGTTTGGACCGTGTACCAACAGTCCTACGTGTGTGCCTTGAGGTGCCCGAGAAAGGGGAACCAAATCTGACAAGGCCAGTAAGGAGTGATCAAAATCATTTTGCTTCCCAAGAACTTTGCTTTCTGGATCACTTTCGATATGAGCAGAAATGGGGGAAATGCATAAAGAAGTCTCGGAGGCCAATTGTGGACAAGTGCATCTCTCTGTGACTCCCCCAGAGGGGGCATAATGGAGAAGTAGCTGCTGCATTTGGCATTCATCGGGCTGGCAAAAAGATTGCAGCAAGGCTGTCCCCATTTGCAGAAATCTGTTCCACTACTTTCTGATTCAGAGACAACTCATGAGGCATCAAGATTGCCCTGCTGAGCTTGTTGGCTATCACATTGGTTGTCCCCAGGATATGCATTGCTACTAGAAATCACTGGGAAGATCTCGCCCACTGCCAAACATCAAGAGCCTCTCGACAACGAGGGTAAGATCTGGTTCCTCCTTGCTGTTTAGATACCATACCACTGACATATTGTCTGATTGGATTGCTATCGTTCCCTAAAGGAAGAAAGTGTTGACGTGCTTGCAATGCTAGAAGCACTTCTCTCATCTCTAGTACACTGATATGCAAGTGAGCCTCATGATCTTGCCATTTTCCTTGGACAGTCCTGCCTAGATAATGCCCCCCCCCAATCTGGGAGGAATCCGTGGTCACAGTAGCAATGGATTGGTGAGGGAGGAAGGGTGTTCCTGTCTTCAGCTGATCGGGCTGAATCCACCAACGAAGGTCCTTTTTGCAAGACTCTGTTATGAGAATATGATGAGATAGAGGCAGTTGTTGAAGAGACCACTGGGAAAAAAGTAGCCATTGAAGAATTTGCATATGCAATCTGGCTAGTGGAACTAGATTTATGGTAGAAGCCATGGTCCCTGAGAGTTTCAGCACTGTCTTTGCCTTGACGTTTTGTAAAGGAAGTAAGCTGTATATCTGTTGGATGAGATTTTGAATTCTGTCTGCAGGGAGATGAGCTATCATGGTGACTGTGTCCATTTCTGCGCCTATAAAAGTCACACATTGAGAGGGCGACAAGACAGACTTTTCCCAATTTATCGTAATTCCTAGCTGGGTACAGAACTAGATGGTTGAATCCCTGGCTTGTAAGAGTAGGTGCCTGGTGGTGGCGGTCAGGAGCCACTTGTCCAGGTAGGGAAACACTTGGAATCCACAAAGTCTCAAGTGAGCTGTCACTACCTCCATGCATCTGGTGAACACCCTGGGGGCTGTGGTGAGACCAAAGGGCAGAGCACGAAATTGGTAATGACTGTCTCCCAGCTGGAAGCATAGATGACTCCTCGATGCTCTGTCCATTTTTATTTGGTAGCACACATCTTGGAGGTCTATGGAGCACATCCAATTGTCTTTCCCTAATAAAGGGAGTATAGACTGCAGGGTTACCATTTGGAACTTGGACTTCTTTACAGATTCATTTAGTTTGCTGAGGCCCAAAATGGGTCTCCATTCCCCTGTTCATTTTGGCACTAAAAAGAATCTGGAGTAAGTTCCAAATCCTATCTGGTCTGCGGGGACAGTTTGGATGAATCTCTTTGAAAGCAACTTTTGAACTTCTATAGTTGCTTGATCCCTGTGATTGGGTGGAACATCTGGGATATTCTTGGGGGTGTGGGGTGGAATAAAGAAAGGTATGGAGTATCCTCTGGTGATTATTCTTTGTACCCACTTGTCTTGGGTGATATTGAGCCAGGCTTCTGGATACAAAGATAAGTGACCCCTGACTGGCTCCAGAGAAGCACAGCCAGGCCCCACAACAGGAGCGCTGATAGGGACGGCCACGAAAAGAATCACGGCCACTCTGGTTTTGCAGATGCCCCTCTAGGGTGATGTCTACCATTAGCTCCTCCTCCCCTGCCTCTGAAGGAGGAATCACCCTGTGCATCCGGGAAAAATCACTGGGACTTCTTGAACCACATTTTCCCACCTCTCTGACCCTTGGGATATGGTCTAGAAGGGACGGTAAAATGTACTCCAATGGCAGAGAGAGTTTTCCCTTCCTGTTCACACCTGGTGAGTGTATCTTTTACGTTTGGGCCAAACAAAGAGGAACTGTTGAAGGGGATGTTGGTAGAAGTAGATTTGAAGGGCTCCGCAAAATTACATAAATACATCCAGGAGTGTCTCCTAAGGGAAACTCCTGAACCCGCTGCCCTACTCACTCCGTCGCTGCATAGGAGATCAGCCTCATGGAAGAGTTAACAATGGAGTTTAAGATGGACAACTGAGCAATAGCTTTCTCAGGGACTCCTTCAGTTGATGTACCTTGGAGAGTATCTCCTAGCTCCTTTAGGAGATCTCTCTGAAGCCTAGTAAAATGTGTGAGGTAGTTCAGCGATCTGAGAGTACAAGCCGCTGAAGAGAAGATACTCTTCCCATATCTATCCATCGTTCAAGACTCCTTGTTCGGTGGATGGACAGATGTAGAAGTCTCCGCTAGTTCCTTCTTAGTGACTGCCGCCGCCACCATGACATCTACAGGTACACCCTTGGTCAAGAACTCTCTCTTTGCAGGCTGAGAGAAATTTGTTGAGTCTTCTGGGGACTGGTTCCATGGCATCAGGAGTTTCCCACACCTTTCGACTAACTAGGTCCAGGACTTCATCAAAAGGTGGAGACACCCAAGAGGCTAAAGGTTGAGACCCAAAAGCCTTCAGGTACACTGACTCCTCATCAGAAGGGGTGACAGTGGGCCAGCCGCATCTCTAAGATATCTACAAAGGAGATATCATCAAAGGACAATCTGGTCAGTGTCTGAGGTGATGGAATCATCCGAGGAGTCTACATGCTTCCTCTTGCATGTCCTCTTCTGAGGGGGCTCCTCAGAAGGGTATTCTGGGGAGGTCTCAGAAGACTGGGGGCCACCCAATGGGGGCTCCTGAGGCTGTGGGTCTCTGCTATCAAGAGAGAGAGAGATGGTGCTGAGACAGAGGTCAGTGCTTGAGGGGGAAGAGTATCAGTACCCTTGTGCGGAGCTGACGACTGGGACAGCATGCTCATCATCTTGAATGCAGATTGCTCCAGCTCTGAAGACAGCCCCAGTTCCGAGGAAATGGAGGTAGCCCTCAGCTCCAAAGCGATCGGCTCAGAGATGGATGTAGGGTCCGAGTTCAACCTAGCCAATGCACCGAGAGGTAGACTCGGCACCAAAGAGGTTTGTGTCCAAGTGTCCCTGTCGGGGCTGACTGGTGAGCTTCAGCTCCTAGACACCAAGGATGGTGCCGAAGGTGTTGGAGTGGAACTCGGCTCCGAGCCAGCCACAAGGAGAGCTGGAACCGAGGGTTCCACAACAAGCAGCACCGAAATCTCCGGCTCTGATGGACTAACATGACTCAGAGGAGGAACCACAACACGGAGAATGGTCTTAGATGGCTCCGGAACTGACTAGGCCAAGCCAGAAACAATTTGTGTAAAGCAGACGACTTCAAAGGTCTAAGCACAACTCTCTCTACATCCTCTTCTAAAAGGCTCTTGGAGGATCTGGATGACAGGGTAGGCGACCTAGAGCTCTGTAAAATGGGAGATCATAAAGTTGGGGGAGACCGGCAATAGCTCTCTGGATTGACTCCGATGCAATTTCTCAGTAGTTGGCTCCGAAAGACTTGGGGCCAACACTGCAGTGTCAACATCGATAACTTCGACCGGCTCCGAGGATAGTGGAGCTGAAGAGGTAGAAGGCTTATCCAATTTTAAAGTTTTCTGAGGAGGTTCAGACAAAATAGTCAGTGCAGAAGAATGTCTCTTGGCTGACTTGACCTTCTCTTTCTTTGATGAGTGAGACTTGGAGGATGAAGAAGAGCTGGCTAAGTCCTCCTTGAAGGAAGGCTTAAGGACACCTTTCTTTATTAATTTGTTCTTTCTTTCTTGGAGAACTCTGGAGCTGAATTAGTGACAGAAAGAACAAGTTTCCTGTAGGTGAATGTCTCCAGGGCAGTAAATGCAATTACTGTGCTCATCAGTAATAGACATTTTTTGGAGAACTTAAGGCACTTTTTAAAACCTGAAGGTTTATGATCTTTGGATTCCTTTGACATGTCTATAAAAGGAAGTTCTATGAAACAGAAGAGAGGACAAGGTCCTCTAACTTAAATGGGCTTCGCCCGTTAAAAAAGCTACACACAGAAATACAACTGAGGACTAGGTCCTCTAACTTAAACAAGCCTAGACCCGCTAAACTAACTCACACACTGAGGAGAAACAACAGAGGACTATGTTCTCTAACTTAAATGGACCTAGCTGTGGAAACGTTAAACACTAAGTCAGAAAATACCACAAATAGTAAATCTTAAACAGCAGGCAAACACTAGTCAATAATAGTAAATTTATTTATTTATTTATCATTTGTTGACCAGGAAAGTCCGACTAGGTTCCACAGAGCCTGTTTTCAGCGGAAGCCCGGGGAGAAATGTTCCAGATGCATGTCTTTGGAATGTGGGAGGAAACTGGAGTACCCGGAGGAAACCCACGCGAACACAGGGAGAACATGCAAACTCCACACAGAAGGCACCCCAGCCGAGAATCGAACCGGAGAACCTCTTGCTGTGAGGTGACAACGTTAACCGCTGCACCACTGTGCCACCCAATGATAATTCTAAATGACACTGCACACAATATGCTATACTATTGAAAACTAGGAAAAAACAAGGTCCTAACCTAAATGCAGACCTACATTAATAGGAACTATGTAAAAAAATAGCACACAGAAGGATACCACACAGAGAACAAAAACAGGCCTAGAACGGCCAACAAGTTCTCAACACTAACTATGTAAATTTAGCAAAACACACTACTATTTACTATCTATGAAAAACTATTACTAAGACTAAGTAAACTAAGCTATCATATGTGAAGAAATATCAATAAAACTACAATACTAATGAAAAATATTCAACTTAGCCATGGCCAAGCAAGAAGCACTTATGAACTTGTAGATGCAGCAAACGAGATCTGGGGATTCTTACTAGTGCACTATGGGATACCTACCTTGCCCTGAGCCAACTAAGAGACTTTGAGCTTTGTAATCAGCCGAGGATCGGCTCCGAATCCATATGTAAGAATGAAGGCAAGATAGGACTACAGAACATCTAGAATTAAAAGTGAAAAGAGATGATGATGAAAAGGGGGAAATTCAAGAAATATGAAGAGAGTGGGATTTTGGATGCAGATCCTAAACAGAAGAATGGTGAAAGAAGATTTTGCTGATGGGGATGACTACAACTGGAGGTACAAAGAATAGGCAAGAGGGGGATGGAATTTATTGGACAAAACTAGCAAAGAGACCAAGGTATTAAGAGCACATAACCAAAGAGGGAATGGTAATATAATGGGAAGAGGTCAAGAAGTCATTTTAACTGCAGCCTAGAAATTGCCTTCCCTATCAAGGATTGATATCAGAATACAGGCAATGAAGTTAGAACATTAACTGCTGTTAAAATAGATACTTGGTTGGCCATGTAAAATACTGCAAGATAACTATAGGAATCAATCAGAAGCTGTTATAAAAGTTTGGGAAGAAAGTTTGGATAAGTGAATCACAAAGAAGCAATAGAAGGACATATGTATGGTTCCCAAGTATGCAAGAAAATCTAGAAGATTTAGGACTTTTGCTTGGAAGTGTTTGCATACATATTGCTATACCCTAAGCAAACTTCGAAGAATTTCCTAAATGTAGATGGCAAATGTTGGAGGTGTGATGGGGAAGAAAGGGGTATCTTTCAATATATGTTTCGGGACTGTAATCAGTTGGCAGACATCATAAAAATTCCCCTACAGAGTACTCTGTCAGAAAGACTCGGTGAGCAAATGGATGCAACTAAGCGAATCATTTTTTTTTTTTGAGCTGGGATACAAAATCTGAATTGTCTAGACATAGTATGACCTTGCTAAGTTTAATTCTGGTGGCTGCCAAAAATGCAATCACTAGAAAATGGAAATCAAACTCTAAACCAACTGTACCTGAATTACTGAATGTTGTAACAAACACAAAACTACTAGTAGTGAGATCTTTAGAAAAAGGCAGGAGCAAACTACTCAGAAAAAAATGGAAAATGTAGGAACAATGCATGCAGAATGTTTTGGAGCAGGAGTGAGATTTAAGTAAAGCCAGGAATTGTGCAATTTATATAATGCTGGATTGATGATAGTCATTCTAAAACATTTGTGATGCATACTGTTTTTAACTAGAAACATGACACCATGAATCATTTTCTTTTATATAGATGTATGTTTTCCTATGGCTTAAATGATAATTCAGTTATCAAGGTGTTAAAATATATTTTGTTATGGTGAATATCCAAACTTTTGTTATCTGATATCTACTGGTGTTGGCTGAAGGAATATGCTCTAGGATATCCTTCCATTGTTTTTCACACATATTATAACAGAAGAAAGTTTTAATAGAAAGCCATTTGCTAAGTAATTGTTTAGTAACTTTTTTTCTGACCCTATAACTGAAAAGTAATCTTTTTTCTGTAATAAGACAAGGATACTAATGACAGTGTAAGACAGACAGCTGGGTTAGGTGGAGATGGTGGTCCAATCAATCCCATTTAGACTAATTTTGTGAAATCCAGATTCAGGCAGAATGGCACCAGTAGCACAGGCATCAGTAGAGCTAGTGCCTGTGGAAAAGAATCATTGAACCAGCATCTGTCTATAAGGCACCAGGGAAGCAAACACTTACATATTGATGTCAGTTAAGACCAGCAATGGTCTTGCTAAGGTCTGACACTCTAATAAGTTACTGCTTCCAGCTGTTTTTTACACTCCTGATAAGTGTAGGAAAAAAAAAAGTGGAAAACATTAAAAGTGCCCTTGGGGTAGGTAGAGGAACAGTTTGAAAACAGATTTAACTTAGTAAATGCAGCCTCTTCAATATGGAGTCTGAGGTTCGGTAATAGTCAAGGTAGGGAGTTTTGCCATGGCCTTCATCTTTTGTTAAATTATGCTTTAGAAGTGTTCACATTTCTATTGAGGATTGGGGTTGCTGTTGTTTGTCACTGTCCATTTCTTTCCATGTATATTTTCTTTCTTGTGAGATAATTCAGAACTAGAAGTAGAAGGTTCTTGCTCTAAATGATGAACCCTCCATGAAAAAGGTAGATTTGTACTACTTTGCTCTGGTAACTTCTAGAGACAAGCTAAATCACTTGCAGAGTGAACACCTCTGGGTGCCATGCAAACTACTCAAGTAAATGAAACATCTGTGGTGGTTGCCTGCAGAGGTAGCTATTTTGTCAAAAGGGTGAAAAGAAGATGGCCTGCATGAGACTTTAACAATGCATACAAAAGAATTGCTGAAATGAATGACAATCAGAATGACAATGCGAATAGTTTAGAATAAGATCAGAATAACTTCAACCTAGCACTTGAGAAATAGGTCAAGTTGTTGAATAAAAATAAAGACCTAACATAAGTCAGTTTTACTCAAAGCAGCTTGAGCCCATTAGGTATATAACCAAACTATTTAGACTTGGAAAAGAAAGCACAGTTTGATCACTGCTGCAATATCCTAAACCATATGGATTATATCCCACAAAGGATATAAAAACTGTACAGCTTCCAAAGCTACGGGGCATCTTCCACACCCAAACCATTAGAAACTTAGAATTGAGCTGATTAAAAGACAGGTTGAATGCTAAGCCCTTCAGAACTTTCATGTCAACTAAGAGATAGAGGCTAAGCCTTAGAGCACATTGCTAGGAAAAACAAAAAATAAATGTCCATACCCTGGCATGAAAAACACACCAAAAAGCAAGGGTGTTGGAGGGAGTGGTTACTGCAGCAGTGATCATTTGAACATCTACTGCTATGGTAAGTTTATTTACACTAGTGTACTATGTTCATCATACTGATCAATGCTGAAGTAGCCTAAGCTATAAGGGTAGATTACCATAGCTTAGAATATCTCAAAGGTGAAAGGGAAAGGGTCCAGGAACCACTCCAATATAGTCCTAGCAAAGCCTGAACTAGACCTGAAGAAGGAATCTAGCATGTAGTGCTTTGTAAAAGTATATACAGAGGACCACATTGCTACTTGTAGAATATGTCTAGAGTCCAACCCTTTCTAAAAACCCATAGTTTAAGCCAAGATCCAGGTAGAGTGTACCTTGAGCCTACCTGGAATAGAATTGCTGGGGATTAATAACAAAAGGTAATAGCCTGAGATAACCACTTGGAAATAGTTTGTTTTGACACAGGTTGTCCTTTCTTACCTTCACAATGAATGAACAACTGATCAGAAGTTCTGAAAGATTTTGTTCTGCCAAGACAGTACCAGAGTTGCCTGTGGGCATCCAAGGTATGGAGTATTCTTTCTCTCTCACTTTTGGGTTTAGTAATGAACACAAGGAGATGGATAGATGGAATTAAACTCTGATACCTCTTTAGGTATAAAAGGATTAGTTGAACCATTTACAGGTTGCATGTGTCCATTAGAGACATAGGTGCCAAACCAGGGATGAATTTCCAGTTTCCCATCCAATTGTCCAAGTTGCACTTGAATTGAGTTAGGGAAGAACTCTGCTTCACATGGATGGGGAGCCTGTACATAGGCGGGGTAGTCTCTGGGATGCATACCTATCTCTCCAGCAAGTCCTATTTATATCAAAGGTAAGGTTTAAGTCTTTAGAATGGGTAATTCTGGTGCTGTTTGTTTTGTGGATATGCAGGAGGTCTATCAGAGTAGGGTCTGACAATGCCCTATATGCCAGACACAGATTTTCCCTCAAAAGCCTCTAGGAGACAGAGTAGAGGGATAAAGCCTTGAGGCAGTCTGTATAAGATATTTTACCTACACCGTGTATTCTTTTATTGAGGAACCTCTGTGAATGTTCCAGTTGTTAGACAAGCCTGGTTAGGTACATACCAGAGGGGGCATTGTACTCAATGATAGGTCTGATGAATGCTGAAAACAGTGGAACAATGACTTTCTTGGACTTAGATGTCATACCTTTGTTTATAAGTTGCGCAACATAGAATGATTGGGTCTATATTACGTCACCTAAATCGAATTCTAGTGAACATCTATTCAGCAACACCTAATCAGCGAAAATCGTGAAATAGCGAATTCACTAAGGGCAAAGACATAGCTGGCCAACGGCAGAACTTTGCCCTTTTCTCCACTTTAGTGTGATCTTAGAGCTGGTATATATAATGGGGGGGGGGGACGAAGTTTCCCACAATTGGTGGGTTCGATTCACGAAGATGTTAGTCTGTTGTTCTTTGGGCAAGTATTTCCTTGCCATTAGTAAATTCAGTGAATCGCTGATGTGACTTTCGTTGATTAGGTGTCACTGAATAGGTGTTCATAGGAATTTGATTTTGTCTAAGTAATATAAAGCTGAATGATTTCCTCACCCCTGTAGACACATAATGGTCAAAGGCTAGATTACTATCTATGTATGCCCCTAAGTCCCTGACTACTGGGTCAACTCTAAGGGGTGTGTTGTCAATATGAAAGTTACCAGGGATGGATGACTTCCCAAAGGATACTATTATGCATTTTTTGGCATTTAGTTTTAGTCCATGGCTCTGACACCAATTGGTTGTGTGTGTCAGCCCCTCCTGGAGAACATTTGTGTCAGTGTGAGATTCAATAACAGCTCCTAATTTGCAATCATCTGCAACTTTAGTCAGTCATGGACCACTGGCATTAACCTTGACTTCTGAGTAGTAAATGCCAAAAAGGAGCGGTCCAAGGGCTGATCCCTGAGGGACTCCACTTGTGACTGACTTATTGTAGAGGTGGACTCCCAATTCTAACTTCCTGGGTCTTGTCTGTGAGCCAGTTAGCTATCCACTGGGTGACATATGGGTTTGTACCTAACCTCTTGAGTTTGTCAATAATGCCTGAGTGAAGTATTCTGTCAAATGCTTTGGCCAAGTCAAGGTAGGCAGTGTGAAAGATTTTACCCTCATCCACTGCTTTGGTGACCTTCTCAAAAAAGTCCACCAGGTTGAGTAGGCACGATCAGCCCTTGATGAAACCAATCTGGGTTGGGTACATTGTCTGGAGGTTTACTACATCTCTAGTAATCATCTCCATGAGAATTTTTCCATGGCTTTACATATAAGACTAGTGAGACTTATGGGTCTACAGTTTCCAGGGTCTGCAGACCCATAAGTTTCACTTGTCTTATATGTACTAACTTCTCTAATATAAAAGTAAGATCCAAAGGAAGAGTTACCAGTTTTCTTGGATGTCTCTTATGTAATAACCCATTCAAAAATATTTTGACATGAGAATGCATTGGGGGATCCATGGGCATGCATACTGAAATGGCAGACAAAAGACAGGGCATTGTAAAGTAACACACACAAATATTGCAAAACCAGACAAACACTAGTCCTGAATGTGTGCTGGTTATTTTGTGGGCACCAACTAGAAAACGTCTGCCTAAAAGGTATGAAGACCTTATAATCCAGGCAGTCAGCTGAAGTTGTTTTGGCTTAGGATGTATCAAACAGCCATGTCCTTGGCTGCTGAGTATATCCAGTCTCTGAGGACGCTTATGGTAATTGCCCCTGTCCATTTCCAAAAGAAGAGAGAACCACAGTTGCTTGGGCCAGAAGGGTGTCTCCACAGTAGTCTTGGGGGAATTCCTTCTGAATCTTCAGCGGTACCCTGGATATCAGCAGAAAGAGTGGAAAGGTGTACAGGAACTTTTTTGTTCAAGGAAACAAAAAGGCATCTAGTTTCCAGGCCTTCTTGCATGGAGTCCTGTAGCCGAATTTTGCTGGTTGATTGTTCAGAGACAAGGCAAAAATGTCTATTTGATGAACTCTCCACTGATGGATAAAATCTGATAAGATCCCCGATCTAGTTTCCATTTATGCCTTTGTCCTGCTCAGTCTGTCTGTCACATATTTTACTCTGACAGAATATAGGATGCATGTAGATTGAGAGTGTGCTGTAAAGTTATATCCATGCTAACGCGACTAGACTGCATAGGTGGTAAGATCTGGGTCCCCCTTGCTTGTTTTAGTACCACATCACTGTGGTATTATCTACAACTACCTGAACAGCCCTGAGGACCAAAGGCAATTCAGAGAACTGACTACTATGATGAGAGCAAGAATCTCCTTTACATTTACATGCTTTGGTCTGTCTTTCGTTGTCCCAGATACTTTGCACTTTTATCCCCCTAATACAGCTCCGCAGGCAAAGTCCACTGCATCTATGGTGACTGACTGCTTTGGAACAGGAGAGGGTGAAAGAGGAGACCTGGATTCTAAGATATTTAATGTCTCTACCAAATGATTCCTCTTCTCAGAAATCTCAGTACTGGAATTTGAAACGATAATGGGTGTTGGTACTGGGACCAAAGAGATTTCAGATACCACTGTATCTTCTTCATGCGGAGCCCTGCCAGAGATATGATGAGAATCATAGATATCATGAAACCCACAGTCCTGAGGTATTCCCTTGCAGTGATTGAAATTGGAGTGAAAAACCCTAAGAGGAGATTAGAATCTATGATTTCCTGTGGAAGAAAACCTCTTTCTACTGAGGTGTCTAGCAGACACTCCAGGCACACAGTCCTATGTGATGTAGTCAAAAAATACCACTGAATGTTCTCTTGGAATCTCAATCTGTGTAGGAGATTTCTCACCTAAGTGAGAGGTTCCTGACACTTTGAAAATGATTCTACAAAGATAAGTAACCCATCTAAGTAAGAAAAAATATGGATGCTCTGTAGCCTTCTATAGGTTAACAGAAGCTAGACGCTTTATGAAAACTCTTGGAGCAGTGGAAAGCCCAAAGGGAAGGCAGAGGAGTGATAATGGGATCCAGACACAACACCTTATGAAATGCCTGAATCTTGATGATCAGGAATGTGTTGATAACTATCTTTTTAATCTAAGGTTACTAAAAAACTCAAAAGAGGTAAAAGGGACTATCGTGTAGCGACGTGAGATCATTTTGAACTTGGGTAATATACTGCATACTGGTTAAGGAAAAAAAAGATCCATAACTGGTCTCTAGGCATTTTTGTTCTTTGGCACGAAAAACATTCATGAATAAAATTATTTTCCCAGCGGGGAAGAAGGAACTGCTTCTTTTACCCCCATGACAACATGTGTTGTGGAATTGGAAGAAACAGAAGGGTTTGGCCTGGGAGATGAGGAGAAATTCCCTGGAAAGGAGGAATTTCTTTCCACTGCCGTTTGTAGCCTTGCTGAATCAACTTCAGAAACCATTTCTACAAAACA
This sequence comes from Protopterus annectens, assembly GCF_019279795.1. Taxonomy (NCBI): domain Eukaryota; kingdom Metazoa; phylum Chordata; order Ceratodontiformes; family Protopteridae; genus Protopterus; species Protopterus annectens. Next base: position 860,055,914 of record NC_056727.1, read on the forward strand.
ATCTTTTACCAAAGAGAGAAATGGAAATTCAGACTTTCTGGTAGGTATAAGGGCCTGGCAGTGTGAAAGGGGGTACAAGACACCTTACATTGTCATTCTGCCTTATTTGACTGTTCTTTGTTCTGCTTTATTTTTAGAACATCCCTGCCATTGCCTTTTAAATGCATGCTTACCAGCATTCTACTGAGATTGTGTATTTTGTTTTTTGCCAAATTTGAATGACCGAGCAGAAAACCCCTTGGAAAATTTAGAGAAGATGGACTGAAAATCTATGAGATTCCTTGAATCAGCTTACCTCTCTCATCACTTTTTTATAACATCTGCAGCAGGGGGTGCAAAAACAAAATCTCTATCCAAAGGAGAATTTAATGTTTTATTTTTACATTTAGGAGGTTCTAAGAAAGCAACCAGGCAAATCTCCTCAAAGAAGTACCTCACAGCAACAACCTGGATGCAGTATTAACAGAGTAATATACACATTTTTAACAATGAGTAGTGACCCAAAAAATAGATAAAGTTAAACTGCACAAAGCAGATTTTTTCTCACAAGAAGTAATAAGAAGTTATGTACTCACCATAACGTTCCATCAGAGTAGGTAGCTTCATTTGTCTGCAACCTGTGGGTCTTGGATCCGATATCGGATCCGAGCCGGCAACTTGTTTCAAGCTAATGGATCCGAGCTCCTAGCTCCTCCCCTCACCCATAATCCCCTGCTAACCCTCCATGACCTCAGATCGAGTTTGCCCCTCAATATATACCCAAAACAGGTATCCAACTAAGATAGATCCGAAGAAGGCCAGGGGGAAGGAGGGGGGGATGGTTGCAGACAAATGAAGCTACCTACTCAGATGGAATGTTATGGTGAGTACATAACTTCTTAATCTGAAGTAGGGAGTTCATTTGTCAGCAACCTGTGGGACAGAGTCCCCAGCTACCTGAACCTTGGGTGGCCATCATGGAAGGATATTGCGAAGCACCGCAGAGCCAAAGGATGCTCTCCCTCTAGAAATCACGTCCAGTTTGTAGTGGTTAATAAAGGTATGAGATGAAGCCCAAGTCGCTGCCGAACAAATATCATCCAATGGGACTCTAGACTTGAAGGCCACAGAAGTAGAGATGGAACAAGTGGAATGTGCGCAAACTCCTTCAGGTGTGGGTCTCCCAGAGGCTTGGTACGCCAATAGGATACATTGAGAAATCCAGCGTGATAGAGATACATTTGATATTGCTTTCTCCAAATTAAATTTGGCAAAGGAAACGAACAGCTGGTCGGATTGTCTATGACCAGCTGTTCTATGAGTATAAAAGCGTAGCTGCCTATGAACATCTAATGAGTGCAGCTTGTACTCTCCTTTATTCTGATAGTTAGTGAAGAAAACCGGTAAATTTATGGATTGATTTATATTGGTTTCTGATGCTATTTTGGGAAGAAAAGAGGGATTGATCCTGAGGTACACTCTGTCTGGGTGAAAGATCAAATAAGGAGGCTTCACAGAAAGAGCTTGAAGCTCCGAAACTCTTTTTGCAGAAGTGATGGCTAGAAGGAATGCTGTTTTCCAGGACAAGAATTTGAGATCTACTGAAGCAGTGGGTTCAAAAGGTGGAGCAGTCAAGGCTTGAAGAACTAGTGAAAGATCCCACAGTGGTATGGCTTCTTTTATAGGGGGTCTAAGCAAGAAGGTGCCCTTGAGAAAGGTTTTACACAACTTGGCCGACATCAAAGGCCCTGTATCATGTCCCACATGGTAATGTGAGATGGCTGCCAATTGCACTTTGACGGTTGAGCAACTAGCGCCTTCCTGAAAAAGTTTGGTTAGGAAGTCTAATATGGACGGAAGAGGAGCCGTAAAGGGATGTAGATCATGATGCTCCGCCCAGATGGAGAAACGTTTCCATTTACTGCGGTACACTTTCCTGGTGGAGGGCTTATGCGCTGCCACAGGGATGGCTTTGACTGGTGAAGAGATACCGGGAGTCCTAACTAGGAGTAGAACTGGAGCAACTAAGCTGTCAGTTTCAGATTGTCCAGATTTGGGGTCGGTAAGTCCGACGGATGGGAGATTAGATCCGGACTGGGATCCAGAATCCAAGGAGAATTCACTAGGTGAGACCACAGGTAAGGGAACCAAATTTGCTGAGGCCAGAATGGGGCAATGAGGATCATCCTGCTCCCCAACCGCGAGGCTTTCTGTAAGAGTTGCAGCATCAGGGGTAGAGGAGGATAGGCATAAAGTAGACCGGGTGGCCAAGCATGCACCAGAGCGTCTCTTGGAGTTTCCCCTGGAGGGGGAATCAGAGCAAAGAAATTGCCGCATTTGGTGTTTGAGGGAGACGCAAAAAGATCGCAGCAGGGTTGCCCCCATATTGCGAATATCTGCTTCGCTACTAGTGGATTGAGAGACCACTCGTACGGGGTAAGAAGGGTGCAACTGAGTTTGTCCGCTAGGATGTTGGTCCACCTCGGAATGTGCGTTGCAATCAGAAAGCGGTTGGTGGAGATCGCCCATTCCCACACTCTCATGGCTTCGCGGCATAGAGGGTAAGATCTGGTTCCCCCCTGTTTATTGATGTACCAGACAACCGACATGTTGTCCGACTGAATTGCAATCATTCCTATGGGGAGAAGATTCTGAAGTACTTGCAACGCGTACAGCACCACTCTCATCTCCAGAACGTTGATATGCAGGGAGGTCTCTGTGTCGTTCCAAGTGCCTTGGACCGTCCTGCCTGAATAATGCCCACCCACCTGAGGTGGGAGGCATCCGTGGTCACTGTGGCTAGAGGGGGAGAGGTGCCGAATGGACCGAAGCATGGAGCCGCCATAATAGAGCCCTCCTGCAAGCCTTGCTGATAGCAATGGGGTGGTGAAGAGAAAGGGACAGAAAGGACCATTGCACTACAAGGGTCCATTGCAGTACCCGCATGTTCAGACAGGCGCATGAAAGGAGCGTAATCACTGCCGCCATGGAGCCCAGTGCCCTCAGGACCAATTCCGCTGGTGGGGTCTCTGACTGGAGGATAGCCCGCACATGGAGTTGCAAATTCCGAATTCTCTCAGATGTTAGAAAGGCTCGTAGCTCTCTGGTGTCTATTCTGGCTCCTATGAATTCTATGACTTGTGTCGGGGCCAGAAGGGATTTGTCGGCATTGATAGTGATGCCTAACTGTGGGGCTAGGTGGAGAAAGAAATCTCTGGCTGAGCAAAATACATGCCTTATTGGGGCGGTCAGAAGCCAGTCGTCCAGGTATGGAAAGACCTGTATTCCCTGGAGTCTCAGGTGGGCCGCAATCACTGCTAATACCTTGGTGAACACCCTGGGGGCTGTGGTGAGGCCAAAGGGAAGGACCCTGAACTGGTAGTGACTGGCTCCCAGCCAGAAGATGAGGAACCTCCTGGATCATCTGTCCATTAGAATGTGGTAGTACGCATCCTTGAGGTCTAGAGAGCACATCAAATCGTTCTCCCTTAGAAGGGGGAGAATAGATTGAAGAGTGACCATTCAGAATTTTTCCTTGGTTACCAACAGGTTCAAGCGGGAAAGGTCTAGAATCAGTCTCAAGTCCCCCGTCTTTTTTGGCACCAAAAATAACCTGGAGTAGAACCCTAATCCGAGCTGGTCTTGGGGGACGGGCTGGATGGCTCTTTTTCTTAGCAGCTGCTGAATTTCTGTGGCTGCGGCCTCCCTCTGATCGGGTGGTACATTGGGGAGGTTCTTGAATGTGGGGACATGGAGTAATGGTATTTTGTACCCTCTGGATATAATGCGAAGCACCCAGCGGTCTGTCGTGATGGACTCCCATGCCGCTAGGTGCTCCGAGAAGCATCCCCCGACTGCCTCCAGAGAGGAGCAGCCGGGCAACCCTTCAGGGCTGCTGCGTGGGCCGTTCAGAGAAAGGTTCTCTGGATCCAAAGTTTCTCAGAGCCCCTCTGCCCCTGGGGCGGCGTCCTCCCTATCCTCCTGTGTCACAGAAGGACTGGTTGTCCAGAGCGGGATGGGAATGTTGCGATTTCCAGAACCACATCTTCTTCTGACCCTTTTGGTTCTTCAAAAAGGACCGCTGGGGAGCAGAGAAGTGGACTCCGATGGCAGACAATGTCTTCTTGTCTTTCTCGCTCTGGACAAGTGTCTCGCGAACCGTTTTGCCAAACAGGGCAGAACCATCAAAAGGGGCATTCACAAAAGATGCTATAAAAGGCTCCGCAAAGTCACAATGATGGAGCCAGGCCTGACGTCTCATGACTAGGCCTGCTCCACTAGCCCTAGCGGCTGCCTCGGTGGTGTGGGACAATAGCCGCATAGAGGTATTTGAAATTGATCTCAGAGTGGCCATTCGGGTGGAGTACAATTGCTTGTCCTCCGCCAAAATGGACTCAGGGGGGGAGGCAGCGTATTCTTTGATAAGATCCCACTGCATTCTGATGACATGTGCCATATAGTTCAGAGACCTTACCGAGAAGGTCGCTGAACTAAAAACTCGCTTCCCTAAGCGGTCCATCGAGCAGGACTCCTTGCTCGGTGGATGGACTGAGGGGCTCTCCTGAGCTAGTTCCCTCTTCGTGGCTGCCGCCGTCAACATGGCATCTACGGGGGGGCCCTTGCTCCAGTGCGACCGGTCTGAGGGGGGACTTAGTATTCTGTCCGGGCATTTTGGTATTGGCTCCATGGTGTCCGGATCCTTCCACGTCCTGGTGGTAATGAGGTCCACCAAGGGGTCGGCCGGAGGGGACACCCAAGAGGTAGACGGGCCTGCTTTGAATGCTTCCAGAAACACGGACTCGTCGGAGGAAGACTTGGGGGCAGACCACCCACCTCTGATCCTCAGCATCTCCATGATGTCTCCAAAGGAGACATCCTCAGGGGATGATCTTGGGGAGCCTTCCCCTTCCTCCAAGTCCGTGTCCTCAGTTAAGGACTCAGGGGAGTCCACGTACCTCCGCTTGCACTTATGCTTGCGGGGCACTTCCTCGGGGGGGGCTGTCCGAGGAGGCCTCGCCAGCAACATCCTGTTCCAATGGAACCATCTGGGACATTGAAGCAGGCTGTCCCTTTGGCTGTGTGATGGAAGCCTGGCCCAGCAGAGAGGGAGTGCAGGGAGGAGCCGAGACAAGGACCGGGGGTCCGGATGCTCTCAACAGAGCCCTCTCCACAACATCAAAAGCCGAGGGGGAACCACACTCTCTGGGCTCTGAGAGTCGGCTCCCACTCGGATCCGATGAAGGGATCGGAACCGTCGCCGAGACCATCGGATCCGAAGGACCAGTGCGCTCCGACCTGGATGGAGCCGAAGGCACACTGAATCCCTCGGATCCAAAGCTCGGGCCACGGCTCCGAGAGGTCGAATCCGACAGGCTCGAGGGCAGGGTCGGATCCGAAGTACCAAGTACTGTCGGCGCCGACCCACCCCCGGCTCCAACGCTGCTCGGCTCCGAACACTCCGAACCTGGATAGCGGGTCGGAGAAGGAGCAATAGGATGGAAAAAAGGTGTTGAGCTCCCCCACGAAGGGGGGGGAGGCAAGAGCATCCCATCTGCAGCTGGGCCTGGATGAACCTTCACATCATCCGGTCCAAGTCTGCATCGGACATACTGAAAGTCGATCTCGAAGAAGTCACCAAGGCAGGCCTGGAATGCCGCCTCGATGACCTCGATGGAGATCGGGCCTCCTCCTCCTTGGGCCCTGGGGAGAAACAAGGGGATCGTAGCCGAGGAGGAGGAGACCTAGAAGCAGTGGAGGGAGAAGCCCGCTTAGCTGGCGGGGCCGAAGCGGAGGTCTCGGCCCGCCGCTTGTGGTGCTTCTCCCTCCATTTCTCCCTCCTGGCCTCCTTGTCCTCCGGCACTTTAGCAGAAGTTTGAGTCCCAGCCGGAGGAAGGGGGGCAGGAATGGCAGCAACCACAGCCTGTGGTGGAGCCACGGGAGCAGCGGAGGCTTGAGCTGAGTTTGGGGGTAAAAGTCCCGCCAAGACCAGCTTCGACCTCTGCTCTTTCAGTGCCCTGGGGTTGAACGCTGCACAAATGGTACAGCCTGAGGTGAGGTGTTCAACCCCAAGGCACTGAACGCACCGAGTGTGGCCATCAGCCGGGGAGAGCTTATGGCCACACTCGGTACATTTAGAAAAAATGGCTTTTGGGGCCTCAGCCATACTTAAAAGAAAAAGTAATGTTACACACACACACAGGCCCCAAAACACAACACACACACACACACTAACGACCAGCGAAGGGAGGGAAAAAAATACTTAAAAGAAAAATATTTTAACTCTACAAGGAACCTAACACTTACACACTTTATATTTTTGTGAAAAAAGAAGAAAGTTGACAGAAAAATCAAACTTAACCGCCAATTACTAGACGAGCTCACAGGAATCCAACTATCCACAAGCACGGCAAACTAGATCTGGGGTCATGGAGGGTTAGTAGGGGATTATGGGTGAAGGGAGGAGCTAGGAGCTCGGATCCATTAGCTTGAAACAAGTTGCCGGCTCAGATCCGATATTGGATCCAAGACCCACAGGTTGCTGACAAATGAACTCCCTGCTTCAGATCTGTAGATTAAACATTCCTCATTCACAATTAGCTTAAACTTTAGCATATGAGCCTGACAATTTAAAATTCTAAAAGTGAAAGTTGCAGAAGCATATACTTTTCTCCCAAAACATATCAGTAGTTTTACCATCCTTGTCAGAAGGAGAAGGATTTGAATTAACCAAATGTTTAGCAGCAGCTGGATTAACTAAAGCTATTAACTGCTGGGTCAGGTCTCAGATGAGTGTATAAAACCTTGATAGACCGAAGAACTTTGCACACTTAGGTGCAAACGTCTGGCTGTCAGGAAAACCACATTCTGTGACAAACACATCTTCCAGTGCTGACAGTACCAGTGGATGGATGAAGGTTCTGGGAATTCATATTAGAATAGCTCATTATACTTTTTGACAGACTGAGAAACCCCAGTGTTCTCCTACTGAAAACACTGGTATATTCTAGGAACACTCTTAGAGAAAGAGAATCCATTACTTAACTCACCTTTGAGTCTGAATCCAAATTCTGTGGAGAAAAATCTGTATCTGTCCACTCACAATCCCCCACAGATTTAATTTCTTGAATCTCTTCAAGAAAAGAGGAATGCCTTTATCTTCTACAAGAAGCCACCTTATAAGAATGGTCAAGAGCCTGTACAAGACCCTGAGCCAGAAGTAATAAACTACTGGTGCAGGAGAAGATGTATGTCTAGATTTCTATTTCTTTTTGGCAATAAAGTTATAGCAGTCCAAAACCTCCTGCTGCACGAACGGCTGGTGCACGGTTTAAAAAAACAAACCAAAGTTAAAAAAGAAAAGCCAGCACTAAACTCCTGGAATCAGGCAATCTTCATTTAATGTCCAAATTCAGGACAGCAACATAACATAACCGTACACCAACATGGTTGTACCAGTTTCGATAAATCCTTCAACAGCAACCAAACATGATGTACAAAATAAAGACAAAAACTAGCTTCCTGTGTTGCAACTTATATAAACTTCTTATAGGAAGCATGGAGCACCCTCTAGTGTATCAATAAAATAGTGCACTAGTTCAAAAATACATGAAATGTGTTACAAATGAACCCAGTTGTCCCAATTATTTAAATGAGTATATAAACCCAAATATAACAACAAAAATATAGCAACAACTATATGAATTGGATGCCTCAAAAATGATCATTCAAGCCAGGGGAAAATAAAGCCCCTAGTTTGATGATCCACATTTTCTCTTAATAAAGTTATAGCAAACAGGTTTGTTAATGACTGTAACAGCTTCCCCAGGGATGGACATAGCATTATGGTTAATCAATGGCAAACTCCCTGTCCCTTCCCCCAAAACTGACAAGAGTGGCTCTCTCTTGCCCACTGCAGGAACCCCAACAGCAGCAGATGACATGGCTAACCCCATACTAGCTGTATGGATAACACCAAAGGGATCTGGGGGAAAGATGAGTGGTCAGAGGAACCAGCTTTGGCAACAGCAGAGACATCCATCTGTAGTTAAGACAAATTACTAATTAGCTTGCGGTGGAGGCAAAGGCTGTTTAGTTAACTTTTTT